>NW_024425008.1:15756042-15889579 GCF_017311325.1 Ursus maritimus
GGTAGATACATATATATATATATATATATATATATATATATAATCTATCACAATCTCTCTATATTTTAAATAAGCATAGAACAAGAGGTAAGAAGTTTTTCAGTAAATTATCAAAGATAATTTCTCCTGCTGGTGAGATATATGATTTTTATTTTATTATTTTTACTCTCTGCTTTTTAAAAACTTCCAACAGTGAGCTTGAAAAAGTTGTAACTGAAAATAAAACATTTTTGAAATAGCATCCCTCGTTGTGAGAATGTGTGTGCTCACACACACACACACAATACAATTCTAGATGTATTTAAAAAAAACATACTCATATGAAGATGATATTCAGAGATTATTGAAACTAAGATTATCAGAAACAATGAGTAGTCCTAATAAAACTTTAAAAATATTCCCCTCACAAGAAAATATAATTATGAGAAGTTAAAAGTATTGCCTATTCTATTTAAACTCAGTAGAGCACATAGTAAATGCATTTAATTGCTCCAACAATAAGACACAGTTTTGAGAAATGATTACTGATTTAAAAGCAAGATCCTACATTGTGTTTAGTTTGAAATGCTGCTAGTTTTTTTTCATCAGAGACATGCCTTGACCTTAAAATATATATATTAGTTATTATTAAAATGTGGAAAGTGAAACAATCACACAGATGGTGAAGCATTGGAAGATCATTCAAAGTGGAAAAAAACTATGAGCGGAGGTAGCCGACTGTTGATGAGGTCAAAAGTAGTGATGTGAAAAAGAAAAATGTGTGAGTTTACTGAGAATTTTGTTTCCTACAGAAAAATTTCCATGTTTCCTGTTTTTGTTTTCTTTTCTTTCTTTTTTTTTTTTTTAAGATTTTATTTATTTATTTGACAGAGACAGAGAGAGCCAGTGAGAGAGGGAACACAAACAGGGGGAGTGGGAGAGGAAGAAGCAGGCTCCCAGCAGAGAAGCCTGATGTGGGGCTCGATCCCATAACGCCAGGATCATGCCCTGAGCCAAAGGCAGACACTTAACAACTGAGCCACCCAGGCGCCCCCGTTTTTGTTTTCTATATCAAAAGTGATGGGAGAGCCAGGGTGGTTTTCTGTCCTAGAGCTTTGCTGCGAAGTCCGTTACTAATTTAAATTCTGGTCTACAAGTCATTATCTCTGTAACTTTAGGCATATTATGTAAACTTATATTGCCTTGTCTCGGTTTAAATTTTTCTTTTTATTAAAGATGCAATTTTTGTAGAGCCATTTTAGATTTAGAACAAAATCGAGAGAATGGCACAGAGATTTATCACATATCCCCTGCCACCATACATGCATAAGCCCCCTCATTACCAATGCCAGCCACCAAGATGATGTCTTTGTTACCAAGGACAAACCTACGTTGACACATCATAATCACTCAAAGTCCATAGTTTCCTTTAGGGTTCACTGCTGGTGTTGTACATTCTTTGGATTTAGACAAAAGTATAATGACATATATCCATCATTATGATATCATATAGAATATTCTCACTGCCCTAAAAATCCTCTCTGCTCTACCTGTTCATCCTGCCAGCCCCTCAGTCCTGACCCCACTGATTTCTTACTGTTACCACAGGTTTTATCTTCTCCAGAATGTCATATAGTTGAAATCATACAGTATGTCATCTTTTCAGATGGACTTCTTTTCCTTAGTAATAATATGCATCTAAGTTTCCTCCATGTCTTTTCATGAATTAATAACTCACTTTTTCTTTTACTGCTAAATAATATTAGATTGTCTGTATGTGCCACGGCTTATTGATCCATTCACCTACTGAAGAACATCTTGGTTGCTTCCAAGTTTTGGCAATTCTGAATAAAGGTCTTATAAACATCTATGTGCAGGATTTTGTGTAAACATCAAGGAGCATGACTGTTAGATCAAATCGTAAGAATGTGTTTAGTTTCGTAAGAGACTACCAAATTGTCTTCCAAATTGACGGAATCATTTTTTATTGCAACCAGCAACAAATGAGAGTTCCTGTTGCTTCACATCTTTGTCAGCATTTGACGTTGTCAGTGTTGAAGATTTTGGCCAGTGTGATAGATGTGCAATGTTATCTCATTATTGTGTTAATTTGCATTTCCCTAATGACATATGATCACCTTCCTTCTTAAACTTTAAAATAAACACATGAAATTTATTTCACTTGGCTAAAATAACAATTTAAATGATATGTTGTATGTAAAACACTTAACACAATACCTTTTGCCATGGTGATTAAGGGTGCTGTTGATGATGTTGGAGATTGTGATGATAGAAGAAATGAGAAAAGGATTATCTATTAAATGTGAACTACAGCAATGATCTCAAAGTATTCATTACTTCAGTCAGACATCCTTATTTTGAAGATTTTATTTATTTATTTGACAGGCAGAGAAAGCACAAGGAGGGGGAGCGCCAGAGGGAGAGGGAGAAGCAGGCTCCCCACTAAGCAGGGATCCCAATGGGGGGTTGTACCCCAGGACCCCAGGACCCCAGGACCCCAGGACCCCAGGATCATGACCTGAGCCAAAGGCCAATGTTTCATCAACTGAGCCACCCAGGTGCCCACTTCAGTCAGAAATCCTATCATTTTTCTTACTAAGCATTAATTATCCTTCATAATTTTTAATAAATACATATGTATGACAGCAATGGCGTATAAAATGTAACTATCAGCTAAAAGAAACAATGATAGCATTAGTTGCAAAGTTCTGGTTATGTTAATTCTTAGAAAACCAAGTGCACTGATAGCATTGCAATGATGACAGTGCAATTTTCTCCATTCACTCTGACATCTCTATTGCAGTCTTGTGGCAACCACTTTTCAGGACCTTTCAGTGTTAGGATTTAAATTTGTGTCAGCGATGGCAAATTGACTACTCTGGAAAGATCAAGCAGAGAATACAATCTGGCTCTTTGTAACAATTTTATAAATGCTAGTTGGGAACAGTGTATTTCTTGGACTTTTCCATTCTGGTCATTAACAAGACCATGATCTCAATTATAACAAAGACATAATCGTAACAAATTAAAGAGTGTCTCACGACAATGGTCACTGTGCAAAAGTAGGTCACATTTTTGCAGCCACGACTGACCCACTAAAATATAATTTATTATGGCACCTGGGTGGTTCAGTCGGTTGTATGTCTGACTCTTGATTTTTGGCTCAGGTCATGATCTCGAGGTTGTGAGATGGAGCCCCACTTTGGGCTCTGTGCTCAGTGGGGGGTCTGACTTTCTCCCTCTCTTTCCCTCTGCCCTTTCCCCTGCTCATTCTATGTCTCTCTCTCTGAAATAGATAAATCTTTAAAAATAAATAATTTATTTATTGCAATTGGCATAATAAAAATGTAACTTAGATATCACTTTCAGAAAATAAAACCCCTTTCTTTGAAAACCCTTGTTCTTTGATTAAGAGAATCCAGGCATTCTTGGAAGATATCAAAAGGTCATACAACAATAATAAAAGTGCATTTTGCATTGCATGCTCCAATTTATCATTATAAAAAGAGGAAAATGAGGGTTGATGAGAAATAGAAGCTCGTACAAGGATGCACTCTGTGCTTTTTCATGGAGAACCGGCAATTTCACTTTTTCTAGATTTATTCCCAAGTAGAACATTTCCTTTTCACGCCTTCTATATTATATGCTTTGTGAGCTTTTGGAATTCTGTAACAACCAGTCATAAAACTTACAAGACCAGATGCATTCTGATATACTGTACTCTCTTATGTTAAATAAGAATGACCATTACTCATATCAGTTTTATCAACCTTTGATGTGCAGGAGATTCACAGTCTGGAGAACCGAGAAACCTTCTGAAAGCTGACATGTGTCCAAAGCACAACTGAGACCTCGTACAGCTCATTGTTATCCACAGATTCATCTAATCAAGGCCAAATTGTGTCATTTAACCCACAACAACCAGATTTTTGTAAAAGTTTTTATGACAGAGCTCTATGTTGAAGATAATATAATCTCACTCTGAGAGGATATATTCCTGTTTTCAAAGCTACTATTGTCAAAATTTTTGGAAAAGTATATCATTAATAAAGTGGATCACAATATGGCAAAAACTTTATTTTTCTCTTACATTACTTTCCAGGAAGGCAGAATGGAAGGTCAATAATAGGATCTATTTTAAATATTTGTCTAATTTCTGGATCCCAATTTATAAATTTACCTAAATACACTATCCAGTTACCAAAATGAAATAATTTTATCTGTATACACATATATAGAAAGATGACACTAGATTGTTAAGAGTAAAAAAGCAAGTGGCAAAACACCAATATTTGTGACCTGTGTGTGTGTATAGAAGTATAGAAAAGAATTGCAATGATACTGCAAATTGTCAATCCAAAATATGTGTCTTTAGAGAATTAATTTAGGATTGGAGAATAGACACATTTAATCTTCTATTTTATACACTTTAGTATACATCATGGAATTTTAGATGAACATATGTTTCTTTTTAAATAAAAAATAAATAGTAAAACAATTAAGCTAACACCTAATTACTGTTATTATTTTTAGGCTCTGCCTCATATGATGTGAAGACTACAAGAATTTTTACTTTTTCAACCAAGGAGAATAGAAGATAGTAGCTTTTATCTTGTTTTTCACATAGAGGTTCTAAAGAAGTATTTCCAAAATTGAATGATTAATGACCAGGGTAATGGAATATTTAGCAGGAATTAAGATTCATGCAGAGAAAACATTTGAAAGGACTACTGTGAAGAGTAAAGCTTGAATTGCACAAAATACGTAATATAAAATGGCAGGGGGCAGAGGAATTAGAAGTGACCGGACAGGAGACCACAGCTACAGGGGACATAAACACCGGGCTCTGTTTTAGGTGTTTTAACATCCTTTTCCATCATTAAAAGAATTGTTGAGCATCAGTCAAGGCAAATTGAAGACTTACAAGTTTGATTTTGTAATGAAGCAGGTTGGAAGATTACTGCATACTGCTCTAACAGTATTCATCAGACTAGGCACAAGCAAGAGGAAAAGACATGGAGGGGCTAGTCTGGGTTAACATACTTATGCGAAACAGGACAGAGATGCAAAAGCTTTGCTTGATGGTAGGAGAAGCCTAGAACTTTCAGGGGCCATTGACCTCAGAGAAACATCCGCAGGATTCGACTGCACATAGAAGGGAATGAGAAAGATCATAGGCAGAACAGTTAGAGTTAGGGAGAAGAGGACAAAAAATGAACTTGTTTATTGAGAAATATTTGCCATGGATCAGCCTTGACTGGAGGTACTGGCCAAGAAGTGTGTAAGCAGCAAAGCAGATCATGGTTTCAAAAAAAAAAAAAAATAAAATAAAGTCAAATTGAGGTTATCTGAAAGTTTATTCATGAGAAGAAATCACAGTGACGTTAAAGGATAGTAACAGGACATTATAAATAAGGGGATAGTTTCAAAGCATTCTGGAACAAATCCATGCGTGTGGCAGTAGAAAAGGGTAATGTCTTTGGCAAGTGGTGGTAGGGTATACAGCTCTCATCTGATAAAGAGAGAGGTGTGGAGCCTAATAGGAACGTGGCACAAGTGAGAAGATCTCTAATGATCTACGACATGATATGTGTCTTGAGTTAGTGAACAGGGTAGCATAAATATTAATTTTCTCAATCATTGTCTTTTAATTTTATTGATTTCTGCTCTTATATCAAGGATTTTTCTCCCTTACATTGGGCTTACTTAGCTCTTCTTTCACTAGCTACTTCTGATGATAATTAGGTCATTGATTTTAGACCTTTACATTTGTTTTCAAATATAAACATTTAAACCTATAAATTTAGGGGCATCACAAAATTTTTGGTATATTTTACTTGTTCTATTATTCAAGATGAAATGCTTCCCTTTTTTCCTTTCCTTTCCTTTTTTTTAAGTAAGCTCCAGTCCAGCATGGAGCCCCACATGGGGCTTGAACTCACAACCATGAGAATAAGACTTGAGCTGAGATCAAGAGTTGGATGCTCAACTGACTGAGCCACCCAAGCACCTCAAGATGAATTTTTTTCTATTTTTCCTTACAATAACTTTAAATCATGCATTATTGGAAAGTGTCCCTATTTTATTGATTTATTTTAAATTTTTTTTGGAGAATGTCTTTTTTTTTAATGTTCAAGTATTTAAGGATTTTCTAGTTATCCTTCTGTTATTTATTCATATTTTAATGGGCTTCCCACAAGCAATAGGTGTGTTAGTAGGATGAAAACTTCAATGCAGTGGTGGTTGAGGGAGCTGTCATAAGGAGGATGTATAAGAAGGTTTGGGTGGAGAGATTGAGACCTTGGGTAAATATTGAGACAGATGGGGGTGGGGAGAATAGTGTTGTCTTCAATGATAGGATTCTGTTTTCTTTTTTTTTTTTTTTTTTCGGGGGGGTGGTGATAGGATTCTGTTTTCTGATCAGTTAAAACTTGTCAGGCTTAGGACTGATACAGGAGCTCTAACTGGCCATTAGACCATGTAATTCTTAGGCCATGCCCAAGAGGGGAATGAAAGTACTGTTTGAGCTCATGCTGAAGTTCTAAGTTCTATTTGTATCCCAAGTTTCCCAGGTAAGTTAGTATTTACAAACCACTCCACAAGAATGCCATTTTCTGATGTATTAGGGGCAAGAGTTTCTGAGCAAATTTTTTGTTTACCTCACAAAATTTTCATTTTTTCAACAGGTAAAGACCAAAGATAGAGTGATATGATCATTGTTTATGTCTGAAAATTAGACAATGTCTGCATAAGTCCTATGACTCCTTTGGAACATCCCTGGCTTTCTTTGAAACCAGACTTAAATACATACCCATTTTTTAAATTATGTTTATATGTTTGTGTCACAGGTATCTCTGGGGGGAGGAAGCAGACTTGCCTCAAATTCTTCCTTCTCCTGGCCTGAAATGAAACTCTTTCCTAACATTCAGAAGAAAATGTCATCTTTTCCCAAAAAGGCCAACAGATTCATACACCCAAAGTTCCAGATAAAGTGTGTTAAGTTGACTGATCATAAACTTCAAGAATTAGGGTTATACAAACTTTCACTTTTAACATTTTTTCCTCATTCATGTTTGTCCTCCCCAAACATGAACACACAGACGTTTTCTCCCTCTCTCTTTGTCTAAGGCTTTTGGTGTCTGTATGTCCAATTTTTTTTTTTTTAAAGATTTTATTTATTTATTTAACAGAGACAGCCAGCGAGAGAGGAAACACAAGCAGGGGCATTGGGAGAGAAAGAAGCAGGCTCCTAGCGGAGGAGCCTGATGTGGGGCTGGATCCCAGAATGCTGGGATCACGCCCTGAGCTGAAGGCAGACGCTTAAGGACTACACCACCCAGGCGCCCCCGTATGTCCAATTTTAATCTATGCTTTTTATCCACATTTGCACAGCGGATACTGCTGCACATTGCTCTTTCTCTGGAATTCAACTCCGGAAGCCCTCTAGTCACAGCTAACAGCCCTCCCCAATTCCTGCCCAAGCCTGTGTGTTACCTAAACCGCCTCACCCAGGAAACCACAGGTGTGAGAGATGAGGTGTCTTTGCTGTTTGATGGTTGTATTTTTTTCTCTCTATTTCTAGAGCTCTTACATTTGAGTACTTCATGGCTATAACCCAGCAGGAACCCATAAACACCAACATAGAGCATTTAAATCAATCTGAGAGAACAAGGCTCCCAACTGTAACTTTTTTAAACTTAAAATATATTGGTAAAGGCTACAAGAAATCCATTGCCTTCCCTGTATACTTTTGTGAGTGTCACAGAAGTTAAGTGTCTCCTGACTCGGCTGGTGGGTAAATCCTCCAGGGCAGTGCCAAAATCTCGTAAAGCAGCAGATGGCAGATGCAACAGACAATCGCATACAATGAGGGATCCAGGCTGGTTCCCTAACCTTTCATCACCAGAAATTACTCCCATTGTTTAACTCTGCATCTGCAGCCTATTTACATGGGAGAATTGACTCACTGAATGTTTATGATGTGTTGAGCTGGAGCGAGACACAAGCTGCTCAGATTTTTCTCAGATGACCATTCCAACTACTGCGCAAAGGTCATTGCTTTTAGGTTGTGGTGGTATTATTGTTATTATTTTTTGGTTGTTATTCCCTAATGCACTTTGAAATCTGACTCTTCAGATTTGAACCCCTAAATGTGAAGTCATTTTATCTAACTTCCTCTGAACTTGTGATCTTACAGCTGTTGGGTAAATCCGCTGCAGCCTGTATCACAATAATCACAGCGTATCCTGAAAGCTTGTGCTCAATTTCATTCTTCCTGTATGAAATATAACAAGGACCTTAACCACCAAGTGAATTCTATGGTGCTACCCTGGGAAAAGTTCTCACTGGAAGCCCATATCTGGCAGGGGAATCAGGCACTTGGAGAAAGAGATTGAGTGTCTCCATTCTGGACTTTGCCACTGACCTCCTCAGGCAAGTCACTTAAATTTCTTCCCCCCAGCTTCCTTTTTGTGAAACGAAAGCATAATTATTTATTATTTTTGTCACAGGCTGAGGACAAGTGAAGTGCATTCATTTCACCAAATGAGCTGGCAATACCAAGTTCGCTCTGGTGGGGATATGTTTTATTATGCTATGTGCATTGAGTTAAACCAGGAAATAATCTAGCAGGGTTTAGATGAATGGGAAAATGCAATGGTAGAGAAATAGGCATTTTTTAAACTAAGTGATTCCCTGGGCCTATCCTGTTGACAACGTCTAAATCCCTAGGACCTTTGGTAGTCACCCACTAGAACAATAATGGAGATCAAGGCCTCATATACAAGGATTTTGAATAAGAGATTGAAAGAGTCTAACAAGTTAATGACTTTGCATATGTAGATAGAAACCTTCATTACATAGAAATAATCCCCCATGTTTTGTTTTTTTCTTAATATTTAAAAAAGTATACAAATTGGTGTTACAGGCTAATAAATTATCACAAAGTGAACAAACCCTTGAATCAATATGCAAGTCAATAATAGAAATTACCAACACCCTTTAAAAGGTCCTCTTGTGTAATATCATAATCAATACCAACACCTTTATTCTACCCCAACATAAATGATGAAAAAATAGTATCTTATAGTATGCACTTTTTGTGTATTACTTTGCTCCGTGTTTCTGGTATTCACCCATTTTATTCCATATAGCAATAATTTTTTCGTTGTTATTTGGATTCCCATTAAATAAATGTATGAAAAGAATAAATGTATGAAAATTGATGTAACCTTATTACTTTTCATAGTCATTTACTTTTTTTTTTAATTTTGAGCACTACAATAAATAACTGTTATGTATCATTTTAAACATATCTTTGGGTACACATGTATATGCATTGCTATTAGGTACTTATATAATTATTGAGCTGGGTCATAATATATATGTATATTTAACTTCAATAGATACTATCAAATAGATTTCTTAAGAAGTACCAATTTACATTCCTATCAACCATGTATAAGTATTACAGTTTCTTTCATTTTTACCAATATTTATTTTTTTATTGTTGTGGTAGTAAGAACGCTTAACACAAGATCTCCCCTCTTAATACATTTCTAAGTGCACAGTATAGTATTGTTAACTATAAGCACAATATTATACAACCGCTCTCTAAAACTTATTCATCTTGTATAACTGAAATTTTAAACAGTAACTCCCCATTTCTCTCTGCTGGCAGACCCTGGCAATCAGCATTCCACTCTCTATTTCTGTTAGTTTGACTATTTTATATATTTCAAATAAATGAGGTCATGTAGTATTTCTCCGTGACTGGCTTATTTTACTTGGCATAATGTCCTCTGGGTTCATCTATATTGTTAAAAATGGCAGAATTTCCTTCTTTTTTGAGATTGAATAATATTCCATTGTATATAAACACCACATTTTCTTTATCCATTCATCCATAGATGGACATTTGGGTTGTTTCCATATCTTGACTGTAGAGGTTAATTTTGCAATGAACATAGAAATGCAGATGTCTCTTTGAGATCCTGATTTCAATTCTTATGAATATATGCCAAGAATTGGGATAGCTAGAATATATGGTAATTCTGTGTTTAATTTTTTGATGATCTGCCATACTGTTTTCCATACCTACTGTGCCAATTTACATTCCTACCAACAATGCTCAAGGATTCTAATTTCTCCATATCCTTGCCAACATTTTTTATCTTTTATTCTTTTGATAATAGCCATCCTAACTGGTGTGAGGTGGTATCTCATTATGACTTCATCATTTCCCATCACTAAGGGCTAATTTATGCCTCTGTTTTCATAACACATGTTTTTTCTATAATATTAATTTCTCTCTAATATTGACTAGTTCCTTCTTTGTCTCTCTCTCTCTCTCTCTCTTTTTTTTTTTTTTTTTTTGGATTTATAGTAATGTGTTTTTCTAGCTCCTTGAAATGGATTCTTGACTTTCAGTCTTTCTTTATTGATTTTACATAAGCATTTAAGACCATGAATTTTCATCTAAGGAAATTTTGAAATGATGCATATGAAGTTTGAAATACTGCTTTATTTTCACTATAAAAAGTAAAAATATTTTGTTTGACAATTCAGTTTTTTAAAAAGACTTGAATTTGTTAGAGTTATTTTAGGTTCAAACAAAATTGAGAGGAAGGTAGAGATTTCCCTTATGTCCCCACCCCCACAAATGCATACCCTCTATTATCAACAAGACTCATCAGGACAGTATACTTATTACCAAGGATGAACCTACACTGATCAATTGTAATCACTCTGCCAAAACCTCTGCTTAGGTCCTAGTCTGCTAGCTGCCATTTTTAAATCAGCAAACGCTTCTAGGACTCATTACTATGGGTTTCCTCTCCCTTTACTCAATCTCAGAGCATCTTTTCAAAGTATTGGTAGCTTTCTGTTGATTTCAAAGTAATTTTAAGCATTTTTCCAATGTTCATAGTTTTCAAGGAAAAGACTAATACAAAATAAGCCAGTTTCTTATTTCCAGAAGAAGGAATTAATGCTTTTAGATTTAAACAAGAAATTGTTTGGGCGCCTGGGTGTCTCAATCAGTTAAGCATCTGCCTTCAACTCAGGTCATGAGCTCAGGGTCCTGGGATGGAGCCCCACATCGGGCTCCCTGCTCAGCAGGGGGTCAGATTCTCCCACAGCCCCTCTCTCTCAGCTCGTGTGCTCACACTTTCTCTCTCAAAAATAAATAAATAAAATCTTTAAAAAACTTGTTTACTCAATCACTTTAATCAAAGTGGTTAAAGCAGTTGATGATAGTCAATAATAAATGGGGGGAAAAACCCAATTTGTATAGTATTTCCTTTCCAGATTAAGAAAATAAAAATAGAGAATTCTTTCTTTCTTCTTCTTTTTTTTTTAATCTACAAAACAAACAAACAGACAAAAAAACTTTTGGAGATAGAAACTTCTTCACTCCCCACACTAGAACAGTCTCTAAAGTCAGTATCTTCCACTCAACTTTAAAACAAAGAGAGAAATGACATTTCTAGTCTCTTTATGGGTTGACTTTTCTCTCTGGAAATGGAAGTCCTAATCCTTGGTACCTGTGGATATGATCTTATTTGGAATAAGATCTTACAGATGTAACTAAGTAATGATAAGTTCATGAGAGTGAGTTCTAATCAAATATGACTGATGTATTATAAGAAGAGGGAAATGTCACATGAAGACACAGACACACTGGGAAGACAGCCACATGAAGATGGAGGCAGAGACTTGAGTTATGCCTCTTCCAGCCGAGGAACACTGAAGGCTACTAGAAGCTGGAAGAGGCAAAGAAGGAATGTTCGTTGGAGGTTTCAGAAGGAGCATGGCCCTGCCATCCCTTGATTTTAGACTTCTAGTATCCAGAACTATGACAGATATTTTTGCTGTTTTAAGACACCAAGTTGTGCTACTCTGTATGAAAACCTTTGGGAATAAATGCACAGTCACTACTTAGGACTATTACATATATATTTGAGAGCATTCACTGGAAATTACAAATTCACTTAAAATTGTATATTGAATGGATTTGAGGAAAAGAAAACAGATGTAGAAAAAAGTAGAGGTGAAACAAATACACTGGTGAATATTCTATAACCGAAATTCTTAATGTTGAACAATTGCAATGAAGAATTAGACTATCATAAGAATTACCATGTAAAAGAATTAAAAAAAAAACACTTTAATAGATTCAGGGAAATGTATAAATCTCAGACGCATTTCTGGCTGAGAACTTTTTCAGCCATGCTGTAGGTAGACTGGTCTATTAATTATGGTTTGTTGAAACTAAAATATGTATTTAGGTTAACAGCTTAACAACTTGCATATGCTTTATTCCATCATGTAGATTCTGTAATTTTAGTGGTTTCCTCTATATTTTCAATTGTCAGTGCTTCCACTGAGCCAGATGGACCGTATTGACAATTGTAGTCAGGATTCTGGTGCCCAGAATAAATAGATCACTCAAGAAGCAGCTTCCCAGAATGAGGCCAGAATAAGTCCGCTAACTATATTGATATGCCACATGTTATAAGTTGGAACTCTCAGCTGCTTAAAATACTCTGCGAAATAGGGTAGAGTTCAAAAATAGATGTATTAATAAATGTTTAGACTCCTTTACAGAAAGGGCCATGCAGCCATTTTGAATTTTCAAAATATCCGAGTCATTCTGTTTGCTCTTCCAGTATATTCAGAAGAAATAAAAATTCTACAAAACAAGTAGATATCTCTCACAGCTAAGAGACACATTAAAATTTCAACATAGAAAAATGCCTTTGGGGGAATGAGGTGTTTTTTTTTTTTTTAAGGTTATTGGATTTCAATTTTCTTTTTCTTCCTTCTGTTATTTCCATTTATTTTACTTAATATATTTCTTTCTTTTTCTATATTTTTTTCTTCCATATATATTTCTAAGTGCATTTTATATGGACAAGCTTTCCTTGACTTAGTCCTTATAAAATTTGGTGAGACCTTAGTGGATGATTATTTTAGGTGACCATAACCAACAAAAAATGAAATGAGATATTTACGTGGAATTAGATAAATTAGTTTAATACAATTGAATTCATAAACAGAGATATTAAATATGTGAATCTATGACAATTTTAATAGCAAATGGTTTTGCTGACAAAGCTTCAACCTTCTCTTATTTGATTATATTAAAATATACAATTCCTTGCTATATTTAACTTCCAATGCTTCTGTTAACAGAAAAAAACAGCAGTGATAGTCTTAAGTATTACTAATGACACAGTTGCTACTATTTAAGAAGTTGAAGATTAGAGAAATGAGATTTTTAAATAAAGTTAAATTATAAAAGTCAATTAACAGAATAGTGACATTCAATGTTTTAATCACCTGAAAGATAAATCGTTCCTAGGACACTAAGACTTGGATGGTCTTGCTATAAAATATGACTAAATGAAAAGGACACATCTATAGATAAATTGGTTTTCCTGTAAGAAAAGAGTACAGCTCACAAAGGAGATAAAGCCCACCTGGAAGTTAACCCCCAATGTGGAAAGAGAGGATGCTTTAGCCAAACACTTTTGAGTATTTGTGTTCCTATTAGGGAAGCCATCACTGTCATAAGAAAAGTTCATCATGATATCTTTACTTGATGCCATTAAGGAATAAATTCATGCATCCACCCTCCTTACCCTTATTCTAACTTCAGTTTGGCAAGAAACATTCCAATTTGCCTTTCATATGAAAATTGACTTCAGAAGAAAAAATAATGAGCAGGCTGATAAAAGTATGTTAGGCATAGCCACAACTTTTTTTCCCATAGAACTTTCTACAAACACTTATAAACACAAAATCTACAGTCTAAATGTCCATGTAAAATCACAACATAAGATTGTTTTAGTAATCTAGACCATAAAGCACATGCAGGATCCAACGCGTTACAAATAGTGGGAATTCAAGAAATACTTTTTGTATAAAAGAAATTACCGGTGATTTGAAGTATTTGATATCTTCCTTGTTTCAACAAGTGCAGAAATGATTTCTGGGGAACATATGTTATTTTTTGTATGGGGAGAAAAAGACAGAAAAAAAAAAAAAGACAGAAGTACCATTTTTGAACAGCAATTATCTACCAGACATTATGCTAGGTATTTCACACACATTGTTGATATCTCTTTTTTATAGATTAAACATAACATAGCTGAAACTTGGAGATATTGAGGAATGTACAAGGGTAGTAAATTACAGAACCAGGGTTCAAAGAAAAGTCAGACAGACCGTAAAGCCTATGTGCTTTCCACCATGTCTCACTTCTTACGGTATTAAAGCTATGATCTGCAAAACATGCTATGCATACCCTAAGGGATACATTAAAATTTTCCAAGTTGTGTGTGGGCATAGATAATTTTGAGAATGCTCCTTTCAGATCCTTCATTTCCATATGTTTCCATTTATTTTCCCTAAAATTGAGAATACACCTGTGCTTGCCTTGTCTTGCTGGTTCTCTTATCCTGATTCCTGTTTTCCAACTTATAAAAGTATAATTCTTACTGACCTCAAATCTTACTAGTGTGCATCACCTGAGAGTGTATAAATCTCTGGTCTCCAAGCAGTTCAAATATAGGTGTTGAGGAATTCTCCATCAATCAAGGCACCTTAAATCCACAATACACCTCACATCTTTTCTGTCCTATAAATATTTTTGTTACTAGTGAAAAATGTCATTAGAAATGGAATATTTTTTCATGTTATAATGTCATGAATTCATTTATGTCATACATTGAGAGATGGGAGTGAAAATCTTCCCTAGGTATTCAAATCCATGGTTTGTTTCCATAGGGAAAGCCCTGAAAACCAATTAAATAGTACATTAATTGAACATATTAAGGAAAGTGATAGTGTGCTATCTCATGCAGAAGACCAAATCACAAGAAAGCTCCTGACCTGTGCATGTACCTCAGATTCTGAATATCCAAAAGTTTTCGAAAAGTTGGCTTAGAAAGAACTGTCTGCTCCTCAGCATGTCCTTTGCATTTTGGTCATTCTCACTGAGAATAAAGGGATTCTCCCTTCATTCACTCACATGTTGGTCCACATGTGCATCTGAAAATATGCTTAAATCATGCAATAAGTTTAAAGCCCATTACCAAGGATATTGCCTGGACAAATGAGATTCAAGTAAATATTAGTTGATGTCCCCAAGTATTTTTGAGTGTGCCCGGTTAAATGAGATGTTTCTAAGCAAGAGAGTAATAAATATAATTAACAATCAGTATCTTAGCCTCAGTAATTTTTTTTTTGGTAGACTTTATGGAAATTTAAAAAGTAAATATCTTCCTGGAGAATGATCCTTTTAACTGGTACTTTCAACAAATATGAAAAAGAATCAAATACAAGTTTCCAGTTGATAGATGATTACAAGTAAATTTTGTATCTGATAGTGATAGTTTACGTAGATGTAATGAATTTAGTTACATATTATGTATGTGAACAAACTCTTAATTGCTTTCATTTATAAAAATATGAAATAGAAATATACTTGATGATCTATATTTTCAAATGTGAGAAACAAATAATCTTCATCCAGGGATATAAGAACGACTTAAGAAAAATAATCCATCAATCAACTGTGGTTGATTCAGACCCTGGAAAACAGTGTGAAAGCCTGAGAATATCATGGGCACTCAAAGTATGAAACAGTTACATTTAAAAAAATCCTTTGAAGTCTTCTTTATTATATTTTGAATTAAACTGGGGTTCAAAGGAGAATTTAAATAAGGGTAGCTGTAGATATATTTTGCCTGTGTCTGGATATATTATAGCATGATTTAAGAGTAATAGGCATAGCGGACAGCATTAACTAGACTCTTAGTGGTCAGTCTTTCTAATGGAAAACTTAAATTATTTCATTTTTTAAATTGAACTTTCTATTGATCAAAATTTTCAACATGAGCATTTAACTCAATGTACCTCCCATATTGACTAATACTTTGAATAATATATCTTGAAATTGACATTTTCTACAAGTGATCACAATATGCATTATCTGAAGAATACCAAAGTATTTTTTCATGTAATGATTCAACAAACAAATACTACAAATGCTACAGCCAAGGAGAGAAATAAACCCAGCAAACACTTGACATATATTCCCAAATAATGTTTTCTCTCACATTTACAACTCAAGAGATTGGTAAAACCAGAGGAATTGTAGTCACTATATGTAGCATACTATATTAGTATTTTAAAAGTTTATTCCAATTTGTTTCTTCTCTTATACTCCAAAACTTCATTATGCTGTTTGATGAGGTATGTCCCCAGGAAGACAGTGGTGCCCACGGTCAACGCTCTGGTAGTCAGTTTTGCTATGCAATGGAGTCTGAACTACAGCTTTGATCAGACTGAAGGGTGACCTGTAGACAGGACCATCTACCTTGCCCTCTGCCCCATCCCTCTAAGAGCTGGCCTATTATTTCTTTTTATGCCCACAATAACTTTATTTCTCTTATCAAGATGAAATATCTATTACTTAGAGAAGTTAAAGAAACTTGACGCCAGTCACTGTGATGGACTGAAATCTGTACGTTGGAGCTCTAAATCCCACTGTCACTATATATTTAGAGACAGGGCCTTTAAGTTGGTAACTAAGGATGACATAAGTCATAAGTGTGGGGCCCTATCCCAATATGACTGGTGTCCTTTTAAGAGGAAAGTGAGAGAAAGAGAGGGAGAGGGAGAGCGGGGATGTTTATGCACAGAGAAAAGGCCATGTGAGGACACAGGGAGAAGGGAGCTATCTGCCAGCCAAGGAGATAAATAAACCCAACAAACACTTTCATCTTGGACTTCCTGCCTCCAGAATTGTGAGAAAATAAATTTCTGTTTTTTAAGCCACCCAGCCTGTGGTACTTTGTTATGGCTTCTCAAGTGGACTAACAGAGTCACTTGAGTGGTCAGAGGCAAAACCAAAACCATGTCATTTCTTAATAATTTAAAGCATTGTTCCTTGAAAGTACTTCACAATCACATAAGCACTTATCGATAAGTGTATGTTTTCTCCTTATATTAACTGGCAAAATTGGTCTTATCCATGAACCTATATGAACTCATCAAAATATTTTTAGTACCTTGCCTCAAGTTGCATGGCTATTTTGTGGCAAAAGCAGGCTTTGAAACTGGACAGACAGGTTTTTAACTATTTCATTACATTACAAATGCTTCAGATATTAACATATCTTCTTTATATTCTTCCTTTTAAGTTAAAATCTTATGATTTGCCTACAGTTAACCTTTTGGACTAAATGCCTTTTTATTTTTATTTTTCTTTCTTTGTTTTTTTTTTTAATAGCTCCCAGAACATTCAAATGCAAAAGTATCAGTCAGATTAAAAGCTTTAATAGCCAACTAGAAATAATTATTTTGCCATTCATATTTTTTATGATTTTAATATTATTTCTCAAGACCTGAAGATTCTCCTGAAAACTGACTAGGCATCACTGCAAGTTTTCATACCTATAATGCTGCAATATTATTGGAAATCTAAACCATAAATGTGTTAAATGCCGACATTCTCGTTAAATGTCAAAGACCTAGCTAAATCAAGTCTCATTCAGGGAAAACTATAATAATCAAATGTGAATGATGGACCTGTAATTAAAGACCTCTACAGTGTCCAATTTTTAAATACCTGAAAGCAAATTATTCTCTAATTTAGCATTAATGCTGACAAGAGATGGCAAAAACTTGTTCACATTAGCCTAACCATGGGGAAAAAAAGGCTTAAGTATTTTTGGGTACCAAAGACCAAAGAGACAACTTACAGATTCTCATAAAGGATAATCAACCATGTTTCTTTCTTGGTTCTTGGCTAACTGTAAAATATGCTTCCCTATTCATTTAAAAGCAAGAGAGGGACTATAATCTGCAATACAAAATCAAATATAATTTAATGTCAGTGAACTAATTACAGTATTTACTATTTCAAGTTGCACTTTAACACCACAGTCTGGCTGGGCTTAATTGAATCTCTATAAGTAAGATGGGCTTATAGTCTGAAATCTTAACAGTCCAAAAGTAAGGCCAATGCAAAAATTAGGGCCATGCCTACTGGTTACTTGCCATACTCAAGTAGTACTAAAGTCAATGCCCAAAAATGAAGTTAATGAAACACCATGAAAACAACAAGGAAATGATGTAGTGTTTTAGGAAAAAAGTTAATTTAGTATTGATCATTGTGCCATTTACTTGCTAAAAAGCTTCTTCCTAATATCTTCCTTCAAATGCATATGACTAATCAAGCACACTTTCCCACTCTGTCCACAGCCCTGCTATGAGACAACAGTTATACCATGTTCCCTATGATCCAAGTCCAAATCAGTCTGGTTGGTGATAGCGGAAGATTGAGACCCCACAGGCAACTCGTTGAGGTGAGAGAAAGCAAGATTAGTAAACAAAAGCCAGAATGGGGCACCACAATCTGAAACCTTCTCTGAATTTTATTTATTTACTTATTTATTTACCCCCTTGTTTGTATTTATTTATTTATTTACTATGCTTCTATGTTTTGGATATGGGGGCCCTTGATAGCTTCTGCTAGTTTTCCTAGAGTCTATTCAGGGGCTCCATAACCTCCCTGATGCCAATATAGCTTACTTTCTTATCCACGTAACAAAAGTAAAGTAAAGGCTAAACATATCATTTGAGGTCTGTTTGGTTCAAAATATATAATCAATATGCTCCAACGCTTTATCAGTGGTTATTCCACTCCATCCTCACAACAGTCATATGTTTGGGGATTGTAGCCATCACCTAGGTCATGTGGTCCCTGGCACAGCTCTGCTTGGGGGATTAGAAGTAGCCAGGCTGGCAAAGCCCAAAATGTTCACCGTGTCGAGCACTTAACGTTAGCAGTGACTATTGGCTCCAGGGTTCTTCGCCTGCTTCCTTGTGAGAAATTATTGTGAGGCTATCTTTAGGAACAGCTTGCTTCAGGGAGATTAATTGCACCAAATAAATTTCTCTGCAAGTTGGAATTGAGTAACTAGGAGACTAAGGTAAGGAGCAGGAGTGCTAAAAGCTTACAGCAAGGATTTGCAAAGTACAACCTGTTTTTTTGTATAGTCCATGAATTAAGGGTTGTAAAAACAAAACAAAACAAAACAAAACAAAACAAAACAAAACAAAACAAAACACACAGCAAAGCAGACACTGACTACAGCAATATTAAACAATATGCCTGCACGGGGCCTACAAAGTCTGATGTATTTACTGTCTGGCCATTTAAGATAAAGTTTGCCAACCCTTGACCTAAAGGCAGCAGTAATAACTGGCATTGTAAGTGGCAAGTAAAGAGAAACCACATCTGGAAAATCTAAAGGGATCATCACAAACACCATGTAGCTCATAGGCACTCTGGGAGGTTTGTAGACCAGAGCTGAGGGCGCCAGATTAGAGGAATTGCCAGTTTTGTAGTAGAGTTTGTCCACGAAGCATTGTCCTCTGTTAATACTATAGGTACAAATGCCACAAATGCTGGGAATGGGACGTAGGGGCTATTGCTCCCACCAGCCTCACCAAAACGGATGGCCTACAGTCCTTGCTCTTGCACATAACTAGCTTTTGCCTTAGTGTCTCTGACAAATTTGGATGTTTAGCAGAGCCTCAGTCATATTTCCGTGTCTCAACTGTATGGGATGTCAGAAAAACAGTAAGTGTTATGTATGTTAGCTATTTTAATTGTGGTTCATATTATCCCAGGTACTAGGTATGATAAGGGTGATTTAGTGCCTTAGTAAGGTAATAGGCGATCCAACAGGGTAGAGCAGAGACCATAAATAGTAAGCACGAATAAATGGGTAGAGAAAGGAAGATGGATTCAATGTGCGGGAAGAAGTACAGGTCCCGTGAGAAATGATCACTCCCAAGGGAGGGCTGCCTGATGATATTTTAGTTCCCTTTTTAGTTGTCACAAGGCCTGTCTGAATTAGGGCTTCTGTTCCTGGATTTCCATAGGTTCTCATTAATTTCCTAGTTAGACACTTTTTTTTTTTTATACAAACTCATGTGAAGAGGACATATTTACAACCTGATGAGTTCTAACTGGAAATACTTCCCTGTTTCTCCCCACCCACTCCCCATACTACTTAGGAATCTTACGGTTACATGTAACAGAGACACGCATCTCAGACTAGCTTCGAAGGAGTTTAAGAGTCTCAGGAAACCCAAAGATAGGAATGATATGACCCTCAAGAAAAAACCTCTTTAGGATTTTGTCTAACTGTTGCTAGCATTGGCTTCTCTCTACACCTCATTTTAATAGTTTTGCTCAGTACAGACAGGCTTTAAAAAACAAACAGATAAACAAGCAAACACCTTGTAAAAGTCATAGCAAATGCCTACCTCTGGGCTTGAACTTTCACATTTTAACCATGGCAAAAGAAGACAAATATGTTTAATCTATCTGGAGTCCAAAATCTTGGTGAAATGACTCACTGACCTCACTTGTGTGTCTACCTCCAGTACAATAAACTAGGGTCAAGGCAGTGGCTTCTATCTTTGGCCAAATTTGGGTGTTCTTTCTTTTATACACATATAAAGATATATGCTATAGCTCCCACTTCTAGGAACACATAATGTAAAAGACAAGTCATAGTAATTGTAATACAGCGGTGTCATGAAGCAATATACTCATGCATTGTTTAGCACATCGAGTAAGAAACAGGAGAGTCAGAATTAAGAACTCTTCTTTAACTGGGGACCATACTCTCTTAGACGTCATGTAAGTCATGTAAGGTCCAAATAAGTCAGATGTCGCTTTATAATTAATATAAGGATTTTTTAACTTGATGTTTATAAAGGTAAAAATATGCATGCCATTTGAGAACGGTTGACTTTACACTATACGCTGACCACCAAATAGCTTATTACCACACATGCAACTTAAGTAAAATGACATAATTCTAACCAGAAGGACTCAGAGGAGAACTTTCCATTTTCTTTTTCTAAGAATGTGTGAAAGCCCTAATCCAAATGTCATTGAAAGAATTGTCTCTGGGCTGGTATTTTTCCAGATTTATTTTCTTAAGTTGTCCAGCATTTTTGTTCCCTCTCTGGACAGCTGTGTCGATTGACTCTATTGTGGTATTGAAAGGGGGCATTTATTCTTTCATAATTGGCAAAAAGAACATCTACAGGATTAGAGTTGAATGCAACAAGAGATTCTCTCTTGGAAAGCAGCTTTGGCAGCCTTACATTCTGCATGACATTAAGCATTCTTTCTGGCAAGAGCTGCACATGGTGTTTACCGTTTAACCATTCCATGGCTACACAAAGCATTAGAGAAGAAGAAAGGAGCCATGATTCAACAGTCCGAGGAGGTATCTCAGAAGAGATGGCATTTGAACCATTCTTGGAAGAAAATTTTGACTTAGGTAGTGATATAAGCAGTAACTGAGATGCCAATTTCTTAGCCAATGCTATACTCTTTCTTACCCTGCTTTTCAACATTTTTTCCCTTCACCCGAGGAACCTATGATTAACGAAAGTATTGACATAAATCTCTACTTGAAGGCAGTAAGTACTTAACAAAATCTTGAATTCTACAGTAATTTTTCTGAGGTATAAGAAAACCCTTCATTATCGTTCTCCACTTGGCTCTTGATCAAGGTTTTCATTCAAATTCTGTAGATCACCTTTTGATCTAGTAATGTATTGATTTTTACAATGTAATTTTTTTCTGATAAATTCCCAAGTAAAAGTCACTCATTTAGATGGACAAGAGAAAGAGTGGAAGAAAAAGCAGCATACGTGGGTCATGTAGATAAAGTGGAGTAGGAAGAGAAATAGACATGCAGAAGAATGACTTATCAGAAAGTTACACTCCTTGAGACTCTCTTGGAGTTAGAATTACAAGAACTCAGCGTACCAGTTAAGGAAGTTCACTTATTTTGTCTCCTAATTTTTCTAGCATGCAGAAAGTTAGAATTATAGTACAACTCCATATAGGAAACAATTTGGAAGACTTTGCCACTTTGACATAGACAAAAACATTACCAGTAAGACAGAGGGGCCTTTTCTTTTGTTCACCAGGGTTTGCCGGTGCATGGCATCTCCAGTTCTCTGATCAAACAGAGGCTAAGAATGGGTGATAGGATCAATGAGCCAGCCAATGTTCAATCAAAAATACAAATAAAACAAAATGAACTTCTTTCACAAAATGACAAGCCAGGGAGTTCCCTCAATAAAAATTTTGTTTGGGAATGGAGACTTATTAAGCTTATGCTTCTATTTATACCAAATAGAATATTCCCTTATACACCAACAGAAACAGAGGACCATCCAGGCCAAAACAAAACCATATGAATACCTTGCGGTTAACATAAGAATTTTTTATATATAGACAAAGGTTTAATAATATTATACAAATACATAGGTTTAATTATCTGATACAAAATCCTATTTGGTTGCAAATCTTAGGGTAAGATATAATAAGTTCAGCAATGAGATACAAGGAACCTAGTCAGAGTTCAAATCCTTGCCGGTTCTTAGGAGGACAGAGTCTTGTGTATTCCTATAGGCTGAAGATTGGGCAGAATACTGTCTTCATCAACAGAGGGATGGTTTCTTGTTTATTTTATTCTACTCAGTGTCTATACAATGTCACCTTTGAGATAAGATGGAATTAAAAATTACAAAAAGAGTGTAATATGTGAGTTCTAGAAAATACTTCATGGCTATACTTTTCCAATCTATCACACCTATTACCCTGCTTGGTGACTACAATTTTCCAAAGTAAGCATTTTTTGGGGGGGGGGGGTTAAGAAAGTTTTAACAGACTTGGAAAGTTTAAAATACACTACAATTCTAATGATCGAGTTAATATCTGTAGATATAGACATATACACACGTGTACTGAAAAAAATATAGATCCTTGGGGTTGGGGGAATGAGAGAGATGTGGCTTAAGTCAACTAGTAGTTAAGTCCTGGAGAGCTAATACTTAGTAAAATGATTATAGACAATAAAACTGTATTACAAACATTAAACTTCCTAAGAGACTAGATCTTAGCTGTTGCCACCACAAAAAGAAATGGTAATTACATGACACCATAGAGGTGTTAGCTAGTGCTACAATGGCAATTATATTGCAATATAAATGCATAAAATCAACATTTTGTTCACCTTAAGCACACAATGTTATATGTCAATTGTGTCTTGATTTTAAAAAATGCTGTAATAAAGTTGGCTTATCTCCAAAGCTCCTAACCATAGGTTAAAGGGAGAAAATAACAAAATGCCCACTCTGATTAAACTCTAACTCCTGTAAGATAATTTAAATCTCCCCTATATGTTATGTGCAATATCTCTTATTTTAAGACATTCTGTGGGTTAGACAATAATAAAACATCATCAAGTGCTCCCTCCTCCAATAACTTCATTTTCCTTTGCCATGTTAATGCTACACAGTTAATGCTAAATAATTGCTTGATAACTAAAGGCATGAAAATGAAGTTTCCTTTGAATTTTTTCCTGAGATTAACCCTGTGGTTACTAACAGTACCAGACAACATGTTAGGTACTCAAAAGCATTTGCATCAATACATAAGAATATTCTAGCATTTTAAAACTCTGAACATTAACAAACGATTTTATATACACACCTACAAAAACCATTCACATTTATATCTTTATCAAATTTCTCCTTGGCAGAAAAAATCCTCCCAAGATGAAGATAATGTTCTATAGCATTGTATAAACAGCATGAATAAAACTTTCTGGCTAGGAGATTTTTGTGCCCACCCCCCGACACCCCAATTTAAAAAAAAAATGAAAAATTGGCATTCTAACTTGCAATTCTTAGAAAATGTTCATGAGATATGTAAATATATCTTTCAGCTTCACTTTTTAGCCTACAGTATAGTGAGCACAGTTGTGTTTCCTTGTCCCCTGGTCCCATTCTCATAGATCTTCTCTCACACCCGTGGATGTACTGGGCTGTAACTTATGGAGAATTGTATTCACAATACAGTTATAATCGGTTGTGATCCATCCTTGTATGAACAATGCTATAAAATTATATTGTATGCATGCTTCATTAAACACAATAGCCATTTTCAAGTGTAAATTAAAAACATTTCCCATTATGAATTATTAGGCTTCCAGGCTGAACCCACTTTAGAAAAGCCTTGTAAAGTTTGCAGCCTGATCCCTGCTTACCTAAATAATCTAGCCCATTAGATGTTGCAGATTTATTCTGGAAAACAGCTTCCCTAATGTCATTTCTCTTATGCTTGGAATGTTGTCTTAACTAAAGTGTCATAGGGACGAGTCAGCCTCCACAAATGTTGGCATTTGTCCTTTCTTCCTGGATTCCACCAGCTCTACAGTGACAAGCTAGTCTCAGGAAGATGTACATCTTGGAATTGGTGGAAGTGTTAGCAGCCATTGGCTTTCCCCACATTCTGTTTGAAGATTGAAATGAGATTCTAATAACTTAAAAAAGAATCTGGCTTCATATTTTTCCCAGCTGGATTGATGATAATGTTTCAATGAAATTTGGCTTATTCTTTTGAATTGGCCACAGATTGAAATCTAACATAGCCATAGGGAGAAAATGATGAGGTGAATTATTTATCTTCCTGTCCCACAATCTACAGACCTATGAGAACTCATTTACTTCCATTTTTTTAACTACTTCAATTCATGGAGACTAATCAAGTCAACCTTAGCTGACATCTTTCTCCTGACTTCCTGGCCTAAAGATTCAACTCTCTAATAAAATGTTCATTTTAATAATGCCTTCAAATGGAGCTTATCATCTTTTTCCAACTGTTCAGACAGTTCAGTGTGCACAGAAAACAAGTCTTCGTTCAGTTGGAATTCAGGGGGCTCCAGGCCCACATTGGATGAGGGCAAGTGAGAAGGAATGATGGGAAATGGGCCCAGGGTGTGGCAGCTCACTAAGAAAGCTTATAATGTGAGACTGGGTGGTATTAAAAACTGGTATTTTATATATATACAGATATATATAAAATATATAAAATACATATTATACTAATATCACATATTATATATTATATATAATTATTATATCATATACAATATAATATATAATTATATATAATATAATTATTATAATATAATATTATATTATATATAATATATTATAATATATGCATATTTATATTTTATATATGTATATTATAATATATATTAATATGTTACAATATATTAATAATATATTATAATATATATGTATATTATATAGTATTTCCACATTATTCTTGTGCCCTGACTGGCCTGGCCACCAGTTCCTACCCAACATACTGAATCTGGTCTACTGTGTAATCTAACTCAGTACCTTAACGATCTCAAACACTGAATCTGGTTTGTAGGGTGTTCAATTTCTCCTTCATCAGGAGTGCCACTCTGCCACCTGCCACCACTTGTGACATCTGAACTCAGGCCACAGAATGATTGTTCTAAGGAAGAAGTTCAACCCTTCTAACCCTTGAAAGTTAACTGGACATCATGGCCCTGTATGCAATTCCTACTTTATTCCTTCTATGCCCACATGGACACTTGTAGAAACCAATAATGAATCATCACCACTTTTCTATGAGCCAATTGATTTCTGAAAACTTCCTTACTTTGGATACCAGCACTTCAGAGTGTCTAGTTTATATTCATCCTGATACCATGTACCATTCCTAGATGGAGAGCCAAATAATACCCATTTCCTGAGTACTCAACAGGGACTGCAGTTCCTCCCTTCAATACTGCTTTTCTGATTCCTTAAATCCAAGGGAGGGAGGAGAACTTTAACAGATCTGAAGCAAAGAGTCCATCTCAGAAGAAAGGTAAGATATGAAGGGAATTCTGGACCTATAGTCTTGGTTTCCACCTGAAGTAATTCTACTGGGGAGACAGCTGTTAGAGAAAGCCGGAGATCTACCACAGGATTAGAGAAGGAAGAGTTAGGGTACTATTTCAGAAGAATTTGATTCTTTTTCTTTCAGACACGTTGTGTTCCCTCTAAAGGCCTCCCCACACCATGGCTTCATTAGTATTGCTTAAACAACTCCCTCCCCACCAATGTGGACATAATTTTAACATATCTGAATTTTAATATTCAAATCTTTGTTCCAAAAAGGGAACAAAAGCATTTTTCTCTAAGTAAATGCATACTCAGTTATCTAATGAAATGAGCATATTGTTTCTGACCTCCTAATTTCCATGATGAATCCTAAAACTTAACTTATATTGTGTCCACCATATGTCAGGACAAATGTGTATTAGTATACCTGGGTAACTAAAAGGATACGTGAACTCAGATAATATTAGATATCTCTATGAATAAAATATGAGAAATTACAGTAATAATAAAAAACAGGCCATGCTTAAATCGCAAGTGAATGAATCCAGAGAGGATTCAAATATTTTCATGGACTACTGGCAAACGTTCTCTGTCTCTGGTTTTTGTTTTTTTGTTTTTTTAATTGCTCTTCTATCACTAGTTTCAAATTTAAATTAGTATCCATTTATTCTTGGAATAAAAACAATATTAAAAAAAAAAGAAAATTAGCGGATGACCCTAAATGTCACTGTAGTCAGTATTAGGAATAATTTCTTAATCCAAGGCAGATAACATGAAAAAAAAGAGACAGGTTTTCATATGTATAGCTTAAAATAAAGCAGATTTAACATACAGGTTATAGTTACTCCATGATCCAAAACACTTAATATGCTTAAGAAGGTCACTGGTGGAAGATTCCTCGATTTTCAAAGAACACAATAACCTCATTTATTGATCTCTCAATTCTTTAGAAATATATGCATCAAATGTGTGTGTGTATTTACAAAAAAATCATAGAAAAACTCAATATTGTTTGATCAGTAATCAAAGCCTTTGCTTTAGAAGATTTTTTTAGAATATAATAACAAAATATTCAAACATGGCAGAGGTTTTATAAATCCTCCTCCTCTTTATAGGTGACCTAATTATAGTTCCAGGAATGTGAATTTTTGATTGCAAGATTATACATCTATTTAGCATTAGATATAGGTCAAAATTCAGAATATATGACTGGCAAGCCAGTATGTCACTATATTACTTTCCTTTTAATTTAACAAGAACCACCAACAGGCAAATGATGTCCCCTGCTTATACATGTAATGCTGACTAAAATGTTTACTGAAGATTATAGACATTAGAAGCAAGTAGACAGTTACAGGCATATAAAGAAGAAAGGCTTGCCCATAAAGAAACAGGCCTGGCAAACTTAAAATGTTTTTAAAGCCCCCAAACTGTCTAATCAAAACTTTTTTTCATATACATCATCCTTCACATCTTGATTTCTGTCTGTTTATGTTTTATTTCAATACACTTTTTCTTATCTCTGATATAATGTCCCTGAAGTCAGTTTTATTCAACAATAACTAGAGAATATATTATAATCATGGACAACGAATAGCACATAATGTTTTTAACAAAACCTTTTTTGAAGTACAGTATACATACAAAAAAGTGCAGAAATCATAAGCATGTAGCTTGATTAATTTTCAAAAAGCAAACACAGTCATGTAAATAGCCCCCGATCAAGACACTGTCATATTTTTATACCTGTAAACATATCCTATTTATATTTAACTTTGTACATTGGATTGCATTTCATGATCACATCAGAGAGTTCTTTAAGAGGATTGACAAAGCTCTAAATTGTCTGAATAATCAAGCCTGCATTCAGCTTTTGATTACTAACTATATTATTCAAGAGCTTTCAGTTGAGCCTGAACAAAGGAAAATGGATTTAAACCAGATATGAACCTGCTTTTTTCACATTTCCACTTCCTCATTTAATAAATAACCATATTAGGCAGTCACAATCCTATCAACTTCCTATCTAGAAATATTTATTTAGTGCCTGATTATGTGGTGCTGTGCCAGTAACTATAATTTTATAGTACACAGTGTACTTCTTGACCTCCTTCTTAAGATTTCTTAACTCTGCAGACCTAAAGTAATCAAATTATTGGATATTATCTGAAAGTTATTAATTAGATACTGATTACCTTTCCAGAAGACTCATCACCAAAATTTTTACTCTGTCTAGCATTTAATTAAATTTATTTCAGTAAGTTCACTTTTCTTAAGTTTGCTATTAATAAGTCGATTAATTCCCTTCCCAGGCTAGAGAAAAGGTCTTCCCCTGTACCACTCATCACTTGTATGCATAAAGTAGAAGTTTTGCAATATTAAGACCATCTCCATGATTCAGAAAGTAGTCGTGAGTTATGACAATTAATGTCACATGGGACATGGGAGGAACTACATAGAAGCTACACACATACACTTCTAGAACATTCTGTTTACATAGCAAGTGCTGCTTAGGGATACACAAGTTGATTGGCTTCACAAAGAGGATATGTCCCTTTTATTAGTACTATCACTCTGTTGTAGTGCATTTATCTCTTTACCCATTTATCACATATCTGTCTGGATTATAGGAGGGGTTTAATTAAGGCTTATTGAATAAACACTATGGTAAAAATCTATCTCACTAACATGCTGCTTTACAGAGAAAGCTGAGCCTTGCTTACTTACTCTCTCCATCAATGATAATACCATATAAAAGTACCAAATTACCCATGGCTTTTTTTTTTTTAAGATTTTATTTATCTGACACAGAGAGAGCTCGCTCACGCGTGTGCATGCAGGGGGAGCGGAAGGCGGAGGGAGAAGCAGGCTCCCTGCTGAGCAGAGAGCTGGACATGGGGCTCCATCCCAGGACCCTGAGATCATGACCTGAGCCAAAGGCAGATGCTTATCCGACTGAGCCATTCAGCTGCCCCCTACCAATGGCTTCTCGATCAGCATGTTGAACAGCATTGCTTAAGTACAACACTACTGTATTTCTCCCAGGCTTTTATTCTACCCATTGCAGTATCATATTGATTATTTTATTTTCCCATGACACAACCTCAAAGACGAAGGCTAAGGTGGATTTGAAGTACCCAATGTAAATGTCACACTGACTCAGTGTGCCAGTTCACATGCTTCCCAGGACTAGGACTTTGTAGATACGGGAACATTTCCCTCAAGAACTTATTGCTCCCTTTAACTCAAAAACTGAAATTCTTTTCTGATATTGTTCTTATGCCGGTGAAGCATTGGGAATACCTACATCAATTTTAATTGTTATTTCAATTAAGCAAAAAAAAAAAAAAAGAAATATTTAGACACAACTACATATGCTTTTCGAAGGCAGGGATCCTATCCTGCCTATACTCAATAAGTCTGTTTAACACAGTATCTTCTTTCTTTTCATCCCCCCAAGTTATCTGAAAGCACTCCCTTATCTGAATCAATTTCTCCTTCCATAGACCTGATCTCAGTTCTTTCCTACGTTACGCTAGCACACTCTATTCCTCTTCACTAGATTTAAAGCTGCGTGGTGGTAGAGATTTCAGCTGATTCACAGTTCTCTGTGATGCCCGTCTGTAATCAATAGGTGTCCCTCAATCAATGTTGAACTGTGTTTATACGTTCACTCTTATACTTTCATTCAGGTCAGGGGGGCAGGTACATAGCCTCCCCTGAAAACTATGGATTTATAGTAAGAATGGTTCCAGAGGAAAGGAGAGCTGTAGAAAATAGTATTTCCAGGACCACATGGATGATATGAAATAATATTTTAAATTATCAAATGGATCTAAATTTTGACACTGAAACGGTAAGACACTATTAAGATTAGTGTTTTAATTTATCATGTTAAATAATTTCAGTAGAATTGTAAATGCTCCAGAGTGAAAGCTATGTATTGGCCTCAGTATTGCCTTAGAGAACAGTCTAAAGAATGGGATTAAAAGATCAGCATACCTGATCTACAAAATTCAAACCTTAAGTCCCAGTGGTAAGCAATATTAGTATTCAATGCCAAGAATGAAAAAGAGTGATTATTACGGAAGACAGCACCTGTGCTGCATTTCCATTCTTCCAGGGAAGACAAATGAATGACATAGAATAAAAACTAGCAACAAGTCACTGTAAAAATAGTCTATTACTACTATCAAGATAAAGGCAGGTCACTATCTAAAGCAGCATTATCAAGTTATAAATGAAAATTGACATTATTTTGTATGGTGCAGGGAACGGCCAGCAATCCCTGCACCCTGTACCAACAGAGGAAAGATTACCACAAACTTTGCTGTGAAAGAGAGGAGAAGGCAAGGGGGTCAACGCTCAGAGGCGAGGACCGTTTTCTTGTCTTTGCTCCTGCTTTTATTGGTCCTTTAGGATAATCACAAATCCTTATCACTGTTTAAAACACATGATGTGTGAGAAGGGGTCTTACTGAAACTGGTAGGATCTGTTTACAGGGAAAGACACGATATGCTAATTTGGGCGTGTTCTATGAGTTCTGCTAAACACAGCCTAAGGGACAATGGCTACATCTCTTAGAGCACAGGACTGCTGTTTGGGCTCGGAAAGTTTTGGGAAGGCATCTCCCCTCTGCATTCCAAGGGCAGAGAGGTCACATAGGCTTCTGCATTCCAAAGGCCTACGCCCTTCTCTGAAACCTTCCCTGCCCTTAGCGGCCAGTGTCTTACATTTTAGCCAGGTGTTATAGCCGATTTCATGCTTTACACTAACTGCAACAGTATGGAATGCCCAGTAAATGTCCAGGCACTGTTATGAGTAAGTGAAAGGTTGGGAAACTCTAAGACATTGGAACTTAATCTCCTACACCATAATTTTCAAGACTTTTTCTTCTTTATTTCCAAGTGACTTTACAGTTTTATCCTTTTGTTGCCAAAGGTATGTTTCTGCCTTGTTAGGGCGAAAAAAAAAAAAAGTATATTAAGCTCATTTCTTAAATGACTTTCATTTTAAAACTAACGATATGCCATTTTCAGAAAAATTATAATAAATCATCATAAAAGTAGAGTTTGGGAGGTATCAAATCAGATATTAATTCTGTTGCTTTCTTGATAAAATAGTTCTGCATAGTCCGTAAAAAAAAAAAAGCAAATCAAAGTTACAAAATATTTATAGTGCATAAAATGTTTTATAAGTGCAGTATAAAATAGCACAGTGTACTGAAAAATATCACAATTCTTTCAAAACCTCTTTCCAATTCTGAATATTACGGGGATCTGCACTGCCTTCTTCCTCACATTCTGTTACTATTTCATAAAGGGGATATATTTAAAGAAAGAAATATAGAACTTTAAATGAGAATGCAAATGACAACTTTTTCCACATATCACAAAAATGTAATTGAAGAGGAATACATTGATTTACCATTGTACCATTTTGGAGGACTTATCTGCCTGAACGGTTGCCTTGCATTGGGTTAGCCAAATGTCCTCAAGTCATTTCCCATTGCCTCCAGACCTATAAAAAGAGTTATATCCCAGTTTGATAGAAAGCAGGATCTCAAAGTCTAACTTTAGAGGAGAAAGCTTAACAACTAAACAACCGCAAACTTTTGCTCATTTATATTGGCAAAAATATGGAGAAAATACATGGGAATATGTTCTGAGGATGCCAGGCCACAAGTACAGAATCACTTTCAATCAGGCTGAATATGTCAGTAACAATGTATTTCCCAGAGATGGGTTTATGTTCTAGCTCAAACACATGGTACTGGCTCTAATTTGGTGACTTGCTCAATTACTGTTTTTTGATCTCAAAAATGTCCTATGCTAAATAAAAAAATGAGCAAGAAGTTGTTTTAGGATAATAGGGAAATAGGATGGCTGGATAGTATTTAACATTGTTATTCACTGAACTACCACAAACAACCCATTACCAGCCTACTGACATTACCTGACATGAGCAACATCCATTTTGACCTTTATCTTTAATTGACCTTTTGTTACTTTTGAGTCCTTTTTTTTTTTTTTTGAAACATTTTCACTATAATTTCCAGGATGCACAATATATATGAGGTAAAGATACCAAACAAAGACAATTTTCAAGAAGTCTGGCTGCGAATGAGGTTGTGAACAATGGGTAGCAGGGAGCATCTGTTTGTGTTCCGTACAAATCTTCATGTTCTATATTATTAAAATAGAGATAAGAAATAGCTTTTGACATTTAGAAAATGCTTAATAATTTTAGATAAATAAATGAATAGATTTAGCAGAAGTAGTGCTTCTCTTACTGTCCTAAAGAACCATAATTGCTAAACACAATCTGACTCCTTCATATTAGGCTTAGATAACTGATTTGGGGGGAAAAAAAGTACAAATGACATAATATCCTCTAATCTCCTAGTGTCCACTCTAATCCTGGAGTGTGGTTAATTTTATACAGAGAGCTCATTTATATTAGTATAACTATCTGGGAAGTCAGCTCTACAAAAAAAAAAAAAAAAGATTCTTATCTGGAAAATTCCTCTAATTGTGAAAATTAGGTACCTCTTCTTTGATGAGAAATGAAGATGTTCCATTAAACAAACAAACAAGCAAAAGAGCAATTTCGTTTTAGCAATGCAAAAAGTCATGGAGTCTTTTCCAATTCAAGGTGAAATGTGAGAATATATGAAATACAATTCCTTCTCCTTCTATGAATACATTTATTTGAATTCATTATGAATTTCTTGATGTAGGTATCATTAAAAACCTAAGGCTAAGCTTCACAAGGCAATAACTTGACAACAATACTTCGTTGTTGAGATTTTAAATTTATACCATCTTGGGCTGGGATTCGTTGCAATAGTTAAAATTCAATTTGTAATATTTAGGCATCAATTTGTTTTCAAAAGCTAAGATGCAAAGTCAAGAGGCTTGGAAGTGGGAATGAATTCACAATGAGTAGTTATATTCCCATCTGGAAATGGCATAAATAAAAATGAATAAATCAAATGGCCTTTCTTATTTGCATATTTGAAGACTAACAAGAAACAGACTGTTTTAAATTACTTCCATTTTAATAAATTGTATAACCTGAGAAGTTTGCATTTCAGAGCCCTCCATTTTATAAGATCACACCATGAGACTTGTTCAGACATCGCGTTACTTACTTTTGAGTAAAGACAGAATTTGGGAACTCAGTTATAGGTCAAATGAGCACTAATAGTCCCTTTAAGTATATACTTGTAAATTGCCATGTTCACATATCTTTCCAATAACCACATTCACATTATTTGGTAGGTGCACATGAAAAATGCTCCCAATAATCGTTTGCATATGCAATTGCTTTTTATGCTAAAACTCCTTCTGAGAAAGGGGAATATGACATTTATACTGTTGTTAGCTTATCAGATTGAGCAGAAATAACCATTTTAAATGTGTATATGATACTAAAGCAACTGTATATAGAAACTAAACCAGTTCAGTTTTAGAAAATATGAAGGCAAAATAATGAATTTTATTAAATTTATCCTTGATAGTTCTTGGAAGCTGACCTAGCTAGTGAGTCAATATAGTCAACATAGCCATTCTGATAGTTTTACATGCAAAAAACAGTATATGCCACAATTTAAAACAATGTATAAAGAAAATATAAAGATTATTGGGATGATGCAAAACACATAAAAAAATCTACTTTTTTTTTAAAGGATTTTTTATTTACTTATTTGAGAGAGAAAGAGTGCAAAAGCAGGGAGGAGCAGAGGGAGAGGGACAAGCAGACTCAGCGCTGAGCTCAGAGCCCAAGGTGGGGCTTGATCTCAGGACCCTGAGATCCTGACCTGAACTAAAACCAAGAGTTGGACACTTATTCAACTGCGCCACCCTGGTGCCCTGCCAAAAATCTACTTTTAAAGTAGCTTGTATTAACCAAATAAAAACTGTAAAATTTCCTATAAGCCTCCAAGCTAGATGCATGTTGAAAATATTTTATGGAAAATGTCAGAAATTACAAGTTCAACACTTTGACTAGAGATATTTCTACTTTCTCAAATTGTGTTGGAATTACTACTAAAAGAGAAGCTTGAGGATGAAACAGAGGAGACTGAAAGTTATAAATGCCAAGGAAAAATACATGGGCCATGAATTGTGAGGCATTTCTCTAAGAAAGAATAGACCATAAGATTAGTTTATGGAGAAACCATAGTGAAGAAAACATTACCAAAGCAGACAGCAGTGGGTTTCTTCAAAGGTGAGAGTTTTTCTGTCCATTGAGAACTTTAAAACTCAGAGGGAAGAAGCACAGAAATCATGATTGAACCACAGAGAATCATCAAAACAGTTAAAGACTTTCTACGTAGGGTGGGTGGTTCTCCCTGAATAAGCCTCAAATATCTATAAAGGACAGGAAGTAAAACAAACAAAAAATACAAGCTAACTAAATAACATGTTAGCCTGGAGTGAAAGAGATACTTGGATTGCTTGCCTGCTCCTTTCCGGGGAACCTAAAGGACATTCTAACTTACTACACCATGATGCTTGCTGGCCATGTAATTAATAAGTGTAATTTAGTGGGAGATGCACCCTCAACTCCAAATTCACGACTTCTCTTTATTATACTTAACTTAGAAAACTCCAGCCATCAATGAGCTTGAAAGGTACTTTGGACAACCACAATATTTTTTAAAAACTCGGTGGCTCAGTCGGTTAATTGTCTGTCTTCAGCTCAGGTTATGATCCTAGGGTCCTAGGATTGAGTTCCACGTAGGGCTCCCTGCTCAGCGGGGGGAGCCTCCTTCTCCCTCTGCCTCTGCTGCCCCCCACCCCACTTGTATTCTATCTCTCTCTGTCAAATAAATAAATAAAAGCCTTAAAAAATAAAAACTGGTATTTATAGGTTTTGCACATGTAGCCCTAAAAGAATCTTGGGAGATATAAGTATCTCCTCATACATTTTAAATACATGCCCAAAATTGTTGTGTAAATTACAAAGATCATAATTTCAGATATAAATTTGAAGTTTTAAAATAAAATAGTTATTATTTTACTGGTTGAATATATATATATACATATATATACATATATATATATAAATCATGTATCATCATCTATTTAAAAATACATTAAGAAGTTTTGCTTTTATTATTAGAATGTTAGTTTATCTTCTTGACAATGTATTTCCATTCCACTTTCCCTGAATAATTTTATACAGTATAATATATTATCATGCTTAGTCTTTTGATAACTCTGTCATGTCTCTGTAACAGTAACAGAAAATGTGTGTATGTATAAATATCTGCATATGTGTATAGTGAAATTTGTTTGTTTTAATTTCTCCTAACATAAGGGTAAATATTTTTTTTAAATCTTTTGGATTGGGTTATCTTTTAGTATCTATAGCATTTAATAAAAAAAAACACTAAGTATATTACAACTTGTGATAAAATAATTTGAAATATAATTAGCAAATTTAAAATTATCTTTTTGTTTGGCATGGAAGCTTTCATATTCTTAGACAATTTACCATGGTAAATTGCGAGATGGGGGTAGATATATCTTTCTTTTTTAAAGGGAAGAAAAGACTTTTAAAAGAAAGGAGGTGTAGATGTCCCTTTAGGTAAACAGGCTTGAACTATGGAATGTAGAAAAGGGCCACAGTGACCCCCTGGCTGAATACAGACATGCCCATCAGGAGACCCACTGCAAAATATGCAAAGGTCCTAATTTACCAATGGGCCACCTACAAATGGTAAACACATTTACCAAAAAAGGGAAAATTCCATATGTAGCCATACCCCCTCACCTTCCCTCCTTAAAAACAGCCTCCTCCCACTACCACAGTCTCTCTTCAGTCTCCCCTCAGCTGTCCTGCCCACCACTCCCTTGTGGTGTATTCCACACCCACTTCCTCATGGCAGACAGCTGCTTTCTTGCTGTGTATTCAATAAACTTCCATCTTTGTTGCTCTGCCACAGGAGGGACAAGATAATGTCAGCACTCAGTGCAGGCCCATTCTCAATCAGATCAATTTTGGAAAAGCAAGTATGCCCGTTAATCAGAATATGTTTTCCACAATTGTATACCTCATAGAATGTCCTCATGCACTCACAGTGCAGAAAGAGGAAGTTTGAGGACCACCAGTTTAATCAAAATTATTATCAGCATTCCTTTATAACCAACATGGGTATATATGTGTATACACACACACACACACACACACACACACACTTGCACACAGGCAGAGGTGGTTATATGTATAAATATATACATATACATGTATATACATGTCTATACACATGTGTCTATATACCCAACAATTTTAATATCATGTAACAACCTAGAGAGATTCTTAAAAATTCACGTCAAGAATTCTAGCGACATTGTATTCAAGAGTGAAAGCTTGTAAGTAAAGGGCAGAGTGAGTTACATTTATATAGAATACCCTGCACTTGTTACAAACGGAGGAAAACCTACCTGGCAAATAGTAATAATTGTGAAGTTAAACTTAATTGAGCAATTATCAGTTAACTGGAAATACACAACGTTCTGCATATGTTGTACCACATTTAATCCTCACCAACAGCTGAATGAGAAAGTTAAAGAATCTCCATTTATACGTATTTCGATTTATAATGTTATCACTCTCTCTAGCTCAAATAGTCTGTTAAATAAAGGAGTCAGGATTTGAAACCAACATTCTGACTCTGGATCCAGACACAGAACCACTCACTACACTTCAATGACATTGAAAGACATAGTTGATAAACTACTAAGGAGGAAAAAAAAAATAATCTTACAATTAATATAGCATGAATTCATTCTCATGAAACAAAACTAAGAAGTGTAGCAGGTATATGCATACCTATTGTGGTTAATGTCATAAGGAACTAAATGTTAAATTTCCTTTACTTTTAATTACATTAAATTTAAATAGCTACATGTGGCTAGTGGCTACCATGCCTCAGAATACAAATCTAAAGCCATTACAATGGGGGACACCTGGGTGGCTCAATTGTTAAGTGGCTGCCTTCGGCTCAGCTCATGATTCTCATGATCCCAGCGTTCTGGGATCAAGCCCCGCATCAGGCTCCCTGCTCAGCAGGAAGCCTGCTTCTCCCTCTCCCACTCCCCCTGCTTGTGTTCCCTCTCTCACTGCCTCTCTCTGTCAAATAAGTAAATAAAATCTTAAAAAAAATAAAGTTATGACAGCACAATTTTATGTAATAAATCAATGAAAGTTGTGTTCAGAAAAAATCATCACCTGAAATGCCTACGTTACTGAGAAAAAGTGACAGTAAATGAATCAAGTACTATATTTAACTCAGTGCTAGGAAAGAAACAGCAATAACATTAATTTATGGAAAATATTAGTTAAAAAAAAGCAAAAGTTGGTAAAATGGGAAATCCAATAATATTAGAATGGAAAAATGAAGCTAGGAACCATTTATCTGATTTAAGAGAAAAACAGTAAAAACAACTAGGAAATCGATCTATGAAAAACAGAAAAACCACCAAAAATTACTAATAAGAATAAAATAATATTAATGTAGGCTATTATCAAAGAATTATGAGTATTCTATCCAACTCTGGGCAAATATATTAGGAATACTAGATAAAATCATTTATTTCCTAAGAAAATAGAAATTATTATTTTTGACACATAGACATTTAACAAATCTAAATATATCACAGATCATAGGAGAAACAGAAATTGTCAAAAAACTTTCCCCTTCTCTTATGTCTTCCATGCTTATATAAAAGAAATAGGCTCAGATTTCACAGACAAATTAAATGATCAATAAAACAGAAGTAAAGAAAATACTTCTAAATACATTTTATAAAAATATTATATGTAATAATTTAGGAGATAAATTGATCTATTCAAATAAAATCATCCTAATTCTCTATTTGTTTTATCAATATCATGACAGTTAATACTCAAATTTTTTATATTTTTCATAGGAATTTGATTACTTCTGCATATTTCTCTAATGTAGAGATCCTCTTAGTTGATTTTTTTTTTTGTCTTACAGGATATCAATTTTTAAAAATGTTTATTCCTCTTGGAAATTGTGGTGAAAATAGTCAAGCCTGCAAAAGAAATAAATTATATCATATTTCAGTGGAACAGGAAGTAACCAGTTCACACTGGAAAGTAGTTTGTAAGCAAAGGCTCCATTGCTTTGACACTACAGGAGAGTCTGTATATCACATTAAACCTCAGCCCCACGCAGGGCCTGGGATCTATGGAGCATTCCTTTTATATAATTGGAGAAGCAGCATAGTGTATCACGTGTGTCGGTGAAGTGTTACAAGTAGCAATAGAAACTATTTCTTGGTTAAATTAAGAGAGGAGAATATAGTTGGCTGTGTAGCTTTCTGGAAAAAATTTGTGGTTAGCAGGCTAGTTTTGCAATCAGCTTGGTTAGCAAGTTTGAAGTATTTGTATTTTTTTTATATAATCACAGAGAAATATAATATTTGAAATATTTTTACAAATAGTAATGTCAGCTAAAATATTTCCCAATAGTAATGGTGATAAGATCCTGTTCCTTTCAAATTCTTATTTTAAAAAGAATATCCTACATTTCTCCATGAAGTAAATAGGAACTTCAGAAATAGAAGACATATATTTTATTGAGGAATATTTTATTCCTATTTTTAATATTTTATTGAGAAAAACTTACATTCCTAACATTTATTAAAATTATATTATGTTTATGTAGAAATATTTCATTCGTATTAACTGCATATTTATATTTTATTTTATTTCTTCTTTTTTTTTAGATATGGAGAAGTTTATGGTATCAGTAGACTTACTTACATTAAATAAATTCTTGAATACCCAGATTATTATTTAATGAACCTTTAAGATTGATAGACCAATTATTTAGACCATCCTTAAACGGATACCGCATTGATTAAGAGTGGTTTCTTTAGGGCACCTGGGTGGCTCAGTAGGCTAAGCATCTGACTCTTGATTTCAGCTCAGGTCCTTGGATCTAGCCACCTGTTGGGCTCTGAGCTCAGTGGGGAGTTTGCGGGGAGATTCTTTCTCTCCCTCTCCTGCTTCCCCTTCCCCTGCTCCCACACACTCACGTGCTCTCTCCATAAAGATTGAATAAGTAAATCTTAAAAAAAAATACTGGTTTCTGGTTTCATATTTCCTAGGTTGATATTGAGTCCTTCCCTTACTAGCCATATAAAATTAATCAAGTTGCTTATCCTTATAACTGCACAATTTATCTATTAAATTGGATACAATAATATTCCACCTGTTTGTTGTAAAGATTTAAAATGAAATATACATAAAACAAAAAGATGCTTGGGATAGAGTAAGCTCTCATAATTAATCCATTAGCTTTACATCTATTTTCATAAATTATAGGTGTGCTTTTAAACTATCAATGTAGGTAGCCAGGATTATGTTTATCATTTGTAACAGCTTGAACCTTATTTCTGTTGAATCTTATTGGTACACGAAATAAATCCTAATCCAAATTTGTAGAAGTTAATTTTCATGAGAGATCAACGCATACACCTTTGGTTCAAAGAGAGTGAGGTAAATTAGGTGGGGCAGATAACAGTGACTTCCTGCTTAGTGGTTAAGAATCCTAAGGTAAGGCTCAGGTCATGATCCCGGGGTCCTGGGATTGAGTCCTGCATCAGGCTCCCTGATCAGCGGGGAGTCTGCTTCTCCCTCTGCCTGCCACTCCTGCTTGTGCTCTCTCCCTCTCTCCCTCTCTCTCTGACAAATAAATAAAATCTTAAAAAAAAAAAAAGGAATGATAAAAAGTACTTCACAGCAAGGGAGCCAATGATTCGGTAAGTTCCCCTTTGATGAAAGATAGCATCTTCAAAAGGCACATGTGCACATAACATGTGCTCACACACACGTGTTTGCAAGCACACCTGTGTGTACTCATGCATACGTGCCAAGACTGCATGGCAAGCATTGGCCTTCACCTCACAAGCAAAATTTGACTGACCCCACGGTAGTGGCATGTTCAGCGGGGTTATGCACTGCAAGTTCATTTGTTGAAACCCCAACCCCCAAAAAGATGGGATTTGAAGGTGGGGTCTTTCAGAGGTAATTAAGTCATTGAGAGTGGAGCCCCCATGAGGGAATTAGTATCCTTAGAAGAGGAAAAACCTTAGCCCTCTTTCTCTCCATCATGCAAGGGTATAACGAGAGGGCAGCTGTCTAGATACCAGGAATAGTGCCTCCACCAGAACTCACCCATGCTGGCCATCTGATCTTGGACTTTCAGCCTTCAGAATGTGAGAAAGTAAGTTTTTGTTGTTTAAACCACCCAGCCTGTGATAATTTCTTACAGTAGCTCAAGGTAAGATAAGGTGGCAGAGTTTTTTGTTTTGTTTTTTTCTGATTTTGGCCAGAATAAACAGAAGAAAAAAAAATAAGCAAGAGAGCATGAGTAAAGGAAGAAGCATAAATTAGCCTGAATATTAATCCAGATAATTATAGAATTCCTGGAAGGGATTGACAGAAAAAGGAATTTTCACAATCAAAACCATAGGTGTACTTTCTTGTCATAGTGATGTTTGGCTTACTAACATTCATGAAAGTTCAGCTGACTGAGAAAAATGGATTACATGTGCACGTATAAGTTGTACATCTGTGTATGAATGTGCTTGTCTGCTCCTCCGGAACTGAACGAATTCTTCGCTTGCGCGGGGCTCCTGATGGCAAGTGCAGGACAGCTTGGGTGCTAAAGATTTACTTGATAATTAATTTTTACTTGGTCTATCATTCAGGCCCCAAGTACTACCTGTATTTCTGCCTGACTTTGATTTGGTTTGTCCCAAAGTACAGCTTTACTGTCACATGGAGTAACGTCTCTAGAGCCTTTCGTTCCAAAGGGATGGGGGAACAGGTGAAACCCATCATTCTCCACAGGCATGATAGATTGGAATGCTCGAGGAGTTCTCTGTAACTTTGCTTTTAAAAAGTTGTTCAGATGCTCACTGTGACCTACTGTTTTAATCACAGACAATAACCAAAACCAGTGCACTGATTGTCTCCTGAATTTCTAGGTAAGGAGGGGAAAATATACATATACCTGCGTACATGCCCGCGCACACACAAATGCACACATATTATATTGGGATTAAATTTACACTTTGCTGGTACTTTCCAATAGTACCTCGCAAAGATACTGCATTATTATAGGCATTTAGTAGACAATTATAAAGTGTTTAACATGCAAACCACTAGGGAGGCACACACCATGACCCCACAAAACCCACCTTACATTCTTGAATGATTATGACTCTGTAAAAATCCTAGTGCCATTGTTTTATTCGACAAAATAGAGAACATGAGGAAGAAATCTTCCACTTTCAACAGAGGCAATAAAATATAAAATAATCAATGGATTTGCCCCAGAGCTGATAATATGAATCACCTGGCCCACTATCATTTTTCCCATCACAGAACACAAAATAATTTTCTTGGTTAAAGGCAGTTGTTACCCTATCACCTGCTCAAATCAATATCAACTGTATGGTTGAGAATCCTCTGGCTAAAATTATATATCAAAGATGCTTAAAGTAAGGGAGAATCATTTTTATTGTGTTTCCTTGACTTCTCTACTCTCTTTTACTTTATAAATAACAGCCAAGACATTGGGATTTTCTTCAAAGCTTCAACACTGAGACATTTCTTAAGTGCAGCTTGTGATCTCATATTATTCTTCAAAAATATTGGCTTTTAAAATAAGATCAACATTTCTGCACAGCTCAGTCACCCATTCTGAGAGGAAAATCAAAAGAAAAATATAAAAATTTAAGCGAATTTTTCTTGGTTAGTGATACAAAATTTTAGGAAAGTTATCAAGAAGTTATTCCTGGTTACTTCACTTGAAAATTATTTGATTAATAATAAGTATGATGTCTATGGAGTTACATTTATATTTCTGATTTATAAATAATTTTAAAATGCAAAAGTGATCACCACTTTTCAAAAGTAATTATTTCTTATTTTTTAAAATTTTACATAGAGTGTGGGGCGCCTGGGTGGCATAGCGGTTAAGCGTCTGCCTTTGGCTCAGGGAGTGATCCTGGCGTTATGGGATCGAGCCCTACATCAGGCTCCTCCGATATGAGCCTGCTTCTTCCTCTCCCACTCCCCCTGCTTGTGTTCCCTCTCTCGCTGGCTGTCTCTATCTCTGTCAAATAAATAAATAAAATCTTTAAAAAAATGAAATAAAATAAAATAAAATTTTACATAGAGTGACACAAAGTATTATTATATTATTCCCTCAAGACTACAAAAGAAAAGAGCAAAAAACTAAAAGACAAACACAGATTTACATCTATTACTCATAGGTAGGGACCACTAAGAACATATATGGATGATATTGATGACCTCAAATAAATAGGAAAAAATAAATCTTACTGGCTAGTTTGCAAAACTCTTTTTCCAGAATTTTCAAATGCTCGGAACAATGTCAGGGATATGCATATACCCACTCTTTTATTTCATTTAATTTTTTTATTTCCATTATTTTCTACATTTCCATTAATGGATTAATACTCCAATTTTATTATTTTTCTAATCTTCAAGAAACAAATAATTTTCTTCTAATTTACCTAAAGTATCTCACACAGGTAAACAGAATGAAGGCTTTCAGCTCATTTTAACCCCACTTTGGGTATTACTGGATTCAGTTTGCTAAAATTTTGCTTAGATTTTTGAAATAACACTAATTAGAGAAATTGATCTATAGTTTTTCTTTTAATGTCCTTGATAGGTTTTGATATAAGGATTATTCTTAATAAAAAAGAAGCTAAGAATTATTTTATCTTTATCAAATAGAGATTTTTATTTAAATGTTTGGCAGAATTTGCTAGTGAACTCATCTAAATCCAGACATTTTCCTGGGATTTTTAAAATAATAGATTTAATGCTCTGAGCAGAAAACGTGCTATTGAGATTTGCCTAATTCTCTTTTCAGTTTTGGTAGGTTATGTTTTTTTCTAAAACTGTGGGCATCTAAATTGTCAGATTAATATGCCTTATTTATCTATTTATTTATTTTCACAAATAAGATTTTTTATTTGTCACTATTAAATGTCTGAATTTTAAACAGGATTTTGGACTGGTGGCTCGCATCCATGAGCTCATTCAACTTCAACACTGGTTTCGTCTCCCGTAGCTTTTCCAGAACCTTTACCTTCCCCACAAAGCTCTTTGAGCTTTCCCAATTCAAATGTGGGCTTCTTCAGCTTTTTTACTTTTCTAACAAAGACATCATGGAGTGGATAAATAGACTGACAAGTCTTTTCTATGTCTTTTCTGATGCTGTCTAGAATAAATTTACTGACCACTTCTTTTGGGTCATTTGTCTGCATGATTTCCATCATCTTTTTTCAAATTTGGTGGACCTACTGGTGCTGAGCGTAAGAGGTCTTCTGAATCTGATTGTTGCATTATCTTAGTAAAACCAACACAAAATAGGTGAAGCCGATAACCATCGGTCGTCTTGACATCAGCATGAGCTTCAATCACAGTCTGCCATTTTTTGACCATGGAACAAACACATTTTGTCATGGGGAAGATCCATGCCGTGGAAATAAGGCAGTTTTTGCCCTGAGCTTCCTCTGTAATTCACTTGACTTGTATAAATGCAACTTCATCATTCTGCAGATCAGCATGGCTCACTTCAAAAACTGACCCTTGAGGCCATCAGATGCAATTTTGGTTCCTTCAGTTCTTTTGACTAGTGTTTTTCCAATATTTCTTATACTGACCATAGCTGGTGCTTTCACATCATACCAGTCTTTCTTAGAAAGTGGATCAACTACTTTCTTCTTGGCTCCCTTTTTGCAACCTTTCCTAAAGACACTTGTTTTTGCTGACCACCAAGGCACTGCTCCAGGGGCTGAAAGGCAATATGCCTTTTAAATAACATATTCTTTAGATTTCTAATATCTTTAAGACCTTAATGTCTTTAAGCTACATATTTAATACCTCATATCTTTCTGACAACACAAATGTATCATCTTTTTCCTTGATTAGTCTGGCTAGGTTTTTATTTATTTTCTTATGTTCTCCAAAAATTCAATTTTTTTACTTTATTGGTTTTCTCTACAAATAGAGGGAAATATGCTTACTTTATAATTTAATACTTTTTACTTTTATATTTATTTTTTCTTTCTATCTTCTTTGACCATTCTATTTTTAAGCTGCTCCAGTCTGCCTCTAACACTCACTACTCCACAAAACTAAGTCTTGTCAAATTTAGCAAGATCTTCACGTTGCTATATCCACAGGGAATTTTCTTAAGAATGCTGGATATAGGTTATTGACCATCATGTCAGCAATTAAATATATAATGTAGTGACTTATGATATAGCCTCTGGAGGCAGAATTTCTCGGGTCAAATTCTTGCTCTGCTATATGACCTTAGGTAAATTGTTTTACCTCTCTGTATATAGTTTTCTTTATCATTAAAATAAATATTCCAAACATAATATGTAATCAAGTAAGTTGATACATGTAAAGGCCTTCATATAAGCCTGACACATATTTATATTGTTAATATATATTTGCTATCATTATTATATCCTTATTTTTGTTTTCATCCAAGCAGTCGTGAAAATTACAGTGTACCTCCATTTTCAATATTGTGGTCACTCTCAACGTGTGGTTTTCAAACTTTCATGTATGTATGAATCATCTAGGATGATTTCTAAATATTTTAATTCAATATTTTAATTTCCTTTTAATTTTAATATTTTTATTTAATAACTCTGGGCAGGACTCAAAAATTACATTTCCAGTAATTACTCCAATTGTTCTCATGTAGGTGGCTTACAGAGCACTTTTTAAAATCCCTGCTAACCAAGATTCTCTCCTTGACCAAACTGTAGTCAGATTTTTTCTTGCCTGTGCCTCCATCTTGGCCTATAAACACTTGAACAAACACCACTATAGTTTCTAACAGTTCCAGGCAGTACCCGTAGGATGTCTCTAGTCCCTCTTAAAACGCCTGCTTGAGAAAACTCAAAGCTGCCAAAAGAATTTACTGTCTGTTGCAGCCAATGCCTGAAGACAGGGCCCCTGTGCCCCAGTCCCTGTGTGAAGGGAGAAGCTAACCTTTGGTAAGTGCCAGTTAGCAAATCCAGGTGGATTTCACTTGGACCATCTCTACCCTCTTCTGCCTTTTTGTGATTTTTCACCTCCCTGACTGTTTAAGCCCCCGACATTTCCTCTCCCCACAGTCTATTTTCCTTTCAAAGGTCCGATCACTTCTGAACAAATCAGAATGGAGCTCAGCACTTTCCCCTATAGTCAGTAGTTACTGAACACAGTCTGTTCTCACTCCTTGAAATTAATGCCTGGCTGTGTTTATCTTTGACACTGCCCCACAATTAGCATTACTTTAATGTAATTTTGAAATAAATCTCATGATGCAAGACTCAAATTTTATCCAACTTTTTTTTTCTTTGTCTTGCTACTAGGTAACTATGTGTTTTATAAACCTCCCAGGTGCTTGTTACTGAACAAAAAAATTTAGACCCATAAAATCTAACTGTGACCTTGTTCTTTTTAACCGTTAATGTAAAGGGTTTAATTTGAGCTCTCACTTTTGTTCAGTTTATCTATAAGTTTATCCTTCTGCCAGGGCCACGCCGCCCCGACTAGTATAGATTTATAGCAAGTTTTGAAATTGGAAAGTGTTTAAGTCTTGACCTTATTCTCCTGTCAAGTAGTTTTGGCTACTCTGCGTCCTTTGCCTTTCCCTGTAAACTTTAGAATCAACTTATCAATTTTTACAAACAAAAAAGCTTACTGGGGTTTTGAAATTGACTTAATTAAATCTATAGGCCAAGTCATGGTGAATTGCCATTTTAATACACTGAATCTTCTGATTCATGAATATGGAATGTTACAGCTTCCTTCTCACAGCAGCGTTTTGTAATTCTCAGAACACAAGTCTTGCACCGCTTTTGTTAATGTTACTTCTAAGTATTTTATTCATTTTTTGATGCAATTGTGAATGGAATTGTTTTTCTAATTTCATTTTCAAGTGTTCCCTCCTAGTATAGAAATATAATCAATGTTTCTATATTGGTGTTAAATCCTGCCATCTCGATCCTGACCTTATTGGAAAGTTTTGCTACGTTTTGTGACTTATTTGGATTTCCTACATACAGAATCAGGTCATCTGCACATAAAACAATCTTACTTCTTTCTTTCCAGGTTGGATACCTTTTATTTCTTTATCATTTTCTTCTGATTTTTTTCTGTCTTATTGCACTGACTACACCTTCAATGGATGTAAGTGGTGAAAGCAGGCAGCCTTGCCTTTTTCCTGACCTTAAGGGGGAAGCATTGGTGTTTCACCATCTTAGTAAAGTTTTCACTTCAGTGGTGAGACATCAAATGTTTTCCCCTAAAATCAGAAAAAAAAAAAAAAAAAGCTATACCTATAGGACTTTTGTAGATATTCTTTATCTGTTTCAGGGACTTCTTAATCTGTTAGAAGTTATCATCAGTGGATATAAGATTTTTCAAAATGTACTTGTGCATTTATTAATATGATCATGAGATTTTGGTACTTTATTTATTAATATGGTGCATTACATTAATTGATTTTCAGATATTACACCAACCTCTCATTCCTGAGATAAACTTCATTTGGGCATGGTATACATATAATCATTTTCCTACATGGCTGGATTTTTTGGCTAATATTTTCTTGAGGATTTTTGTAACCATATTCACGAGATCTATTGGCTAGTATTTTTTTTTTTCCCTATTGATGTCTTTTTCTTTCCGTCTACTGATAGGATTAGGATAGCACTTGCCTCACAAAATGAGTTAGGAGGTGTTCCCTCCCCCTTTATTTCTGAAATAAATGTTTCCATTGCTGTTGCTTCTTTCCTTGTCTGGATGAGTTTACAAAGCATTGTTATTACTTACTCTTTATAATGACTAATTAAATTCACCAGTGTAGCCATGGGAGGTTGGTCTTTACTTAGTGAGAAGATTTTTCATCACTAATTTAATTTCTTCATTTGCTATACATCTATTCATATATTCTATTTTTTGTTGTTCTTATTCTTGTTCAGATTTAGTAATTTTTATCTTTTTTAGGAATTTTTCCATTTTATCCACATTGTGCAATTGGTTGGCAAAATATTATTCATAATATTCCCTTGTGATTTCTTTATTCCTATTTTGGTAATTTGTGTCTACTATTATTTTGTTGCCAACTCTAAGTAAATATTGGACAAGTCTGTTGATTTTTTTCAATAAAATTTTGGGGATTTACTTTTGTAGTATTTTTTTGGTATTTGATTATCATTTCTTTTCTTTTTTTTTTTTTAAAGACTCATTTATTTGAGTGAGAGCACATGTGCACACCTGGGTGTGAGAGTCGGGGGAGGGGCAGAAGGAGAGAGAATCTCAAGAGCACCCCTCTGAGCACAAAGCCCAATTCAGCTGGATCCCATCACCTATGAGCCCATGACCTGAGCAAAAGCAAGAGTCTGATCAGCCAACCAGGTGCCCTTATTTCTTTTCTAATCTTTCTAATCTTCTTTCTTTCTTTTTGGTTGCATTGGGTTTATTTGTTCTTTTATTTTCTAGCTCTCTAAAATGAATTTATCGGTTATCGCTTTGAAATATTTCTTTTCAAATCCAGACATTTCATTCATAAATTTTCTTCTAAGCACTGTTTTAGATACATGCCACGAATTTCTATATATTGTGTTTTCATCTTTGTTCAAGATGTTTTCTGATTTCCTTTTTGATTTATTCTTTACTTCATTGGTTGTTTAAAAGTGTTCTGGTTAATTTCCAAATATTTTTGGATTTCTCATGTTCTTTTTTTCTGATTTCTAATGTAATTCCATAGTGATCAGAGAACACACTTTATAGGAATCCAATTATTCTAAATTTATTGGGAATTCTTATGGCCTAGCACAACATTCTTTCCTGAAGAATGTTCCATGTATTTTTTCTACTGCTGTTGGATAGTGTGTCCTGTGAATGTCTGTTTGGTCATCTTCATTGGTAATGTCTTTTATAATGTTATGTCTCAAGTCCTCAATAGTCCTGCTGACTTTCACTCTAACTGAGCTAGCTATTGGTGGGAGTAGGACATTGAATTCTCCAAATAGTTTTGTTAAAAGAAAAAAAAAAAAGTCTCATATTGTTCAAAAAAAGCTACTTTAAACTAAGGGTTTTTTTTTTGTTGTTTGTTTGTTTGTTTTCTCTTATTTTTTTCTTGGTATGAAGTAGAAGTACTTGAAATGTTTCAATTTTGTTTGAATCCCAATTGTTATCTACACTGATGATGGTGTTTTCTTTTATAATAAAATATATTTAAATTAATCTGTAAAAAATATATATAACTTTTTTCTCCTCCTATATCTTGTGTATGGAAACATATCCAAACTCCTTTGAATTTCAAAATATATTTACAGTTTTTTATTTTTTTTAATTTTGGGTTTTTTTTTTTGGTTTCTGTTTTTGTTTTGCTGTAAATGTTTAATTTCTTTTGATAAAACAAATGCACAGGGGGGCTTTTATATAAATAATTTATACAAGAAAATTCTTTGTCATACTGTTTGAAACAGTCTCACAATTGGAATAGTAAGACAGATCTCACAGGGCTTAGATGAATACCAGGAAATGTTCACCAGCCTCTTTAATTTTCTAGTGAAATTTCTATCTTAGAAAAATGCCATATGGAGCTGGGGAAAAGTATGCCTTTAATAATGTAATGCATTAATCAAACATTAATTTTTGCTAATGTGAGTAGAGAAAGATCATATGATGATTCTGTGGCACATGTTTGATATATATATAAACAGGAGTGCAACACAGTGCTGCCTGAAACTATGATTTGTTGACTAAAAGGAATTCTCATCATAAAAATCTCAAGAAGTCTTGTAGCTATTTAATAAAGATGGATGTTACCTTGATGTAGGTGGTGTCACTAAAGTTGATTTATACTGTCAATGTTTTCTTAACTTTAGTTTTTAAGTAGATTCCTATGCTATTATCAGAATATATAATATTCAGGGGCTCCTGGGTGGCTCGGTCGTTAAGCATCTGCCTTCGGCTCAGGGCGTGATCCCGGCGTTATGGGATCGAGCCCCACATCAGGCTCCTCTGCTGGAAGCCTGCTTCTTCCTCTCCCACTCCTCCTGCTTGTGTTCCCTCTCTCGCTGGCTGTCTCTCTCTGTCAAATAAATAAATAAAAATCTTTAAAAAAAGAATATGTAATATTCAGACTTGTAGGAATTAGAAGCTGGAAAGGTTTCAGTAAATGGCTAAGAATTTTAGAACTAATAATACTGTTCAAGTGCACTTTTCATTTTTGGTTTTTTTTCAAGATTTTATTTATTTGACAGAGAGAGAGACAGCCAGCGAGAGAGGGAACACAAGCAGGGGGAGTAGAAGAAGAAGAAGCAGACTCCCAGCAGATGAGCCTGATGTGGGGCTCGATCCCAGAACACCAGGATCACACCCTGAGCCAAAGGCAGATGCTTAACAACTGAGCAACCCAGGCGCCCCTCAAGTTCACTTTTCAAGTTCAATTATGAAATTATTTGCTCACCCAGTTATTCAGTTATACAGTTCTTCATGCCATTATTTGATTATGTATAACTTTAAAAAGGATAAATTGAATAAAATTTTATATTTAAAATTAAACATTGAAATACCTGGTACATTTCAAGGCACATAAAATAAGCTGAATCATTCTGGAAGGCATGTTGTCTCTGGATTTTCTCTATAAGCCTAAGGAGTGGGGTGACTAAGATTTTATCCTTATCACTATCTTGTTCTCATTGATGATTTTGCAAGTTACTCATATCTCTGTTTTCGTAAGATGGCAATTCAATGGTTCTTTGCAACTTATTTAGAATTCTTGTGACCTAAAGCAGCTCAAGAACTTACTTCATTTTATGTCACTACCTCTAGGTAAAGAATTAGCCAAGCAGGCAGAGGAATCAGATACTCCAGGCTAGGGTAGGCAAACCTTCTCTAAACACCCTGATATATGTATATATATATATATATATATATACACACACACATATATATATATATATTTAATATATATAAATATATATATTTAATTTTATTTTTATTTTATATATATAAAATATTTTTAACAACTCTTTAAAAATGTAAAAGCCATTCACCATTCTTAGCTTGCTGACCTATAAGCTTTTTGGGTTGTAAGAGGCTACAGGTAGAAATTGGGTTTATAGAGACCAGCTTATTTCTCACCCCCTTTATCCATGCCTATCCTAAGATTGTCTATCCATTCTGAAAACATGCCAGCTTTGCTATCATCTCAAATAGACTTCTTTATTAATCTGCCAATACTACCAATAACAGTTCACAGTTGATTTAGAAATGAGAATTTCAGTCTCAAAATTACTCAAGGATGAAATGGGTAAATGTGCCTTTGTGTAAAGTGTAATTTTAGATTCTTTCACATATTAGATTCCTTTATTTCTCACCTCCTTCCCTGAAGTAGATTCTCTACTATAAGCATGGAAACTGAGGAAAAAGAAGTTAAATAAGCCATGTGCGGTCTGATAAATTTTTTTCTTTTTTTAAAGATTTTATTTATTTATTTGACAGAGAGAGAAAGAGCGCACAAGTAGGTGAAGCAGCAGGCAGAGGGAGAGGGAGAGGGAGAAGCAGGTGCCCTGCTGAGGACCCAGGATCATGACCTGAGCCTAAGGCAGCTGCTTAAGGACTGAGCCCCCCAGGTGCCCCGTTGTGATAAATCTTCTAACTGGAATTTCAGTTCATGCATATCTGATTGCCAAACTCACACTCTCCCTATGTTCATGGTGCATAATAAGTATTAGTTGAGCACCTATTATGCCCAAGTCCATATGCCAGGCTTTTTACTTTTTTTTGTAGAAATCTCTTACTCTATCATTTAAATAAAGTTTCAGATTAAAAAAAATGATTTGAACTTGTTTTTCTGCTTATTCCAACATTACACATTTATAAAACATTCAGGAGCTTTGTATCTTACCAGAAAAATACATACCAAAAATCTGAACTATCATTATTTACTCAGAACAAGGTCTTTTCATTTACCTTATTTTCTTTAAGTACTGAGTACTGGCAGTGCATAGGCCCCCTTCAGGAGTTTTTATTCTAATACTTAGGTTACAAGGATAACAGAGTTTTCGTAGTTTTTCTGTAAATGGGTAGGACTCCAGGCATCCATCCTGGACTGAAAATATACTAGAATTTACATTTTTATGCTTAATAAAAGATAGCCTTAAAATAAATATGTTTCCATTTTGAACAACAAAGCCAAAATCTTATATTTCAGCTTTACTATAAAATGAAAATTTCCCTTTTTTAAAAATTTTTAAAAAATTGCTTTTTTTTAAATGTTATGTTAGTCACCATACTGTATGTACTTCATTAGTTTTTTGATATAGTGTTCCATGATTCATTGTTTGCATGTAACACCGAGTGCTCCGTGCAATACGTGCCCTCCTTAATACTCATCACCCGGCTAACCCATCCCCCCACTCCCCTCCCCTCTGAAACTCTCAGTTTGTTTCCCAGAGTTCATAGTCTCTCATGGTTCATCTCACCCTCTGATTCTCCCCCTTCATTTTCCCTTCCTTCTCCTAATGTCCTCCATGCTATTCCTTATGTTCCACATGAATGAAACCATATGATAATTGTCTTTCTCTGCTTGACTTATTTCACTTATCATAATCTCCTCCAGTTCCATCCGTGTTGATACAAATGGTGGGTATTCATCATTTCTGATGGCTGAGTAATATTCCATTGTGTATATGAACCACATCTTCTTCATCCATTTGTCTGTTGAAGGGCATCTTGGCTTTTTCCACAGTTTGGTTATTATGGACATTGCTGCTACAAACATTGGGGTGCATGTGCCCCTTCTTTTCACTACATGTCTACCTTTGGGGTAAATACCCAGTAGTGCAATTGTTGGGTCACAGGGTAGCTTATTTTTAACTTTTTAAGGAATCTCCATACTGTTTTCCAAAGTGGCTGTACCAACTTGCATTCCCACCCAAAGTGCAAAGGGTTCCCCTTTCTCCACATCCTTTCCAACATTTGTTGTTTCCTGCCTTGTTAATTTTTGTCATTCTAACTGATGTAAGGTGGTACCTCAATGTGGTTTTGATTTGAATTTCCCTGATGACTAATGATGTTAAACATTTTTTCATGTGTCTGTTAGCCATTCGTATGTCTTCTTTGGAGAAGTGTCTGTTCGTGTCTTCTCCCCATTTTTTTACTTGATTATTTGTTTTTTGGGTGTTGAGTTTGAGAAGCTCCTTATAGATCTTGGATACCAGCTCTTTATCTGTAATGCCATTTGTAAATATCTTCTCCCATTCCATGGACTGCCTCTTAGTTTTATTGACTGTTTCCTTTGCTGTGCAGAAGATTTTATCTTGATAAGTCCCAATAGTTCATTTTTGCTTTGGTTTCCCTTGCCTTTGGAGACGTGTCTTGAAAGAAGTTGCTGTATATAGAAGAATGAAACTCAACCATTCTCTTACAGCATACACAAAGATAAACTCTAAATGGATGAAAGATCTCTATGTGAGACAGGAATCCATCAAAATCCTAGAGGAGAACATAGGCAGTAACCTCTTCGACACTGAAGATTTCCCTTTAAATGGAGCATCCTGCATTTCAAAAAGCTGAATAAAATGATGCTTAGAAAATCATTCCAGCCAGTTAATTAGGGCATAGGGGAAAGTTCAACACTAGAACATTCTCTGGATGCATTGTATTTTTATTTGATTATGAACAGGATTCATTTTCATTTAATTTGCCAACATGCCTTTCAGTGTTTTATTCTTAGATAAACAAGTGACTGTAGGCATGTTGAGCCAATTACTCTTATTCTGTTCCTAAATTGGCATTAATACAGTAGCCGGATGGAAATGGTCCCATGCTTGCTGACACATTATTAATGACCAGTGATGCAAAAAATATTGCTATAGCCATACTTATTTGTTTCTATGCTTGAGACCAATGGGCTTGATCAATCTCATGTTGCCTGTTGTTTTCCTTTTTTGAGCCCACTGTCAGCATACTTTTACCAACAGGAAAGTCAGTTTCATATCTCCCAGCTCTACTGGAGGCTGAGTTCTGACATAGATAAAACAAAACTTTTTAATGCTTTTGCTTTGGTCCTAGATATCCACTAATGTTGGGACAACATTCTGACTACAACGTATTGTAACTTTTTTTTTTTTTTTGAAAGGGGAGATATTAGATATATTCCATCAGCAGGTCATATCTTATCCTCATAATATTAATGGCCAAATACCTGATGATAGCCAAAAACAGCCTTAAAGCTTAGGACTAACATTTCATTACTGAAGTTAAGCACTCAAGCTCTGTAGTTGAAAAGATCTGGGATTTAGTCACGACTCTTCTACTTAATCAATGAGTTAACTTGGGCACATTACTGAATTAATTAGGCACATTACTTAAACTTTATCTAACATTTTTCATCTCTTAAATGAGGGCGGTATTAACCACCTTTTTAAAATAGAATTATTGCGAGCATTAAATGAGATAACTCAGTCTATGTCATCAAATTAACCTTCATGTTCCTTCTGCTCCTACCTAATACTTTGCTACCGTAATCAGAATCTTATCTTGTTCATGGCTTCAAGCTCTTACTACAACAGATCCCAGGATTTAGGCCCCTTTACTCAAGTAGCATTTGGAGTCTGTGCCTCATTTTCACATATTTCCCCCCAAAAGCGTGATCCTATGTTGCCTCCCCTGTATTAGTAAAGATTCCAGTTCTTATTCTCTTGCCCTCATGGCGCTGTTCCCAAGAGTGTTCCTCAGCACACACAAATCAGTGTCCTGGAGTTTGCTACCTGAGGAAACTATTTAAGGCAGCCCCCATCTCTGGTTGGATTCGTCCCAGCTCTTCCACAGCTACCATCTACCTGCTCAGTTATATAGTTATTATCACCTATATTTATTACTGACTTTGGGTTCTTAAAAACAGATCTATGTTCAAAACATCTATCAATTAAAGCATCTATTATCAGTCATTTCAAGTATTTGTTCAAGCTTTATGACCCAAGCATTGTTCCAAGTGACAATACGTATGTATTGTCTCATTTAATCCCTGTGACTCTATCAGGTGAGTACTATTATTATCCCCATTTTTCAGATGAGAGTGCTGAGTCACAGTACATGGAGGAGCAAGGATTTAGAATTTAAACCTCAGCCCTCTGATTCCTGAGGTCATACTCTTCACCACTCTGTTTCCCCGTGGCTGTGAAGCTAACTGCCTCCCACTCAGGACTCCTGCAGATCTCCCATTTTCAGACTCCTTGAGGCTTTTCCAGCTCTCCGGTTGAAATACTCTCTGAAGTATATTTTTGTGCTTCTCTGCAGAATCTTGCTGAGGCTGGGACTTTGTCTCACTTGGCTTCTTCCTCTTCACTACCCTAATTCTGTACTTTTACAGATCTCTCCTGAGAGCACTTTCTTATTAAATCACTTGCATATAATCCTCATCTCAGGCTCTGCTTCTGACAAACACAGGCTTAACACAAAGAGTTAATTATTAGAGTGGAATTTTGAGGGAAAATAGAGGACATGATTTATGAAGAAAATACTAAACATCATATGATTTCAACCACAAATATTTCAAGAGATAAAGGTTCCATCAGCCTTGTCACATCTAAGAGAAATTAACAATAATTCCTTAATAACATCAAAAACCCATTCAGTGTTCAAATTTCCATTGTCTCATTATGTTTATTAGTTTTTATTTGCTTGAATCAGAGTCCACATAAAATTCAAATAATGTAATTTGTTGATGTTTCTTGAAGTCTCTTTTGTAAGTTCTGCCCAATTTATTTATCCTTGTGATGTATTTGTTGGAGATAGGGTTGTTTGTCCTGTTACATTTCCTACAGTCTGCACTGTGTTGATTATATTTCCATGGCACAGATTAATATGTTACTCTGTAAATTGCTAACTGTTTGTAGAAGCTTGATCTGATTCAGTTTTGATTCTTCTGGCAAGATGGCTTTGTCGGTAGGTGGTATGTCCTTCTATCAGGAAGCACATAATGGCTGATATTTTCCCTTTTTTGTGTTAACAATTGTTGAGGATCAGTGTCTAGATTCCTTAATTCAAATAGAAGTTTCAAAGTGATAATTTCTAATTTTATAATGTCTTCTTTTTCAGATGAAAACCACTATAAAGGAAAATAAAACCCTTCATCTAATATCTGGTTTACTAGTTTTCTAGTTATTATCCAAAAGGCAATAGAAATGCCTCACCCTTCATTTACTAGTTTCAAAATAATGAGCTTGGATTTTTGTAGAATCTCCCAATGATGACCAGTGTGTTTTCTTTGCTCATTTTGTTTTCATTATGAATTCATATATTTAATCATACTTAATGTGTTTCACTCCACGGCACTTATTATTCTTATTAATGTTCGAATTGTCTCATCTTTGACCAATGAGATTCTCTTCAAATTGACTCTTCAGGACCTTTAGGGTAGCAAGCTTCATTTCTGTTAAGACAGGATGTTCCCGGTACATTTCCTGCCCCAGCATTGGAATCCCCTATTGCTCCCAGATGCCCTGGCTCTCTTTCCCAGGCCCACATAACTTAAACCCTTTCATGTGTTGCTCTCATCCTCCTGAAAATTGAAAATCTCCTCTTAAAGGTGACTGATGATCCTACAGTTTTGAGCCAGTGGCTCTCCCTCAGCCATTCTCTAGAATTTCCTTTAGAATTTTCGCTTTTGGAACTTCTTAATTTTGACACTCCGCTTTTTTTTTTTTTCCTCTTCCTCATTCTTAATTACACTCCTTTCCACTATTTTTTGTTAATCTCCTCTCTTCTGGTTCATTAAATGTAAGTGAATTTTACACATACACATATGTGATATGTATTTATATATCTCCTAAAGGAAGTAAGTAGTAATTTCTGACATCTCTGGGTATTGAAGAAAGGGCTCAGTTTCTTTTAACAATCACGTAATAGGTATTGAGAACATACTATATATCAGGCACTTTTAGGTGCTGGGATAAATCAGTGAATAAAACAGACAGAGTTGGTGTTTAAGTATCAGAAGACAGAGGATTAAATAAAATTAAAAAATACACACATATATTTATATATAGTAGATAATTGCATACAGAAAATTATATTATAGAGATGGATTTCAAGTACTCAAGAGGACACTAAGGCCTCTATCAGAGGATGAAACCAACCTGAGTCCTGAGGAGGTGCTGGAGTATACATACATCTGTATAGGGGAGAACATGCTGGAGAGAGGAAACAGCAAGTGTAAAGGCCCTGAGGAAGATGTGTGCCTTCCACACTGGAGACACAGTGAGGTATCACCTGTGGCCTGAGGTAAATGAACTCACAGAAGGGGAGCGAGATTTAAGATCAGAACAGTAAGGAGCAGGAGAAGCAGAACACATAGCACCTTATAAGCCACGAGGCTTTTACTGAGTGAATGAGAACTATTTGAGGTCATTAAGCAGACGAGTGTTGTAATATAACTTAACAGATTGAAGGGATCTCTTGGGCTGACATGTGGCAAGTAGACTGTAAAGGGGCAAGAGGAGTAGCAGGGGGACTTGTTAGAAGGTTATTGCAATAATCTCGGCCAAAAGACCAGAGCATTAGCAGGGGCTGGTGGTTAAGAAGCGGAGAGATTTGCCTAATTGAGAACTTATTCCCTGCCAACACCAGAAGCTGGCACATTGCCCTGATGTGCCAGTGGGAGCCAATTACACTGTGTCCAGGAGGCACTACGTTTTACTCTTTCCAATTAACCCATTCTTGTATCTTCAAGCAAGCTGTATTCTGATGAATGCAAACATGCCCACCTTAGTCAGAGGTTTTTGGCCATCACTCTGCATTCATCCTTTACACCTACCGTGACACAACACATCTTATGCCATAAGCATGCCATGGTCTGTAGGCATAATCTTTTCTGCTGCAGCCCCTGATTACCTACCTGATGGCCACCCAGTTCAGCTTGTGTTTCATATCTACATTAGAGATTCTCTGTCCATCAGTCCTCCTCCAATCCTTCAACGTTTAGTAACTGCTCCTGCATCTTCTGCATCTTTGATATTTTCAACCTGTTCATTCAGTCTATGTTGAGCTTTGTATTAAAAACTGCCAGATTACTCTTTATCATCTCATTCTGGACTTCAGATAAAATGGTTCAAAATTAAACTAAAGTTTATGAGTGAAGTACAAGTTATGTCATGAATATCAGGGTCATATGATGACCTGTATTGTTCAATTTCCTCAACCTTGGCTTAAGAGTCCTGAAATTGGTCGAATTAGGCAGGAATTCTAGAAAATACTGCCCAAAGAGAAACATCAAACTAATGAACAAAGGTGGTTTGCCTTATGATGATTACTAGCAAGGTGCAAATCATCTGTTATCACCCTGGAATGAACCCCACCAATTCAAAATAATAAGAAAAATAATAAGCAAAAGACTGATGTTAAGAGTGTCAAGAATAGATTTATCTGAAGTTAGTAGTTCTCAGACTTTTTAAATAAATAAGTCCATAAAACTGATAATAAAACAAAACATACACACACACATACTCATATACATTCAGTAAATTATACCAAATACCATCATTGAAAATCATGTACTCAAGAGTTTTATGCGAACCACCATAAGCTCATTCTGTCTCTAATGCAGATGGAAGGAAAGCAGGAACCACATATACCCTTGTCTACCTTAAGCTCTGAAGTCATAGATATTAAAGGGTGATGTACTCCACTTCAGAAAATTTCAGATCCGAACTCATTTTATTTTTTCCATTTCCCTGACTACAAATAGATAGGGCAAGAAAAAAAATATTGACTCTTGTGATAACCAGGCCTGGGTCTGGAAAGAGGGGAACAGAGTGAAAGGTGCTGATAGAGACTCAGCTGTTCAGGCAGCTCTAGGAAAGTACGGGAAGTCAATCATCTCGACCTAGTAGTTCTCAGTCTGCTTCCTGTCTTATTGGCCTCTATGATTTTTGAATGGCATGGGCATCTGATATAGTCTGAGCATTACTCCCTGCTTCTTCCATACAGAGTGTTTTTGCAGTGTGGACGGCTAACCATGCTCCAGAGAAGTGCCTGAGAACACAGTTGCCGCAAAACAACAGTTGTGTGCAGTGGTGCCACACAATTTGGGTTAAATCCCCTGATCAGTAAGGCTTTCACAGTGATTACTGTGCTTCCCAATATTAAATCATGACCTGAACAGCCTTTTGGTGAGGCTGGGACGGCTGCCCACTTTGCTGCACTTTGGATACAGCCAACTCTTCAGTACCATGCACTATAGTTAACATTTGTTTGGGCAAAGTAACAGCTACTCAATTCAAACCGGCTGACTCAGAAAGGAGTAGTGTACTAAGGAGATTCTTGGATTCAGAAACCAATCGGAAGGAATGTAGTTGGGCTTCAGAAATGAATCAGTTCTAGTCCAGAAACCAATACTGCACTCTATGTTAACTAACTGAAATTTAAATTTAAATAAATAAAAAGAAAGAAAGAAATTAACGAATCCAAGGATTCAAACAATGTTAAGGCTTTTTCTCCATTTTTCTCTGCTCCTTTCCGAGTATCTTTTTATTCAGCCCCCTTGTATCTGTAGACTATCTTCCTCCATTTCAGTTCATGAAACAGAAAACCTGGCTGTGGTGGTTCCTTTATTGCACACATTATGATTCAAGTATCCAAGGAGTTAATGCTCTAGCAACCTTGGGCCCAAGTGCAGAAATCAGGACAAAGTACTCACAGGTTCAGCTTGCAGTTGTTTCTCAACCACTGAATCAGCCATCTGGGGTGGCTCAGTGGTGTTGGCAGCTAGGGGATTCCTATTATCAGTCAGTTCCGAACCCCATGTCTTACTAGAAGACCAATCAACTTGTCCACGAAGAGCAGACATGGTGTGATATGGCTGCTCCTGCCTCTATAATGAAATTGGGAAAGAAAATAAAATTCTTAGAAAAAAAGGTGCTGGGGAAAAACTAGAATAACTGTATATTCTGTTTGCTTCCCTGTGGCCATGATCTTTTCCCCTTTGCATATTATATATTATAGCTTCCCCGTATTTCTTTCTAAATGCCCGATTGTCACTATATCTGCCCCTACACACTTAGGCATGCTGTCAACTTGAATAATTGGAAATTTTCATGTCCAGGAAATCTTGCAATGACTTGATGTCATTGTAATACAACATATGCTTTATGTTTCCTACATATAAAAAGAAATAAGCATACTGCAAAAACAAATGTAGAAACTGCTTGTAATGATTAAGAGGAAATAATTCTTAACTTAATAATATTGGTTTAGAAAGAGAGCCAAACAATAGATAAATAGGATACCTCTTCAGAAAAATAATTAAAACAAGGACTATAAAGATTAACTTCCCATTTTTATTATGAGTAGATATACTAAAATGTATGTTCATATTCTTTAGCGTATCAGTATTGGCTGAACATCTCTTTCCACTAAAATTAGTTTTCCAAGGACATGCACTACATTATTGAAAGTTGCTTTTTTAATATAGATCCTCCTCTAAAATAATTTTATAGTTGCTAAGCAGTCAAATGCCAAACTGCATACTAAAATATACATAATGTGAATGGAGGCAAGAAACAGGAGTAGGCAAAGGTGAGGAAGAAACACATGATTTCTATTCAGTTGGAAAAGGAATTAATGGCTAGCACGGTGAGAATGCTGGAAAGCTATCGCACCACCAGCATGATATTGTTGCAAAACTGCTTTCTGTGGATAGAATTCTTGTTGTGCAATCTTGATTCAGCTTTTAACAGCAATATATATGGGTTTCATCCTGGCTATCAGCACATTTATGACGGTCTTATTCAGGCCAAGAACTGGCTCAGGTGTGTTATTTCCAGACTGAGATGTTTCCATGTATATAACTATATTTACAATAGAAAGGAATACCCAATATTCCTATTAAGACATAGATAACTCAAATTCATGGGAGATGAGGCATAAAATTATGCAGAACTCTCTGTCTAGAGTTGGTGACTACATATCACCTTAGGGCTGATCCTTACTTACTTTCAAGGATCACTAACAGGTTGCTTCCCATTGGTCCCCTTAATTGTGGAGGTCCGGGACTAGCTGGCATGAATTGCTTTGGCAAAAGGTGTAATGAAATATTTTATGACCTGCAAAGGACAGATCTGTTCAAATCCCCTTTGGTTGGCAGAACAGGTCCCTAAGAAGGAGATACGCCAATTTGTGTGAGTGAGAAAGTGACGAAATACAAAACTGCAAACCATAGTGGGAGGCAAGGAGTCCTGGCTGGTAATTCAGGGTCAGACCAGGGTCTGTGGGTTCACAGAAGAGACTGGATATGGCCCTGTATGTGGCTGATGGTGAAGCCCTCCAGAGATAGACACCCTGAACCATGGCTGAGCTTGTGGTTTGGTGGATTACACGAATGTATTGATATATGCACCTTAGCTGAAAGAGTAGATCAGGGAAATTGAATGTGCTTATAATAAACTTTTAAAAAATACAGCTGACCCTTGAACAAAATGGGTTTGAACTATACAGGTCTACTTATGGATGTATGCATAAGTATACATGGATTCCTAGTTTTGAAATAATCAGAAGTTATTGAGAAAAATACAGACATTGGAGTGAAAGATTAAGATTTAAACATTGCTCTTATAAACTCATGGCAATTAGACAAATTACTTGAACTTTGTGCCTTAATCTAACCCACAAATTTACCATGAGGATCAATTGTGCTGTCATAAGACCACATATACATGAATTAAACTACCTAATACAGCAGACTGTGAGTTTTTGTTTATCTGTCTCTGGTTTCAAACTTTGTATGAGTAAGGTTCTACCTGATTTGTTTTTGAGCTCCCGTGCACAACAGTCTCTCAATATTGCTTATTGAGTAAATGAAGTGCCTTCTCAACAGCAAAAAGCACCCCTCATCCTTAATACACAAATTTAATTAAATCATGATTCCTTTATTAGTTGGTAGTTAGAAATGTGCTTGTCAATAACCCTGAGCCTCAGGACATCATTACAAATACTCACTATTTCTGTGTTATTGATTCTTGGTTGCATTAGATAATATGAATTTTACGGGAAACAATGATAGATAAACTAAATTTCATAGTTTATGCTACAAAGGGAGTGGACCTTAATTTTTTTGTTTTGAGGGTAAATGAATATTTTATGTTATAAAAATACTTTGCCCGAGGCAAACATGCTTTAAGTGTCATGTCCAAAGCCACAACAATAATTAATGGCACATTTGGGATATAAAATGCATTACATCATGTCTTACACTATGTAAAATGTTAAGAAATTGGATTGAAGGTGCCTTGACATAAAGATCAACGCAAAGAATAGGTGTAGTACAACTAATGAATCATCGAGCCTTACATCGAAAACCGGGGATGTACTGTATGGTGACTAACATAATATAATAAAAAATCATTATTAAAAAAAAAAAAAAAGAATAGGTGTAGTAGGTATTTTTGTGTTGCTTTAGAGTAACAGCCAGCTGTTAGTGATCGTTACTATCATGGCAGTCCTCATTACCCTTCCTCTTCTCTAATCCAGTGTGTCAGTATATATGGACAACGGACACTCTGTTTCATGAATCAGTCCACATTCTTCAGTCTATGCTTTCCCCCTAGTCTATCTGATCATCTACTGATCATCTTCCATGGCATCTACTTTTTCTGGCCCACTAAATACTAGCAGAGTTAAATTTTAATTAGTATGTTAATTGCTTTTCAAATATTTTATATTTTAATTATTTTATTTTTTATATTTATATTTTAATTAATATCAATTGACTACAACTAGCATATTTTTATATTTTAATTTATATTTTATTTTAATTAATTAATATTTAATATTTATATTTTAATTAATAGCAATTGTTTAAATTAAGGATATCTGCTTGGTTAAAAACTTCATCCAGGTTACACAACTAGCACTCAAGTACCTATTCATCAGAGTCCAATGCCCATCATATTTTCTTTTGTGGAGAATAAAACAAGGTATCTAAGAATTAGACGTTTTGGATAATGATGGAAGATCCTTGCAGATATTACTCAGTTTTGTTGAAATACCCTCTACCATGTGCCCAAACAAAAGCCCTGAACACACACATATATAACAAAATGTAGAAATTAAAATCTCAGAATAAAAGGAAACATGTATTGATGTGTGGGTATGGTTTTCCCACTTATTTTTTTTCCTATCTTCCTCCTACTCATTATTCAGTTAAATATGTGTTCTGCACTTAAGCCTCCCTTTCTCACCTAAACTAGGTCATATCATCAAGCAAATATTCATATAACAGGTGGACATGCCATGACACTGATCATACTTTGTTGAGTTTATTTATTTAATGTTTATCTTTGCTGCTGAACTTTACTTTTTAAAGACGTAGAATTTATTTGCTCTCTTAGCCCAGTTTTCCATACATAATAAGGGCTCAATAGGAGTTTGGTGAATGAATGGAGAGCTAGCGACAAGGAAAGAAAGGAATAGTCCCTCTCTTCTTCCAATTCATCATACCACCAACACCAAATGTGTGCACATGCACGCCCACACACAGACACACACTACACACAATGCAAATGAAATTCATTAAAGGCAAAAGTTAGCCTTTGGTGACATAAAAGGATTAAGAGTCTTTTATACCCAAGCTATTCTTGTTCTCTGTATATTTAAAATATGAAAGCATAGTGCTAAAAAAAAAATTCAACTGAGTAAATTTTTAAGATTTTACTGGCTTTATTCAAGGATTCATGAATCAAGCAGCATCCCATCTAGCAAAGAGAAAGGAGCTCTGAAGAGCTGTACACAATGAAAGACCTTGATAAGCAGAGGGGGATGGGACAAGAAAGATGTACTAGCAAAGAACTGATTGCTAGTGGCAAGGTCATCTTCCTTTAGGGGATGATAAGGTTCATCAGACAGATTACCTCACTAGTGCTGACCAGGTAATTCCAGATTGACTGCTTTAAGATTCCATTTCTGGGAGAGGCTGAAACCGTAATTAAGTTGAGTACTAAATCTCTAATTGGTGATGTGGGGCTTAGCACAAGTGACTCCATTTAGAATGTATTGTCTCTGTTTTAACAGTAGTGAGTTTTGACACAATTATGGTTGAAGAATAGCAGTGCTGTTTATGCCAAAATGCACTTAAAACATCAATATCACAGAATCTCTCTAGCATTATTTCTTATGATGAACTGTGGAGAGTTGGGAAATATAATGCAGAAGAATTTATAATCCAAGACTTTATTGAGAAAATCACCCATGCTTTATTGGCATATCACTACATTTACTGTAATTGCCTAATATAAGCTTAAGTATACATAATTGCATTTTTCTATCCTCTTTCCACTGACAAAACTGTGGCATGATTGTAAAAATACCAAACATGGACAGCAGGAAGGAAAAGTTTGCTCAAGAAAGAATGCACTGTTTTTATTTGTAAAATGACACATTTATTAGTACTACCTATTCTGCACTTCAATTATAATATAAGCATACTGAATAGCAAATTGAGAGAATAAAATAAAAAGCTTGTTTCATATAAAATGGCATGGTATAATAAGAAATATATTTGGTCTCTGTCCCACCTTCCTGGAGCAAAACTCCTAAAATGCTTATAATTTTCCGAGTGATAGGAATGTCTTTGTTATTCATAACGAGCTCCTTTCAATTACATCTTAGCTCATGCTAATGAAGTGACTAAGGACAGGGCCACTAGGCAGCCTTAGTGGGCTCATCACCAGAAAGGCCAAGTGATTGGAGAGCTGAAACTCTCAATCCTGCCCACTGATGTCCAGGAAAGGGGGATGGGCTGAAAATTAAAGATCTACAGAAACTCTTGAACAAAGAGAATCAATGAGCTTCGGGTTGGTGAATGCATCCACATGCTGGAGGGTGGTGCACTGCAGTTCCCCAAGGGGAGGGGGACAGTTCTTGCATTCAGGATCCTCTGGCTCTTGTCCTCTGTACATCTTCATCTAACTGTTCATCGAATCCTTTATCATATCCTTTCTAATAAAGATAAGTGAATGTTTCTCTGAGTCTTTGAACCACTATCTCTGGTAGAGAGTGTCAGAACTGAGTTAAATTCATGCGACACCCAGCCAGTGTCCACTGATAATTTGAGAACTGTCTGGTGGTGTTGGAAAACACACAACAGAAATGACTATGCCATATTGGATTCTCAAGATTTTGTTTAGGTCACTGATGGACTCACTTAACACTCATTCTTACCATATCATGTAACAAAATGCTTATCGTATATTGTGCATTTTTCTATGAACCAAGCACATTTTTTTTCAAAACTCTATAGAAGAGACACTAATTTTATTCCCATCTTGCAAATGACTAATCCAAGCTCAAATGCTCTGAAAACTTTAAGTTATACACCTAACATATAAATGAGCTCTATACAGACACAGGTCCACCAGACTTCAGTATTCATGCTCTGAACCATTGACCTATCATGGACCTTCTGCTACATACATGTGTAGTTCCCTATAGTTTGCCCTTTTTTCCTATTGTAGCTCTTAGAAAACTTGTTCTTTGTAATTAAGTTAAATCTAATTTTTTTCCCCAATAGAACTAAAGGGAATCAGGAGAGTCCCTTCTTATTCTTAGATAGTAAGAGAAGTAAATTCCCTAATCCTAACATCTACCATCTCTATATCTAGACCAGAATTGCTGTGGGAGAGGATTTTAAAACTCACTAGGTATCCAAGAGCTTTCCTCTGCTTCCCAAACTCTTGTGGTTGTTCTGGGTTATGTGTCTAGCTCTGGCTAATGGACTGAATGAAAGTCTCTATCATTTGGAGGCAGTAAAAAGTTTCTGGGTAATGCTCTACCTCTCCCTTTTTCTCATTCAGTAACCCTGGAAACCATGCATTGAGATGGCAGGACTTGAGATGTTAAGAATAATGAATCCTTAAGTCAATGCAATGAGTTTACCTGAAAATCCACTGAAATGTAGCAGAATTTACATGGATGGAAATAAACCTTGCCTTATTCAGCTCAATCTGATTAACACAAACCCAGGGAAGAGACAATAAACATACAGTGTTTGATCCAAAATCTTAAAGTTAATTAGCACGCTTTCAGTTTGAGGTATCAGAAAATCCTACTACAAATTACTTCAACAATAGGAAATGTATTATCTTATATGAAAATGTAATCAGGAGGTGGTTTGTTCTAGCACAGTAACTCAGCAATGTGCTCACAATATGACTGCAAGCCCCAAACATCACGTTATTAAACTTTAATATCCAAGGTTAGAGGTTAGGGAGGAAAGTGTTCTATTCTCATGTCTAGTTTTAAGGGAAGGGGAATTTTCTTATTACTCCCTTCCCATATAACCCCTTCCCCCTTTATATCTAAGCGTCGAATTCTCCTACCTAAACTAATTGCTATAATTGAGTTGGGCTTTACTGGGATTGGTTCCCTAGTCTAATCAACATGCATTACCCAGGGCTAAGAGATTCCATAAAACGAACAGTCACCCAATTCCTGAATAAACACAGGGTTCTGCTACCAAGGAAAAAGTCAGTAATGGTTACTAAGGAGGTAACAGTGTCTGACGATAAGAAAGATATTCAGAGAGTAATGTAAAATGTTCCTTCGACATTATGCATCCGAATTCAAATGCAATTTTAAGGTCAAGATGTGGCTAATATTACTTTCTCTCTAAATACCCTCTTTTTTTTTTTCCAGCTGATTAATGTTTTATAGCAGCTGCAAACATGTTATCATTGTTTGTTAACCTAACACAGGAGTAGAAAAGCTTCTAATGGGAACAAAAATTTCTCATCAATGCTCAACTATTAATCTCGTTTCTTTTTAAATCACAAATTGGCCCACTTTCAGGTAGCTGGCTTTCAAGTATTATTTGTATTATTTGTATTTAATTTTAAACTATTTGTGCTGGCGTCATGTAGAAAATACCAAATTTGGAAATATTCACTTTCAAATATTAGAGCATATGGATCTTTTTAGGCAAGGGCTAATTTAGGGTTAAAAATGGATTCTCCTCATTCTCCAATAGGCTGCCACATTAAGCCAACTTGACTGAGAAGATATTTTGTATTTAAGGAAAATAGTGTTTTTTTAAATGTAAACTCAAGTGCAATTCCATATTATGACCATGAAAAGAGAAGCTCGCCCAAGGAAATATTACTGTAATTGTGAAGTTTGGTTAGGAGCTAAAGTAGACTATTTTGTTTTCTGGCTCAAAATTTCAGCAGTTTCTAAGGTGATTTCTAAGAGAATCCACTATAAAAGTCCCCAGTGTGTATGCTTTTTAAGAACTTGTGTTATAATCTCCACCTCTCCAAAGTATGAATTTAAATGATGGGCACTAATGTGCACACAGTATCAGGTGCGTTATTGGCTCTTCAGGATCACTGAAGCAAGGAGGTGAATGATGTGTGAAATGAAAAACCCGACCCAAAGCTCGGAGGGAGTCCAGAGAGAACTGTTTCGTAGTCCTGGCAGCGCCCGCTTAGCATGATATGAGAATTACACAGGTGGATCATAAAAGCTCCCTGAATCTCAAAGCAGGGAGGGCAGATGAGGGCGCTTTCGTGAGCTATTTTACGCCCGTGCTTTTCCTTAGTACATTTTTCTTATCTCTCAGCTACTCAGGGTTATAACAATTAATAGTCTCTATCTCAAAGTGAAGTATTAAGGGGAGGAAATTACCTGAACCACTTGAGCTGAATAACTCAACTTTACCTCCATTTTCAAGAGATATAAATGGGCAAAGGGGAGATTAAAAAAAAAAAAAAAGGAGAAAGAAGAAGAAGAAGAAGAAGAAGAAGAAGAAGAAGAAGAAGAAGAAGAAGAAGAAAGAAAGAAGAAAGAAAAAGAAAGAAAGAAAGAAGAAAGAAAGAAAGAAGAAAGAAAAGAAAGAAAGAAAGAAAGAAAGAAAGAAAGAAAGAAAGAAAGAAAGAAAGAAAGAAAGAAAGAAAGAAAGAAAAAAGAAAGAAAGAAAGAAAGAAAGAAAGAAAGAAAGAAAGAAAGAAAGAAAGAAAGAAAGAAAAGAAAGAAAAGAAAGAAAGAAAGAAAGGAAGGAAGGAAGGAAGGAAGGAAGGAAGGAAGGAAGGAAGGAAGAAAGGAAGAAAAAGAAAGAGGTACTAGGGAAGGATTTTGTCCTTAGAAATACTAATTTCAGTTCTTTACCTAAGCTTTCTGTAGAGACCTAAGGCCTATACTTAGAAATACCGTATCCTGATCTTTGTTAGCCTGTGCAAAATAACATGAAATATAATAATAATAATAGTAATAACATAAACACATGCACATACTATACCTAAAAATAAGATAATAAAATACACACATGCACAATAAATAAGTAAAAATCTATTAGTGTCTGAGCTGTCTGTAAAATGTTAAGCTCTTGGATCACCTTATCCTAAGTATCAATTGAAAAGCTTTCTAGGATTGGCCTGACGGGCTTGGAGGGATAGGGGAATGAGGAGAACCATTAAACAGCCACAGTAGACAAGCAAATCAAAATAAGTGAATTCAGTGTGACTGCTCTTACTCCCAGAACCTCATTTCATTAGATCTGACTTGTAGCAGCAAGGGTGGTAATTAACATGTGCTAGTTTCACTGTTTCCCAAAAATGGAACACACACTACCACATAAAAAAATTTTTTTGGTGTTGATCTGATTTTTAATTTTGATAGTTACAAAGTAATTTTGGTACGTATTTGGGAAAAACATACCTCAGACACCAGCATGTCATTGCTTGATCATTATCCCTTAGGAGACAAAGTAGGAGGTGTACCATATGACAACATATCCGAAACAAGTATCGAAGTAACATATGTAAGGAGCACTGAGATACAAAAATGGGAAGGGCTTACAGGGTTTTCAGGAGAGAAGTATCACAATTTTCTTTATGATTTTGTAAGACTCAATGACCCATTTATCACTCCTTTCAAAATTTCCCTGCCTCTAGTTTGCACGTTGTGACCAGGTCACTCCACTGCTAACCCCGACTCTATGTCACTTATTTACCACTGCCATCATCATAATAGCTACCATTTTTCAAGTGTTTACCATGTGCAAGTCACTGAGTTAAATGCCTTGGGCGAAGCATATCACTGAATTCTTAAAAATGAATCCTTAAAATAGCAGATGCTGAAATTATGCCCATTTTCCAGATAAGGACACTGAAGCTTAGAGATGCTACCTTTTTAATCTGACTCCTCTTACCAGGTTATATTGTTTTTTCTGAAAATTCCACCTCCCTATCTGTATCTCCAATGTACTAATGGTACAGATAAGTACGTCATCATAAGAGCAAACATTTATTGATCACGCACTATGTTTATGACATAGATTTAAGTGATTACCTAGATTGTCTTATTCAAAACTCACTCACAAAACCCCTATAATACGCACTAATATTATCGTCACTTTACAGGAGAGGACACGGAAGTGGAGAGAGATAAAACAATTTGCCCAGTGTTACATAGCTGTGGAACAGAAGAACTCGGTTTTGATGGCAGGCATTCTGACCACATCCCCACCCCAACCTCCCCAACCCATTCTCAAGGAACAGCATTTGCACTGGCCTTCAGTCTCAGCTGTGAGGTAGGACAAAGACACTAGTATCGGGGTGAATCTCTTACCCTCCCCATTGGCTGAGACAGACTTGTTAAGTTCTGGGATCTCTGTTTCTGTTCCATGAGGCTATCCCACATGCTAGAGTTACTTGCAGGTAAGAGGGAAGGAGACAAAAGAGAGATAGAGAGAAGAAAAGGAAAATGAAAGAGAATTGAAGCCAAGGAAGATAAAACGATGTAACTCTCTACTTATGCTTCAAGTCTCCAATATATTTGGATACTTAAAAAAAATAAAGTTTCAAAGAACTTCTTGGCTCAGTTGACCTCAGTGTTCTGCGAAATTCTAAAGCAACAGTAGGCTCTGTCACACAAGCTCTAAAGACAAATCTGCTTAATGAACTGAACTTTTCAATTACAAATTAGCTAAAGGCCAAATTATATTCACCATGTCCTTTAACAACCCTCCATTCTCAAATCCACCAGTCAGTCTAATCCCACGAATGTAAACAAGAGTCTTAAACCCTCTTAAGTTACATTTATTAATATATTTCCAAAGGAATATGTTTATTGTAAAGTGTTTTACAAAGTCTCCTTTGTCCAAAGTACTTAATATTTTATCCCTCAAATTTTCTATATTATTTACTTATGGTAAGAGGATTGAAAATATTCATAAAGTGTGTAAGGAAATTAACATGACACACTAATTAATATCTAGTTAAAAATGTTCAGAGATTAAAGATGTCAACCTAAATCATTTGCAGGTGCATTGTTCACATAGTTACGTGGGAGGGATTCCATACTCTGCTTTATTTCACCATTTCAAAAAAAGATACATGCTTTTCCATTCAAACATTATTCGTCTCTAGCAAATCAACCACTAATACAATCTTCAACTCAACTTCTTCAGCTGGACTATTTCTGTATTCCATGAAAAGTAAGCCTTGATATAAGTGCTCACCTTTAAAATTATTGATCATGATCACAACTGATAAAAGTTATTAAAAGTAAATTATACTGCTTTTAGTCTGTGTGAAATGGCATCATCAGCTGACAAAACAAAGTATAAATTCTTTCATTTAAGTCTTCATGAAACCTGGCTAGGATTTACCTTAGGCTGATCAGAAGTAGCTATTATAGAAAATCTGATCAGTCCAATTGCTTAAAGTGGATATACTGCATACAGAAGTCCTAAAGAATAGATGATATATATTTCTTTCTTTTTTTTTCTTTTTCTTTTTTAGCAAACACACATTAACTGAGCTTCCAGGAAACTGATGGTGATGAGGTATTTAAAAATATATGGGGCACTATAATAGTTACAACAAGAAGGGTAATAGTTAATAGTTAACAGAAAGGAAGTCAACCACCTGTGTTACCCATGCTTTTCTTGACTTAAATTTCACAACAATGTAAAGAAGAAGATGTAATTAATAACCCCATTTTAAAGGGGAGAAAACTGAGGCTGAGAGAGTTCTTGGATTTTAGCCAAGATTATCCAGCTAAGTGTCAGTCAGGATTCCAAACCAGGTCTATCTGTTGCCTGCACCTGTTAAGCTTTACTCTTCTAGCAGTACCATGGTGGACATAGGGAGGAGAAAGGTAGTGGAAAATATGATCCTTGTACAAAATTCTGCATCAATGATAGTCATGCATGATTTGCACACATGGAAAACACTAGAAAATATAATAAGTTGTTCTTAATTAGGTACAAACGTGGGGGTGCACAAAAGGAATATGGCAGTTAAGATCAATGAGAAAAGCTTCTGCATCCATAGCGTTCCCTTACTCCAAGCCTGGGAGGTGGCATTTGGACAGATGGAGGGTGGGAGTACCATTACTGGCTGAGGAAAGAGTCTAAAACATGATCTATAACAAAATGTACATTTACATAGTCCTTTAGAGTTGAAAGAAAATCTCCATGCACCACACTTCATCTAATTTTCACTCCATTCTTGGAGGGTAGGTGTGCTGAAGATTACCATTCTGACTTTAAAGATAACTTTTGGAGGCTCAGGGAGGTCAACTAAGTGGAAGATTTTGGATTAAAACTCAACTTTTTCTGCTGACCAGTGGTCTTTCTAGTTAATTACCATTGAAGGTGGTAGAATAAGCATGTTGTATGTGGTGAGAGGTTGGAGATGAGGATGAGTGGATAAAGGAAATAGATCAAAGGAAGTTTTTTGTATGGGAATAGAGGGAGATCTATGTGGGTATATGCAGTCAGATAGGTTTTAAAGAACACATTCATGAGCTCAAATGTGATTGAGGTGGCAACAGGGAAACAGTGTGGTTTGTGGAGGATAGTAGACAATATTCCACACCTAGCTTTACAGTCGGCAAAGCTAGGGTAAATATGGCAAGCTATTTAACTTCTCCAGCTCTGAGTTTCCTTATCTTTAAAGTGAAAGTATTAATCCCTCCATCACCAGAGTTTTATGGTGACCATAAAGGATAACTGTGATAATGGATGTGTGATGAACACAGTAAGCACTCTGTCAAGACCAGTGGTTGTGATTATGCTTCTGAATAAAGTGAAATAGAAACTGTGTTTCAAGCTGGTTAACCTGGAAGCAATGTAGAAAAGAAGAGAATCATGAGACCTTGGGTCAAGCGAAAAAATAATGTGGCATGATTTTAGCATATAAAATTCTACTCTCCATCATATCTTTTATGGGCCTCCTGTTATATTTGTGTTCAAGCAAGCAAACAAGGAGGCATTACACTGAGGTGGCTCTAATGGCCTGGTCATCTGCATAAGTAAGACAAACCCTAAGCCAGAGACAATTCCTGCAAATAATTCTAGGTTAAGAAGAGAATCAGTCACAAACAGCCAACTACACTTTCCCAAGTAATGCAACTGCTTCAGCTACAGCCAAACAAATAATTTCCTTGCTTTGCTTCCCACCTTCTCTATAAAAACCTGGCCCCCTAGCTTCTGTGGGTGGAGCTGTCCTACTTCCTTTTTGGTATTGCCTGATTGGAACTAATATTTGCTGAAATAAAATTCCCCAAAGTTTAATGTGCCTCAGTTTATCTTTTAACACTCGGAATAAAATTCAAATGTTATGTACAAAGTCTGTGTGTTCTACAAACACCTGCTTAATGTGGCTTCTGCATTCTCTTCCAGATTATCTCTCCAGGATTCCCTCTTGGTCTGTGATCACCAGGTAGCCTGGATTCCTGCATTTACTTCCTGCTTTTCAACCTACTTGAAACATGCTTTCTCCAACTGCTCACCTGGTCTCAAGTGTTAGCTTGAGTGTTGTCCTTATTAATCAATTATTAAAAATTGTAATTATATACATATTTGCATGTTCATGTTCAAGACATTGAACTACTGTCAAGGAAAGAGAGAAACATCAATTAATGTGAACCTAGCTTTTCTGATGCTCTGAGTGCTCAAAGTAAATTATGGAGACCTGCTGAGGGACGTGAACCATTTACATATAACACTTCACAATATCAGTAGTCAAGATGCCAGACATGGTAATGAGTGGTTAATTGCCAAATGAAGAGGAAGAAGGAAAAAGTCTCTAAGTGTTAGAGTTGGGATGGCAGGAGGCTCTCGGCTCTTCTAGAAGCTGTTGAAGAAATTGTCAAGGGATTTTCTACTTAAAAACTTATAGTGATCTAAAGATGGCTACCATTATTCTCTAAGTTAAATAAGAAGCTATGCTTTCAATTCTTCAAACCTGGGGATCGATGGTGTGTGTCTTTCTTGCTCTTTTGTGTATATTTTTGCTTCTTTGTTTTGTTTTGCTTTGTTGTGTGTGTGGGAGTAGATGGGGTGTGTGACAACAGAGTGTTTTGAAAGCAATGGGAAATGTGCCACTTGATGGATGTCATTTTGTTGCACTTGGCTTATGCCTTCTCTCAAGTTTTTCTCATGGGAACATCACTAAATTAAGAAGAGTTAGACTGTCAGAAGCTTCTCTGTCCAACTAAGAATCTCTCTTTTAAATAACAAGACAATAAATAACAAGAAAATGCTTACTAAATAAAATCAATTAATTTTTGACCGCATGTGATATACCAAGTGTATAGTTCATTATTTATATACTTTTGTTGGATGGATGCCCCTATTTATGTCTTGTGCAAGGTGGGTATAAAATGTTAATTTCATTTAAGAGATGTAACAAACCCAGACGTCTTTATGAAATTTGAAGGAACATTTTCTCTGAAGCTGGTGAGATTGTGGTTTGCTTCATCAATTTCAACAGCTTTTTTTTTTTTTCTTCAATTTAAAAAAATTTTTTTTATCAGAAGTACAAATGTAGAAGACAAGTATCCCACTGTGCCCATGGATCTGGCACAATCACTGAAAAATATCAAACATGTCACCAATTAACTAGTGGAAAGAAAAAAAAATATGCATCTAGGAATGTCAAGACAGATTTGAAGCCTGAAATGTACAGCAAAGGGAAGATCCATGAAATAAGGAGCAAATATCTTGAATTTCTGTCTTTGAGGAATTCTTTCTCAATCAGCCATAACACTGGTTCTTGGAGATTATTGAGGTAGGTTGGATTTAAGACTAGGAAATCCAAGTCATGATCAGGCAGACAAAGAAGTTTCTAGACACTCTGTTATCCAGGTGAAGAATTTAATTATCACTGCTCCAGACAGATCCTCTCCAACCACTGATTCTAATTTGGAAACACCCTTTGTCCTCAGTTATGTACCTCGTAGTACATTGCTCCTTCCATTATTTACTCTGTTCTGAAATTACATTGTTAATATGTTTATTGATCTGCTATTGATTACCTCCCCATATCTCCCAGCATAGACACTGTGAAGCCATCAACCTTGTTGATCTTGTTCACTGTGTATCCCTAACTCATAAAATAACACCTGACACATATTGGGGTCCAAGGAAATATTTACAATAAATGACATGTAAGTAATATAAAGAACAGAAAGAGAGAGAATGGCGATGGCATAGTAATATGTTAATTATCTGCTCAGGATTTGTTTGATTTTCTTTTTAAAATTTTGAACCAAACATTTGTAGTGACTATGGTAAAAGATGCAGTAATTATAAACCACTAAAAGTAAAAAATGCTGCATTTCATTTGTTAAAGGAGTGTTGATTACCTTATTTTTCATCACAATTACGGTACTGTTTCCTCAAATCAGAGTTAGATGGAGTCACTAAACGCCCAATGATTTTATCCTTGAAGAGAGAGCAACCTCTTTATTTTGTGTATTATCATTCATTTATGCTGTTATTCAATCATTCATTCATTCTTTCATTTCTGTATTAACACTTCTTGAGTGGTTAGTGTCATCCTACTAAGTCATAGGTCCTTCCTTCTGGGGAATCAGAATCTAGTAGGCAGAGAGGCAAGGAAAGCACCATGTACCCATGCAATGTGGCACGAGGGTTGTGTGCAGTGACCTGTGAGAACGCAGGTCATCCATCACCTAGCATAAGAAGTCAAGGAAGGCCTAGCAAAGAAAGTTGCACAGCAGAAAGTAGAGGTTAGGTCAGGCTGGAGGGGTCATGAGAATAGTGAATAAGGATATTCAACTAGTTGTTCGAACTGGGCAGGATATATTTAGGAATGAAGCTGAAAGGGTGGACAAGAGTCCTCATAAGAGGACTTTTATGCCTTTTATGTATGCTACAGTAGTGTCATGTAAGAGCCACCTGTCACCCAGATACTGAAGCTGCAGAATGGCCCAGTTACACCATTTGAAGCCAGAGCCTACAGGAAGATCTGCTGGCCATGTGGGAAGCCTGGCCTCTCAGACTGACAGTGCATTCTGGTAATAAAAGGGCCACCAGTGTTCTTACATTTATAGATCAGAAACTCAATTTGTTTAGTTGGTCCAGTGTACTGGTTAGTTCAGGCTGGCAAAATTCACAGAAGACCAATAATATTCAGTCTAAGTGTAAAAGAATACATAAATTCGTCCATTTCCCCTGGGGCAGGAGCCCACAAATAGAACAAAAGAATCCTAAAACCTTATTGATAAAGATATTCAGATAAGTTGTCATAATAAATCCATTCATCTATTGGGGAAGAAACAAAATCTAAAGTTAATTATCTGCATGGTCAGAGTCAATTCAGAAGACCAAAAATAATTTCAAATGCATTATTGTTTTTTGAATCTTCTTCTCTAAATTTTTAAATTGCATTTTTTTAACAGATCCTTTAGATTGGAATAAACTTGATTGAACTTCAAGTTCTTAAGTTTCTATGAGGATATATGTTTCCTAAAATAAAAATGTTATCACATCATAAATGTAGCATGTAAACCTCAAATATTTACTAAATGTAAAAATATCAACGTGAAATCACCTTTTTGTCAAACACTTAAATATCAACTCTATTGATAGTTTATTGGAAATCATAATGTACACATAAACTACATTTCTTTGTAATCCTCTTTTGATTTAATGATAGATCATTAACATCTAGTGACATTGATTAATGTGTGTTATATTTTGTGTATAGCAATGTCCGTATCTATATATTCAAACCCTTTTGATGGAAATTCAGAATTCAGAAATTATATCTATATTAATTTCCTTTAATTATGAATATTATTGGAAAGAATAACCTTGAATATGTATATATGATCTCTTTACTTATTTTTATCATAGGATAAATTCCTAAAAGTTGAATTTGTGTCAAAGGTGTGCATATGTTAAAGATTTAGGATTAAATATGAACATTATTGCTTCCCAGAATTCACTTTTTAAGTTTTTTTTTCAGAATTTACCTTTTAAGCAGTAATTTTGCTACACTTTCATCAAAATTATATTAGTATTTTTGTTAATGTTATTTTGATAAGGAGAAAGTATATTTTATTTATATATATTAATATAGATAGATATCTTTGATTACTAATAAGGCTGGATACCTATTCTTACTAATCCTTTGCTTTTCTCGTTTAACTCTATCCTTCATTACTTTTCCATATTTATATAAAGATGCTAGCTTTGTAATTTTATTATTGATTTGCTGGATTCTATTAACGCAACTGATACCAAGCACCATTGTGTCCCACGCTTTCTTCTAGCATCTAGGCTATAGGAGTAAGCAGAAAAAATAAAACAGTGACAACAAAAATAAATATATAATTAATTAATTAATTTTTGTCCTCCACTGAGGGTCAAACACATGCTAACTACTTTTTCCCAACTTCTCCAGTTTTATATTTACAAACCACTTTTTAAGCTAAATGTCTCTCAATATACTTTATGATCTGATTCCTATTATTTTTCTTTTTCAGAGAGTGATCTCACTTCTAATTCTGGGTCCTTCCATCGGATCAATATTAGTTTGTGTAAAGTATCAGAATGTGTAAGAAGAAACAACCAAACCCCTTTTAAAGATTCCCACATATCCACAGGGTACCTTTGAAGAGAGCCTGGGTATTAAGAGGGAGTTTTCCCTTCCAAACCCTGGGTGTACCTTTATCTTCATTACAGTAAGGAGTGAGCATAGCGCTCTGGGCAAGGAAGGGAAGCCTGGGCAGTATGGGGAGGACGGGATGAGTCAGGGAAATAGGGGAATGTGCCCCTCTTTGCTGTGCATGGTTTGTACTGTTTTAATCTCACTTGTGAAAACGGGAACTTGTTTACAAATAAACAAGAGAAAAAGAAAGGTAGAAGTTTAGGTCTGATATTCCCTAGTTAGAGACTTGAGAAGTAGGAGATCCTGCATCGACAAGAATCTCAGCTCATCTTATCACACATGCTCTTTGCCCACAGATGGAATAAACGGCTTTGCTATTGTGATAGCTAACCAGAGTTTCCATCAAGGCACTCTTGAACTTCACCACAAATTTAATTTGAACCTTTTATGCTCATAAAGTTTCAATATTTACTCTTCCCAGCCCACATTTTTACTTTACTTTTGATTGTCTCTGCCCTTGCTCTTTCGAACAAGATCTAAATGGGAAGTGTCAGAGTATTATATCAAAAACCATTCAGATTGTTTTTGAATGGAGTGCAGATAAGCGTCCAAACTTTTGAGTGCCTGTTCTAGCTTTGCCTGTCTTTCAGAGTCCCTTCAAGAAACAGCTCCTGGGCTATGACAAATAGTTCTCATTACTGTAACTCACAAATGAGTCTCAACACCAAGAGGTGTAGGCCAATTGACAACCTGAGGCATAAACAAAGAATTCCAAGTAAACTGTCATCATCAAGGCTGATATTTGGTGGTGGTTGTGTCCCCTCCCCCACTGAGTGATGTGCCTTAATACCTGTATTATCTCATTGGAAAGCCTTTGAAAATTAATCTCATAGCAGAGTCGATGTTATTTCTGTGTGTAGATTTTTATCATCAGCTAGTCAAAAACACTAAAAATATTTTTTTTAAGTGGTTGTTAAAAAACAACTGAAACTGAAAAATCCTCTCTAGGAATAGTTTTTGCAATTTCTGCTCAAACAAGGTACATGGACAGCCTCTCTTATGCCTAATTCAAGCTATCTTTTTTTTTATGGGTCATTTACATATATTGACTTCTTTGTGGGTGATTTTCACATTTACATAATACGTCAGGGAGCTTCATGTATTTTGCAAATATTAAATCATTTAAAGGTCACTAATCTTAATAGTCCTAGGAAAGAGGTAAGAATTTTTTAAAGCACCTGAGAACTACTCTTGATCAAACCATTTCCATCATTTCTGGGAACCAGTCATGGCAGTGTGGAGCAGAGTTTTCTGTAACTGGACCATGCCAAGAGGGATCCATGGGATCTTTGTTGTTACTAAGAGTGCAAAAACCTGGGGTGGGGTTCAGCCATGAATGTACCTACTCTGTGCTGAGAAAATTGGCTTAAACTGGATACTACTAGAAAAATGTTAGCTCCTGTGTAGGTCGAAGAACATAATAATGACCCCTGCCACTTAGACAAACTACCAGAAGTCCCTCCCTAGTATTTTCTGAAGCCAGGGTTATGATAACCCCTTCTAGCCTGTGAGTTGTCTCTGAGGAAGGACTCCAAATAATCATTAAATGAAAGCAAATCATCCTCACATCAAGTGATAACATTTAGTTTTGTACTTTTGAGACCATTCAAGTATTTTCAAAACAAAAAATATGAGCCTTCTGTGTTTTCCTGCAAAGATTTAAAGCATTAAAAAATCTATATGAAAAAGTGAAAGTACAGTAAATTTAGCCTTGGCTGAAAGGTGATTTAATTATTTTTAAGTATTCATTCATTCATGCATTCAACATTTCTTTCTTCATTCATTGAGGACTAGAGCCAGGACCTGTTAGATTCTAAGAATGCCAAGAAGCATAATATAAAATCTTCCCCTCTGAGAGTTGGCAGTCTAATCTTACTCGAGAAACGGGGAAGAAGCTAACTAAAATTCAAGTTGATAATTGTTGTAAAGTTTAAAGAAGTAGCACATAGAACTTAAAGGCTCTGACTTTAATTCCAGTGTCCCTGGGCAAGTCACTTAATTCCTTATAATGCTTTCCTTCTCTGAATAAATGGGACTGATGAGAACATCAACCTCACTATGTGGTTGTCAGAATTAAATGAAATCATATTGGTAGCGCAATTGAGCTGGCATTAGGCAACGCTCAATAATCTTAACTTTCTTCACTGTTGTTATTTTTGTAGGAGTGAGTGTCCTTCAGGTACAGAATAGGTTGCTACTAAGTCTTCCTAAGGGAATAGAAAAGCACCCAAAGAATACTATACCTTGGTATGAAATTCAACTGTTTACTCGTTTTCCGCATATGCAAAAATATTTTTAGAAAGTCTTATTTTATTTGTAGATTAACCCAATCCTGGCCTTTACCTAATGAAATTCAGAAAAGGGAGCAATCATTTTTGGTTAAAACGAGACTTCACTCAGTTCTAAGTCTGAAATCACCATTAGGAAAAATTTTTTCTCTCTCTTTTTTTTTTTTTCCTGACAAATTCTAATGGGACATTTAATAATTGAGTATATTTACGTTAGAAAATGAAGTATATATTTCCTTCTCTTGCAGAAAAGAACAAACGGAAACATATGCACAGAGTCAACACATTGTCATAAGTTCTAGTTAATCCCTTCACTGGAGTTTCTTTTAAATTTAAGCTTATGTACATAACGTCCAGCTGCTAGTTAAAATAGGTCTCCTTCAGTCAGATGTTTATAAGCAGAAGTTTAGCAGGCTGTCCACAACTCAACGCCCAGAAACTTGACTTGAGCATGCAGTGGGCTGTTCCTGTTTGTGGCATATTTATAGTATTGATTGAAGAAGTTTATGGCTTTGACACAGTCATGTATTGAGAATGAGTGGATTACATTTTTAAATGAGAATCATGGTTATATACTGATATATACGAATGTTGAAGAATAGCAGTTTCTGTTAGACTTGAATTTTTTTATACAAGGGTCAGGGACAACTTTCAACCAGTAGAGCTAAGAGAATACTTCTGCTACAATCTGAAGTGCCTTCAGTACATCTCACAATATTCCCGAGGTAAATTGTACCCCTCTTGTTTCAGTGCCCTCTGTCTCTGCACCCATTCAAAGTATTGGCTGCAAGTACCCACTCTGAATCTATCTTAACTCTATATTTGTAGCTCAAAAAAAAATTTTAGCTGCTCTAGTCTATACGTGGGATTAATATTTGCAAATGTAGGGAAGGAATCAGATTTGTGTAAATCTTTTCTTGTGGGAAGTTTCATTCCTTGTTTAAACTGCTTTTTGTGAAAATAGATCTCTAATTTTTGTACAAATACGAATGACATGATGAACCCCAAGCAACACCATTAAATATCCCCAGGACACCAAAGGATCTTACACTCTCATCACGGTGTGGGGGTGTTGTGGGCGTTTGTGTTTGTGTCACACTAGTATGCAAGTGTTGCACAGCCTGGAATTGTTCTATTTCACGTGTTAATCATAAATTCTCAACTGGCTCATCCACCCACAGAATTCAGTCATAATGCTTTTGAGATGTCTACATCTGGAGTAAGATATATTATCTTACATAGTTTAGGAACTGATTGTGAAGATGTTTTGCACAGAGGGATGCCCACAATCATTTGATGATTGGGGAATATCCCAAAAAGTTTCCTATAAAGATATAAGTGAAAAAACATCACTCATCCAGCAGATTATTTTCAACATCAGTCACATTACTCTGTATTTAAAGTTTGTATGATGAGTGATGCATTTGATAAATGTTCCTTTGATTGGGTAAATGAATATTAAGTGAGAGGCCATAATCCCAACTCAATGGCATGTACAACCCAGAGATAACACCATGTACCTCACTTCTAAAGAGAGTCGATTCCTCTTCCTGTTTCTTCAGTAGACTATCCAGGAATTTTCTCAAGCCTTGCCTTTGATAAACCTCTCGTGTCAAACTCTGGATGGCTAGAATTACCTTCTTGTAGGCTGATTCCCAATCATGTGGTCTTATTTCATTATAATTATCATTATAGCCCTGGCTGGAGGGTTCTGCTTAGTTTTCCAGAGTTACAATTCCCTCTTGACTATGATTAAACTGTCTTTGGATTCATGGGCCTGGAAAATTTGAACAGCCCAATTTAATGAAAAACAATTTTCATAGCCATCTGGCAATGGTCTGAATATTTCTAGAAGTTAACTTTTTGCATATTAAACTTTGAAAAGAAATAATTAAATCAGCTTTCATAATAGCCCACGTGGAGAGAGTCTGCTCTGTACGTTCCCACCAGCCCACTGATTTGTGTATCTATTGTACTTTCTCAGTACTTTTGCAGAGAAACAGATCATTTATATAAATTATAATCGATGGGGGTCTGAGTGCTGAGCATTTTGAAATAGCCTCTTGGGTAAGTTAGATAGTTAGAGACTAAGAAATTAATCTTATCTCCTTGGATTCTTTCATCAAGGCAAGATTTAAATCAATTAATTATAATTTAGGAAATTTTCAAAGCTAAAAAGCTTTCGGAGTGAAAATTGTGTTTGGGTAATTATGAAGAAAGTTCTTCCTACTTAAAAAGATAGCCTCACAAAATGCCATTTTCCAGGTCCTTTAAGTTGTTTATAAACTTTTCATTTTGCCTTTATTTTCTATCTCAAGAACAATGCCAAAATTGTGAAAAGAATTAACCATTTATTGATTATAGCATTTGAGCTTTCTAGGAGTAATAACTCAGAGTTTCTCAGAGACGAAGTAGACAATTTTGAATCCTTCAAACCTGAATACAGTCTGTAAAACTACTAAATAACATTTATACTTGCCTGGAGAAATTTGAAACAAAACAAAACAAAACACCTTCACTGAGCTTAAAATGAGTCTTATTTAATTCCTGGTGGAATTAATTACAGAGCTAGTAAATTGTGTCCCCTTATATATTTAGTAGGGCCTTCCATGAAAAGTCAAGACAAATACCTTGATCCTTATCCCTGCTATTCCTTCTGCCATTTTTGATGTAAGATTGTGAGTCACACCCCATATATGGTACTCCCTTTCTATACATGTAAATGGATAACAATATGAGGAAAAATTTGTGGGGCAAGTAATATAATGAATGGTTAAGTCAAAGTATTGATGCGGATCCTTTGCACATAATGCTTTGAACACCATTCCGTGGATTTAAAGGCACGGAAGATTCTTCATTCAAAATTTTTAGGGCTTATGTAAACAAAAAGAAATCACTTGCTTTATCACCCAACTCTTAATAACTTTGGCGGAAATGAATGCATTCTTTGAAGGCCACGTTTATTTTATCACTGTTCAAAAGGCCTAAAGTCAGAGGTATTTGCAAAGCTAAACATTCACAGGTAGCCAATATCCACAATAATGATGCTGATAAATCTAAATCATAAGGTACATTTGGAATCTTAATTTAAAGTAATACTAACAAAATATGTGATTGAGCTGACAAAACATTTGCTGTTTAAGTAAGTAATTAAGCTGATGCAATCAACCAAAAACTGTTTAAAGAGTTGATTGCCTTTCACAAGAGAAAGAAATCTACAGTTTTATACTATTTTATAATATTCTGTAGGAACTTTTTTTTTTCCTTTGGCTTTGGCTGATACCACGCTAGTAATTCTTGAGAAGTAAAATAAGGCCTTATTCTGTCCCTGCTGTTTATCACTTTCCTGAAATCATAATCCTCTCTATGTCACCATAATCATCTCCACAGGAATTAATTGTGATGTCACAGAAGATTATGACATGAAGTGGGAAGCAAGCGGCAGGATGCTGAGCTCTATTAAGAGCAAAAATCTTTCTTATAAAATATATGTGGTACACGTATCATGCATTTGTTTAAGAATAAGATCAAATTAAATAAGAGCAAATAAATACCTAAGATGGATAGGCTTCCTTACTCTGAATTTTTCAGACAAATTTGAGGGTCGAATTTAATGATTCATTAAAGTCAAAAATTCTTTTGGCAATTATATCAGAAGTATAATTATACTCTTTCCATCCTATTATTAACTGGTATGTATCAATATTTAACTGTATAACAAATGGCACATCCCTAGTGGTTTTCAACCTTAGCTGCAAGTTAGAATCTCTGGGAAGCTTGAAAAACTCCTGGTACCCTTGCTCCACCCCAGAGCATCTGACTGAATTGGCCTGGGATGAGGTCTGCACATCAGGAATTTTCCAAAGCTCCCAGGTGGTTTTCAGGGGCTGCGAGGGTTGAAGACCAGCATTCTGTCTCACTGTGCTTGCAGCAGAAAATTGTCGTGGGAAACATTTATTTCATCTGTCATGGACTCTTCAGATAGAATTTTCAGAGAGAACCCTATTTTCCGAGTGTGCTTTTGTCATCTGAGCATATCTCCAGATCGTATCTCTGAATTTAATTAAAAAAGGCACATCATTTTATGGAAAATTTAGTGTGAGAAGGTGTTGATGTGTGATCTTGGGACATGAGAGGAAAAGTCTGCTAATTACCCGGGAGTAGTGGCAGAGCAGCAAAACAATATGTCATGATACTTCAGGGAAGAGAAGGCTTTCCCCAAGGGTGGCTTTCAGCCCCAAACTGCAGCATTGCGTGGGCTTGCTTACGAACACATGTGGCACACTCACCAGGAACTTCCAAAAATATGTGGGATGCAGGAGGTTTGAGAGGACAGTTATGAGGTAAGAGGTTCACCCTTTCAGATATTATGCTTGAGTTAATCATCTTCAGTGTCTACCATATAGAAGGTGTTTGAAAATATGGGAAACTCAAAGGAGTATAAGAATATTTCCAATGCCATCCCTCAATTACAAGGAAACACAAGAAACAAGTTGCACACTCCACCAGAAAGCACATCTAGATGCATAATAGGTGAGCCATTGAGGGCCACAGATAAGCTACGGAGGCCACTGTATGAATGAGAAAAGTTCTCTCCAAGGGGATCTGTAGCTTCCCAGACACAGGGCCTGTGGTTTGAAGTCCAAGTCACATCCTAAGCGAGGTGACTACACAGTACACGACAGTTTGAGCTCTAGGTGCAGACCTGGCAGTTAAATGATCTCACAGCTCTTAACAGGGGAAGAGAGAGACTTTTCAATCCCTTTGAAATTCTGCCCAAGTTTACTCCACCATCCCGATGCATGCAGAGTGGGGATCTTCAGAAAGCCCACTCTGGAAGGTGTATGATTCTAGATCTGCTAACCTGGTCACTCTCCCTTGGAGCCATATTTCTTGCTGATTGTTTGAGCTGCAACCAACAGGAACTGAGTTCGGCTACTTATGGAGACATGGATTTATTTTATAATGGATAGAGGTCAAGCCCATCTTATCACTGAATGCTAAAATCAGAATTAAATACATATATTTTTCTAAGTGTACCAGTGGAGGCTTTGGGTTATTTTTTAAGCTAATTTAAAATGAAGCAGTTCATCAGGGCATATATATGTATATTGTAGAATGCTGAATTGTTCTGCACAAAAATTTCAATGACTTCTGAATTTCTGGGCACCCATCAAGACCAAAGATAGGAGTTGAGGCAGAAATGAGAAGATGAGGGACAACAAAATACAAGAGGCAAAGCATCCAGGAGGGGAAGGCTGGTAAAACATGCCTAAGCAGGAATGGATGAGGATTTTAAAAGCTGGAATATTTTAAATTACATGGGTACATGTTGCTGTAATGTACTCAACATAACTCCATTATTATCCTCAAAATAGGATGCCAAGTAGATTGCAAGTAGTTATCTTTGTAAATCATGTTTTAGGGAAATCAAACTAAACCAAAGAAAAGGTCTTCGATTTTTGAACCCTTGCAAGACAGAGAAATGAGCTAGTTAAAAAGTTAAGGAAAAGGAGATTGAGAAATAAACAACAGTATGAAATTGGAGTTGGCTGTGGCTACAGTGCACCCCGTAGGGTTGTCTTCTGAGTAAGACAATAAACTCAGGTAAAGCCCTTGACACAACACTTTGCATATAAAAAGCTTGCAATAAATGATAGCTATTATCACCATTATTATTTTATTAGTCTTAGAGCCCATAGATATTGATGGCTATAAATAATCTCCCACATTATGGAGATTCCTTGGAAGGAATGTGATATTTTCATTTAGATCATCAAAGAGGACTGAACCTCCATTTTGATCTCCATCAGTCCTCTATGATTAAGTTCTTCATTTCAGCTTCTTCTTTTAACTCAGGAAAAAGACCCTGTGGGCAAAGCATCCCATGATGGGAACCAATACTCTCCCTTCCAGCAATAAAAAATGCCCAGAGGACAGCAAGACTCCATGTGATTGATTTTTCATGGCAATGATCAACCTGACTTTTACTGCCCACTTGCAAGTACCCACCAACCTCTGTCCCACAGTTTTCTTATTTAAACCTATAGGTATTTTCAGCATTTTGAGACGTGAGTCCACCGTCTTCCCAGTTGTTGGCCTCACTGAAATAAATGTCTTTCTCATTTCACCACCACTCATCTGGCTGCCTTTGGATTTTGTCAGTGGCAAATGGCCAAACCTGGTCTGTTTGGGACCCCCAAAGCCAGGTGCTCTTGCACCCTTGGGCCCTGGTTACAATAACAGTAATTTATGGTGTGGTCTGATATTCTGGAATATCGTGGCTTAATTGGAAGTATATTTAGTATCTCAGAGTGTTTGACTGATTCCAAAAGTATTTCAAAAGAAGGTCCTATAGAGTTGTTTTGTTCAGACATTACTTACCTCTATTAGCCAAGAGAAATAAAGTTTGATTTCCCTTGAGTCATGTCATGCTTGATAGTAACAAAACAAACCGTACAGAAGAAACAGTATAGAAATCTAGATTTCTGAACATACCTATATTTTCCAATTTCAATGTTTTTGCTTACAAGGAATGAAAAAGACGAGTGAAGAAAAGATCTGAAGGTATGGATGGGGGTGGGTCCATGATGCTAATTTGTTCTCCTGGGGACATATCCCTGGTAGGGTGCGCATTCCTCTCTGCACTTTCTGTAGATTCCTTTTATTAAACAAGTTTTTTAAAGCCTACTTTTTTGATATATTAAAACAATAAGGATAAATCTACATTTACTACAAAGATAAATTGCCCCTAAATCTAATGTAGAGAAATGCATTTTTGCTTTCCTAATAACACTAGAAAAAGAGCTAGTGATCAGATTTCCTATTAGTGAAAATAAGCACTTTAATAAACTGCTCGGTATCTCCCAGGTACTGTAAATGGCAGCTGCTATTAGACCTGGTCTCAGTAATGTAACAGATAGCCATATAAACCCACATACCTAATGGAGCATAAATTAAACACAGTCTTTGGATGGCTTTACCATGTAAATGCAGCTTTTTGAAAAATGTTTAAATTTTTTTGTTTAATGGTCTTGCCAGTTTTCTACAATGGAGGATAGTAAACTTCATCCCTTCTGACCTTTATAAGTTACTCTATGATGGGGTTCAGGACAGGCCCCCCAAAATACGCCAGTTTGGCATCTTGATCATTTTGAATTAAAATTACATAAGAAATAGGCTATGCAAGAAGGACACTCTCGCCACTGTTTGTTCCCCGAAAGCAGGAAATAAATCTCCTGCGTAAAAGAAGGTACCCTCCCTGTACCAGGAGGGAAGGACATATCCTTATCATCCAAGGCTGACAAGTCTGTATAAACAAACCTTGTTACTTCTTTATTAATTTACTACCCCAAGCCCAAACTTCTTTCTTTGTCTTGTTAATTCTTCACAGATCTATTATTCCTTTGTTTAAAAGCACCTGCTTTGGTCACTTCTTGAAGCCTCATATTTCTATGAGTTTCCATATGTACAAATTAAATTTGTTTTTCTTCCGTTACTCTGTCTTATGTCACTTTAATTATTAGGCGGGCCAAAAACCCTAGAAGGGAAGAAAGAAAAACTTTTCCACCCCTACAATTATAGCCAACAAAATTCTCCACTTTTATGTTATCTTTAAGGCAAATACTCTTGGTACCAAATTCCTTAAAGTGGCATCTATGATAGTATACAAGTAAAACACAAATTATAATTCAGGTTGTGTAATATTTTGTTTCTATATTTAGTAAAAGTATATTTAGGTTTAAAAAAGCTATTTTTGCACATTTGTGTATGTATGAATACATATGTGTGTGGGTCTATGTATGTGTGTGTTTGTGTTCTAACACTACCTACATTCAAAGTATTCTGATTAAGGCACTGTGGGTAATATATTTGAAACATAAATAAAACAAATCAGAGAATGATAATTTATAATTGGAATGGTGTCTAATTTCCCTGTTCTAATTATTATGCTAATATTTGCTTGTAGCACTTATAATTATTTTTTTACTAATATTTACCACTTCTTCTATAAATTATTAGAATATATATGTGCTTATAATTATATTTACTCACAGGAACATCATAATAATTAGCTACTCTAAAGTCAGATATTTATCACAAGAAATGTCACAGGCATAGCCAAAAATTATAATTCCTCTATGAATAGCATAAAGGCTTTTCAATCAAAACAATTTGTCATCTAATAGTTATTAGGGAAGCAAATTTATATCATCTATCTCTTTAAATCAAGCACCCTTGATGTTGACCAACAAAATCTGAAATGTTTGCTTGTAAAACACAGTATGTTTTCTATAATTACAATTTAGTCATGCACTCAGTTACCAAATAAGCTAACTTGTATGATTAAAAGTGCACTAACTTGTAGCTCACTGAACTATTGGGTCAGATAAAGGGAAACATTTCATTACAATTGGATGTTACATTCTAAAATGCTGAGGAAAACGACTTTTCCTAGTCTTACTTTAAGAAGGGGAAGTCTAAGAGGAGATTATCCTTCGGGCTACCAGAAGTTCATTAGCTAAAATGTTGACTTGGATTGTATTTTTGGTTTGCTATGCTGTAATTTATCTTCTCTAATGGGTTTACAACTATTTTGCTATAGTTAATAATCTCCTTCTGTTTCTCCCTTCTGCTGACACACCCAGACACATAAAGCTAGAGTCTGTCAGTCTTCATGGTCAAATAGGAGTATTGTAGTAAGAATAATATACGGACATGCCATTCATAATGAATTCATTATACAGGAATTACTAAATTAATTTCCTAATTTGGAAAGGTGGAAATTGGGCATCTTTCCATACTTGTTCTTAATAGCCTGTAACTATCAATTGTGGTGACCTGACTTTTTCCTCTACCATGACTGATAGAGTCATGTGGTTCTCTCCCATATTCCCTGTGACTCCACTTGTGACCTTCCTGAAATGGTCTACTTGGATTAAGATAATGATTTTCTCAAAGCAAAAATGTCAATTTTGATCTGTTGTATTAGGTTATTCATGGTGACTTTTTACTCAACAAATGTTTACATTTTAAATGAAAATTTATACTTATGAACATAAAAAAGACCAGCAGATCAACAATAGTATTGTATTTAATTACGCATTTCTTAAGAGAGAAAGAGAGGGACAGAGAAAGTGAGGAAGCCTATCAACATACATGAAAATTATCAGATACAACCTTCCTTCCCCATTTACCCTGGAATCCTCAATGGTCACCACTCCTAGCTGGCTTCCCTTGCCCAGCCATCTGCCATCCCACAGACCATTCTGTGAACCCAACCAAGTGGTAAAGTTTATGAGTCTTGGACTCTTATTCTAAAAAGCCTGTGTCTCACCAGGTGGTCCTTTGCAACTCCGAACTTCTTTGACTTGGCTGTAGAACCAACACTAGGAAATCCCAGGGTTATGATATTTCTACCTTGCCAGCAAGTTTTTCAATTCCAGGGGTCACATTACTTTTCAATTCTGCTAAATCTATTAGCTTTATGGGAGTATTGCCTGATGTGGTGCCGAATGATCTGCCTTTGGCGTTCCAGGAACAGAGAAGGAAAATTAGCTTCTGCTTTAGCTGAATTCCACTTCTGTGCAGCTAGGAAACCATGGCTCACATTAGAGGCAAAATGGATATTTAATTTAGACTATAATATAGTCCTAAATTCCCTGTGATGCTTTCCATTTCCATTCTTTCCCCCTCGGATGAACTGACATAAGTTTCATTTTTAGAATGAAAAGCAAAGAACATATTCAGTTTAGGCTGTCACAGCACAGAGACAAAAATATAATTCAGAATTATCCTCCTTTAGAATAAGCCTTTGAATTGACAGTGCAGTATTGTATGCTACATAATACAAGCTTTTTACGAGCATTAATATACTACCTTACAACCTTGAAAATTAACGCTGACATTTTGCATTAACATTGCAGTTAACTATTTGATGATACCACGCTGCTGGAATAAGAGAGTATTTTAGTGGCTGATTTTTTTTTCCCTGAAGTACTAATACAAGGAACAATAATTTGCCCACCATGTCATTTATAATATTTCAGGATCTTTTCCTAAACACCCAAAAGCATGATTTTATTAGAGTCTACATTTGGTGAAGAAGTACTGCCATATACATTCATTTTTCTCTTTGACACCCAAAATGCAATATGGGCACATTTATTAATCAAATATTTAAGCATGCCAGGAGAGCTTTTTTGTGAATTTGTCTAAGCTCTATGCTTTTCGGATTCTTACCTTGAATAAGAAGTTTGCTTTTGACTGACAATAAGTGACAGTGAAATTTTATTTTAAATTTTCTATTAGGTCATATTTTATGTACACAACATGATTTTAAATTTTCTATCAGGTCATATTTTATGTACACAACATGATATAGAAGAAATGGCAGATAAGTGAGCCAGAAACTCCAGGCCATCAGTCTTTGACTTAAGATGATGGTTTTTCTCAAAGCAAAAAGGCCAATTTTCATCTCATGTATTGGGTTGTTCGTGCTGACTGAGTTTCAACCAAATTTTGAATTTCAAGCAAAAATTTAGGTTTATAATTATAAAATGTAGCAGCAGAAGATGACTGGTGATTTGTATATAATCATACATTTCCCAAGAGAGAAAGAGAAAGAACGAGAAAGGAGGGAATCTGATAAACTATAAAAACACTTTGAGGAAGTAGAAACGTTCATAGCAACTCAAGCCAAAACAAAAAACATAGACGCCAAACTTTCTTATTCAGCATTGATTTTCTACAGCAGTCATGCTTTCATCATGCATCAGTTTACTTCTTCAAAACAAGAGTTGCTAATATATCCATTCTTCTTGCAATCGCCTACAGACAATTTTGCAATTGTTCCAACTCAAAAAAAAAAGAGTCCATTCCATTTTTTGCCAGAAGATATTAGTGACAAAAGCACTTCCTAATTTTAGATTTAAAACACATTTTTTTTATTGTTTGCTCAGAAAACTGTGGTTCGAAAACTGGCATTTTTGTTGTTGTTGTTGTTGTTCTACCAAAACCTTACAGGTATTTTGTCTCTTGAATCTTTAAAAAGCTCACTCATTACAGGTTGTGGGGTGGACATCCGGGAGCCCCTCAGTGTCTGGTGACAAGCTGCTACTGGAAGATCGCTATGCCCTCCCTGTTTGTACATCCCAACACTTGCTCCTAGAGACCTGATTTTACCAATATTGGCATTAAGTTCCTAGACAAACCCTACATATATTGCAGGTGGGCAGTAGGGGAATTTTTTAAAATTTAAATTCAATTAGCCAACATATAGTACATCATCAGTTTCAGATGCAGTGTTCAATAATTTATCAGTTGCGGATAACACCCGGAGTGGCAGTGGGGGAATTGTAACCAAACCAACGTGAGTTGCTCTTTGGTGAGTCACAGGTAGAAACTATAAGAGGTAAGTTGCTGCACAATGGAAACTTCATTTGCAGCAAATAAGGAGATCATGAGGAATAACTTCCAAAGCCATGACTCCCCAAACAAAGTAAATGGATTCCTTTTATTTAGGGTTAAGATGACTATTTAGATAGGGAAGGCTTGTCATCGTATAAGAGTTGGTCCTATGGTCACTCACACACCTTAAGGAGACATACGTCTTTACATCCATTGCATGTTATGTAAGAGGCTTGTGCTCTTCCTCGGGTAGAGATTTTAATATTATAATGAAGAAAAGGTAATTGTCAATCATTCCAGAGGTCACTCCATGGTCCATCTGCACAGGCATCAGTCCGGGGTTGAGCGCAAACTGGGCTCCAGTCATTACTACCTGGGGGTTAGTTTTGATTTCCAGCATGGGATGCTATGCACATAGGGTTCTTTGCCTGAGTTAAGAGATGAGCTGGAAGGAAGAGCTAAGGGAAAATGTGAGACAAAGGTCAGTGGGTAGAAGTGGGTGAGCAGTAAAGGTCAGGTCCTGAGGTCTAGCTGATGACAGCATGAAGGACAAAATTCTCAGAATGTGAAATTATAAAAAGATAACCAGCATCTGCGGTTGTTTTTAGACACAACTATAGGAGAGAGAGAAAGAAACAGAGAGAAGAAGAGAAAGAGGAAGAAGACAGTGACAGCAAGAAGGAGGAGAAGGAGAGGGAGGAGGAAAAAAAGAGAGAAAGCAGATGAGAGAGTGAAAGGAAGGGAGATTCTCTTCATGAAGCAATGAAGAGCTTCTGATAGTGCTTCTTACCCTATTTTTGATCAGGAATTTTGTTTGCTTGTTTGCTCGTTTTCACCCTGAAGATAATGTACTCACTTTACAGAAAATGAATATCCTTTCTCATAAAAGCATTCGATAAAAAGTTCATTTTCCACAAACCTTCCAGAGTTGACATACTCCAATTTAAAAAGAGTAATTATGAACACTGTAATTTGATTTATATGATCTTCTTGTAAAAAACACAGATCTGCCGTGTTTACACTGCCTGCCTCACCCTAGAAACCGGAGAAATTATATATATATATATAATTTCTCCGGTTTCTTTACAAGAAGATCATATAAATCAAATTACAGTGTTCATAATTACTCTTTTATATATATATATATAAAATTAAGATTTTATTTATTTATTTGAGACAGAGGAAAGAGAGCATGAACAGAGCAGAGGAAGAGGGAGAAGCAGGCTTCCCTCTAAGCAGGGAGCCCACGGTGGGCTCGATCCCAGGACCCTGATCATGACCTGAGCCGAAGGCAGATGCTTAACCAACTGAGCCACCCAGGTGCCCTCCTTTTTTTCCTAAAGATTTTATTTATTTATTTGAGAGAGAAGAGAGACCACGAGCCGGGGGAGGGGGAAAGGGGGGACAGGGAGAGTAGAAGCTCCAGAAATATTCTACTTAATCAACTGATGGAAGGGTATGCTCCTGAAGGAGGTGAAGATGTAGCAATTTGGATTGCTTAGATTTTGTGGTACCTTTAATGCTTGGTATATCAGAACAGATCTTCCTCTGCCACCTCACAACCCTGCAAGGTTAACTGCAATTCCCATGTTCACCTCAGTACCCTTTCCCTGCCTTAATTATTTTTCACTAAAGACGATAACAGCAGTCTTCAAATTGTTTTGCTTTCATTCTTCCTCAAAGAGCTGTTTCTAATTACAAATATTTCATAATTTTTTTTAAAGATTTTATTTATTTATGTGACAGAGAGACAGCCAGTGAGAGAGGGAACACAGCAAGGGAGAGGGAGAGGAAGAAGCAGGCTCCCAGCCGAGGAGCCCGATGTGGGACTCGATCCCAGAACGCCAGGATCACGCCCTGAGCCGAAGGCAGACGCTTAACAACTGCGCTACCCAGGCGCCCCTCATCATAATTTTAGAAGTTTATTTTTGGTTAATGGGAGATAAGGATACTAACTATTTTGTAAGATGAAATAAGGATTTACTGTAATTGGAATAAATAGTTCATACTTTGATAAAATGGGTTTTAAACACCTATTGAATATTACACAGCCAATCTTAAAGAATCATGTACATTTTTTTTATCTTTGGATTTTATTTAATATATCTTGAGAAATTTGGTCATCTTGGACAAAAATTTAGTTAGGTTTAAGAGAATCAGGTTCAGTTACCCCTAACACATAGACCTTTTGAATTCAGAATGTGCAAGGAAAAATAGGAAGACCAATAAGTTTAAATCATATCCATGAATGATTAAAGAAGTTTCTGCAAAACCAACATATTTAATCTCTTTGTTCCACAACTCAGGTTAGGGTTATGCCTTCCTTTACTGAAATGAGGGAAGGATTAATAGAATCATGACCTAAATCTCTCAGGCAGCTTTAGAAACAGACTGCATGGGAATTAAGGATCTAGAATTTGAGGATCTCGAAATGGATTCCTGTAGGACTGTTTCTGGGGGGTACCACTGGGAAAGTCTTTATGTACTTAGAAGTCTTCCTCCCGAAAGACTGATCATCTCAGTATAAAACTCAAGACTTGTAACCTGGCAGACAAGACTTCCCTCGATCTGGCTCTGCCTATCCCTCATCAATCCCTTCTCATCATTGCCCCCCGGAAACCTAACCTGGAGTTCTTCATGTACCATGCCATTTCACAGAGTCATCTCTTAGATATCATCTTTCACTGGATGGGTAAAATAGGTCTTCATACATACACACCTGCACATTAGATTAGCGTTAATATACAATTTTCGTGATTGTAGTGTTAAATCCAACTTACCAGACAATTACTGAAATCCTGTGCATGGGGGATAGATTCACATTTGACTTCATATTGGTTTTGTGGCATATTTCAATCCCATCCTAAGCCCCAATATCATCACCAGCTCCAAACTACTAGACATCAAAATGATGGACCCTTGGAAATAACAAGGGCTGAATTCTCTACCGTCTGGACGTGACTCAAAGTTAGGATTTAAAGGACAAAATGTCAACTCTGTCCTTGCAGCATTTACCTGTCACGGATTATCTCACAGATTTAAGTGCTAGTGGCACCCATCTTCTGGAGGGTAGGAGTACATGCTCTACAGGATTGGCCTGTGGCAGCTGACTCCCAGCCGTGGGAACCGACTGTTATTTCTCGGCTGAGACACAAAGACGAGTGGCGAGGGACGGGGGATGGAATTTCCTGAACTTCAGAGGGGGGATGATGGTTTATTTTCACATTACAGCTTAAACCTTCTTTTCTTTAATCGTACACAAGTTTTATTTTTTAGGTATAATTGTAAATAGTTGGAAATGTAATAGAGAATAGATTGATAGACGGATGGTAGAGTATATCGGCATCACTGAAGGCAGAAGATGTAGTGTGTTAGCTGACTCATTTATGGCCAAGTTCCACCAAACTTGCACACATGACCACTTCTCTGAAAAATGTGAAGAGTATCCTCACATATGCACATCAGCAAGGATGGAAAAGCATAAATATTTTTTTCTCCTTCGTGGAGATATCAGGTGATCTACAAATGCAATGCACATGTATGTGGTAGATGTTTTAATGACAGGATAGAGGGATGGGATATGAAAAAAAATATGTGGATCATTCACGGTGATCGGAGAGTCTTTCTCCTTTGATTCACTATGGCTCTCATGTGACACGTTCATTGTTAAACCAGATGAAAACATAATAGACTAATATAAATAAAATGTAACAGGCACTATCCCCATACCGCCGTATTCCCAGTTCCATCCTAAAGGAAACTTATCATGACTTCTCATCTGTTAGGTGTATCTCCCTTCAGATATTTTTCCTGTGCATTTTCATATATATGTGTGTACCTTTATAAAATAATATAATTGGGTGAATTTTATTTAAATATTTTTTTGTTACGTGCATTAAATCTTTTCCTTACTGTATAACTGATAGCAGTTGGTCTATCTTATTCTTTAAAAGTGCCGTATAGTATCATATGGTCATCTGAATGTTCTACAGTTAAATTAAATGACTTCATAGTCATGGGTATTTAGATTTTTTTTTCAACTTTCACTATTATAAACTATGATGCAGTTTAGGTTCTTATATATGTTTTGTGTCTTGTGTACACATTCGAAAGTAGCTATTCAAAAATGAATGGCTGCTTTTAGGCCATGATCATTTTTAGCATTATGATTTATTTTAAAAGATTCTGCCAAATCGCCCCTACTCACCTCGATTGCTGAATAAATCTGGCAGAGGGGAAGCATGCAGGCTACCTGAACTTTCCAGCTTGAAATGGGGTATTTTGCTGGTTTTGATTTGCATTTATCTAGATACTGCAGTCCGTTTTTCTTGGGTTCTCGGCCGTATTTACGTCCTTTTCAGTAGATTGCCTATTCATAAAAATTATTCATCTTTCTATTGGCTTGCTTGTATTTTCTTCATCAGGGGATGCCTTTTTGTATGCCAGAGAATAAGATTGAGAGTTGTTTTATTATTAATGTGTTTTTCTAGTACGCTGCTTACCTTTACTTTAACTAACTTGTCTTTTGTCTTATGGAAGTTTAAAATTTTTAGTGTGGTGAATTTATGACTCCTTTAATTTATGATGTTTGTTTTATGTGTTTTATACACAAAGACCTTTTCCCTAAAAGTCATAAACATATTTTATCATATTTTAAAAATATATTTATAGTGTTGCTATTTATGTTTATGTTTTTAATCTATCTGGAACTTGAGTAAAGGGGCTAAGTATATAATTTTATTGTTTTCATATGAATATCAAACTTTCCTGACAATATTTATATAATCCACTGTTTCTTCACCAGTTTAAAACACCCTTTACCCTCTGTACAAATTCCTATACAGATAGGTCTATTTCTGCACTACGTGTTCTGGTCCGTTAATCTCCTTGTCCATTTCTGTACAATACCACAGTGACTGAATTTATATAACAAATAGTCAGGGATGTGATAAGGTGATCTCTCTTTCTCTCTCTCTCTTCCCTTGATTCTCTCATAATCTCATAATCATTTGGCAAGTAAAAACGGTGACAACATCATAAGCATTTTTGAATTATTTTGTCAAGTTCTAGGAATCCTATTTGGGAATTGATTAAAGAGAACATTGTAATTGCTGTTATCCATCTTCTCCTTCATGATCACAGTCTTACCCCACTAATTCAGTTTTTCAAAAAATTTTCTTCAGTTAAGTTATAAAAAAAAGTTGTGTCCTTTTTTATTGTGTTTGTACTAACTCCTAGTTACTTTATAGTCCTGTTAACTGGTAAAAGGGATTTTTTTCTGTTCCTTTTTCCTTAGGTTTATTTAAGGAATAGTTTTGATATCTATGATCTAATTTTTACCTAGCCTCCTTGCTGATTCCTTGTTGTTGATTTGCTTGGATTTCCTAGGTAGACAATTATACCACCTGAAATAAACATAGCAGTTTTGTATCTCCTTTTAGTCTTTAAAACCACATCAGTTTCTTCTCTGATTCAATTGCTTGGGAACTCCAGTACTATTCTTAATGGTTACCCTGGGAAATTCGACTGCGTCTTATTTCTTATACTGATAAAATGATTTTAGATAATAATGATGTGCCAGATGTTTTCTATTAAGGATGCCCCCTTACTGCATAGTTTCTATATTTTTTGGATTTAGTTTTATCATGACTATTTAACTTTAGCTAAGACTTATTGGGCATGCACTGGGATCATATTTTCCCCTTCGATTTATCAATGTAAAGAATTATATTCTTATATGTATATATGTAAAATGCATATATATGTGTGTGTGTGTGTGTGTGTGTATACACACACACACACACTTTGCTATTGTAACATCTTCTTATTACTGGGGATACATCCTACCTTGTTACTATGAGCCACTCTTTTACTATTTGCTTTATTATTATTTTATTTAGGAGATATTCTTACTGTTTCCTATTGTGTTATCCTAATTTCATACTGCTATCTCAGTTTGCAGTGTTACTGCAAGGAGCTAACTCAGTGGGAGCAGAATTATATAATGGTTCAGGGGCGAGGGTTGTGCAGAGCCCCTAACTTTTCAAGTCACTATTATTTAGGAGAGATAGTCCTATCGTTTGCTTAGTCCAGCCTCATATCAAAGCTACCCTCCATTATCGGTTGCCAAGGCAGGGGAGAAGGGAAAGGTGGCCAGTTTCTCCTGCTCCTCTCCTTTCTCTATCTCCACTTCCTCCAGTTGGCCTCTCTTTGGGGCGGCTCCAGAGTTAGACCTAGGAAGTAGCAAGGATTAGAGGAAAAGAACAAAGTCTGATATGACTCTTGCTCATTATCATCTGGTTTGGGGACCATCTGTGCGATAGATGGCTGAGTTCTGCTTTTCTCTTTTGTGCTGTGCTTTTGTTGACTGTTGGAGACGCACAAAATTCAAGATGCCACACTGATGTCATCTGCCTTCTTCTGGCTGGCTTCTTAGCACCTGAAAGCTCCTGTTTTCCATCAATTCTTCCTACCCAGCCTTTCCACTTACAGGTTCCTCAGTTCTCTTGATGGCCTGCTTGAAAAGGATTCATTTTAGCCTGGCTAAGGCTTGGCACTTAGTCTTGGGTCCATTCAACCCACAGAGAAACTCAAGAGTCCTTCTCCCACTCATTTCCAGAAGCAGGTTCCCATGTCTGGAGTGCTGCAGTGTGCAGTCTGCTCACATCAGGCTTATCAAAGGTGATCTGAAGCTCTTTATGGCCAGGGAAGGGCTGGGCCTCCTCAGTATACTGTCGCCTCTCTCCAGATGAATACTTACTAAGGGAACACATCTGATCAATCTACTCACCTGCAATTTGAAGGCGTCCAGTTGGGTGATGAGCTAAAACTTCCATGAGTTTTCATAGTATCTCAGCATGTTCTGCAGTGATAGTCCAGCAACTGTTGCTCTCCAGTTTCATGGTCTCTGTTGAAGTCCCCAGACACCAGTAAAGTTGTCTTTATACACGCATTGCAAAATGACTTGGAGAGCTTCCCACCTTTTTTCTGTGTTCTAAACAGTTTTTATAAGGTAGGAGTTATTTGTTCCTTGAGAGCTTGATATCATTTATTCTTGAAACATCTGTGTCTGCTTACTTTTAAGAGGTAGAATTTTTATAACTGTTTTAATGCATCCTATAGTTTTTGTCTATTCAGGTTTTCTATTTTGAGATGATTTTTCAAATTATAGCAGGGGGCCATAAATTTTCTACAAATTGTATTTGCCTGCATAAAACATTTTCTTTTCTTTTTTTTTTTATAGTTGTAATTTCCAATGAATTTCTTCTTTAAACCAAAAATTATTTAGAACTTGGTATAACACATACACACATATGTAGCTAATTATAATTACTGATCTTTAGGTATACTGCATAATAGCCATTGGACATGGCCAGTATAAAATCAACTTTGAAGTGGCTTGATACCTGATACTTTTGTATCTTTTTTTTTTTAAGATTTTATTTATTTATTTGAGAAAGAGAGAGGGAGAGAGAGCACGAGCAGATGGAGGGGCAGAGGGAGAAGCAGACTCCCCAGTGAGTAGGGAGCTCGATGTGAGGCTCCATCCCAGGACCCCGAGGTCATGACCTAGGACAAAGGCAGATGCTTAACTTACTGAGCTACCCAGGTGCCCCTGTATCTTTCATCTGCTTAAAAAAAAAAAAAGTGTGTTTACTATGTTTTAGTAGGTAGGAAGTTTGTTATATCTTTATTAGCTATTGTTTTGCATTATGGCAATTAAATCTCCTTCAATCTTCAATTTTTGCTGTATCACTCTACATATTCTGAGACCGGTGTATTTAATTATCTTATTGACTGTTCACCATAGCTTTTCTTCATTTCTCTTCTTTCTCCTGGGTTCATATTTTGTCTTGTTAGAATTAAATCGTCTAGTAACATTTTTCTTATTGTGGTAAAAAATCTGTAACATAAAACTTGCCATTTTAACTCTGATTCAGTGGCATTAATCGCATTCATGATGCCATGCAACCATAACCACTCTCTACTTCCGATCCCATTTTTAGGTAGAATCTGTGTAGGTTACATTCAAAATCCTGCTGTGTCTGAAACATCTTCCTGTCACCAAATCTGTAGTTACCATAGATCGGTTTAAAGCTATTCTTGTTCAAAAATTTAAATCTGGGGGCGCCTGGGTGGCGCAGTCGTTGAGCGTCTGCCTTTGGCTCAGGGTGTGATCCTGGCATTCTGGGATTGAGTCCCGCATCGGGCTCCTCCGCTGGGAGCCTGCTTCTTCCTCTCCCACTCCCCCTGCTTGTGTTCCCTCTCTCGCTGGCTGTCTCTCTATCACATAAATAAATTAAAAAAAAATCTTTAAAAAAAAATTTAAATCTGTTGCTCTATTGACTTCATGCTGAGAATATTGCCGGTGAGGGTTTATCTTATTAACAAATACCATAGACGCAGATGTAAACAACAGAAATGTATTTCTCACAGTTCTGGAGTTTAGATGTCTGAGATCAGGGTGCCTAAACGGTTGGGTTCTGGAGAGAGCCCTCTTCTTGACTCATAGATGACCGCCTTCTTAATGTTTCCTTGCATGATGGTGAGAAAGAGACACCGTGCCCTCCAGTTGTCAGGGAGCCCTCTTGCTCAACTACAGACCCCAACAGTTATTTCTTACCACAGTTTCTTGAGGCATTGACAACGACTGGACATTCCAATTTCCAGACCAGAAAAGCCCTGAGAACAACAGAAGGCCTGGACAACCACACCCCACACATCTGCTTCCCTGCCCATGAACAAGAGCTGAACATATAACCACCTCCACCCATGATCACGTGCCCCTGCCTATTCCCTTGCGTGTACCCCTGAACCTCTTCTTATAAAACTCTAGGCGCCTATCTTGCAGGCAGAGAGGTCAGTTGTCAAGGCTTGAGCCTGCCATTTCCCCCAGCTGCCAGCACCTGAAATAAATTTCTCCCTATCTCTTTTCCAAACCCTTGTCTCTTGAGTTATTGGCTTCTCTTGTGATGAGTTTGTCCCGGTTTGTTAGGTAACAGTATTGGCAAACTCAGCCAGGAGCTATGCTCTCAATTTGTCCAGCCCCCTTGCCATTCCCCAGGTCAGAGCAATTGGCCATGGCAGGGCTCTGGGCTCGCCTGGTCACCTCCCAAGTGATAGATCACTCCGTAACATGGTCTCCCCTCTTCTGTTTTGGGTTGGTATCAGCCTATAGGTAGTGAGGCTTCTGGCTAGAAATTCCTGGAGGGGGGGTGGCTCACCTGGGCCCGTCTACTTGTGTTGAACCCCCACGAACATTTCCTCAGCTGGAGCCAATGTTGTAGCGGGACCAGCCCTCATGATTCTTATGACTGCAAGGCACAGCTAAGCAACAGCCAACAGGGAACTTTGAAAAAATAAGGTTTATTATTCACAAATCCTGGAGGATACACCTGAGGCCATGTAGCAAGGTTGTGGGGAGAGAGACAGAGAGAATGGGCCCAGAGTTCTGCCCTTATTGGGGTCAAGAGTGGGGTGCCTAGGTTTTGTGGGTTCACTCCATTGGTGAATTTAAGACATAAGAGTGGAAATTAAAGCACAAGAAGGAGAAAACTGGGTCACTCAAAAGGTCAGTTACTTAGGTCAGGCAGGTTTCCTAAAAGGACAACTTCATGGGTGTGGGGAACCTGGGTCTGTATCTAGTTGTGTAATGGGCAATGTGTTTATTGGAGACAGAAGGATTTCTTTGAAATGGATGCTTCCTCTGCTTAAACGTTGAATGTCAGGCATTTAGAAAATAATTAAAAACAAAACAAAACACCCTAATTGTCAGGCAGCTACATTACATCTTCTTATGGACACTGATATCATCATGGGAGCCCCACCCTGATGACTTCTCTAAATGTAATTACTTCCCCAAAGCGTAACCTCCAAATACCATCTCAATGGGATTAGGACTCAATTTGTGGTTTTTAGGGAGAAACAGTCTATAGCAGCTAAGAACTGAGTCTCACTCATTCGTAGAGACTTTTTTTCCCCCCTGTCCCTCCCTGTCTGGAAATTTTTATGATTTTCTATCTCTCTTTGGTAGTTTTACATTTTATTACAATGGGTTTAATAGGTGTGTCTGTGTGTTCATTATGCTTGGCACTAGAGAGTCTCTTTTGGATAATTCAGGTCTTTCATCCGTTCGAGAAAATCTCTTCCTTTATTTTGTTGGATGTGTTCTTTCTTTACCCTTTTCTTTACTTTCTCCTGGAACATGGTAGATACATTTGGGATTTCTAGATCAATCCTTCATTCTCTTCTATAATTTTTATTTTACTTATCCTGTTATGCTATATTTTGTGTCTCCCTGTTTGTAAAGATTTCTAACATATCCTTCTGAGTTCTTTTTTTCTGCCTTTCAATTTTCATAATTCAAATTTTTGATCACTAGTTGATTCTTTTGTATGAACCCAACGTCCTTTCACATTTTCCTGAAACTATGAAATTAATGAAATGCTAAGGTGTGCTATATTTTCACTTTTTACTATGTTTCCTCATATTTCCTTATGATATTCTTACATTTATTGAGTCTTTTTACTTTTCATGGTGTCAATTTTCCTTAAATGTTTGGCAATATATTGGTTGTATGCTCATCTTGGAAATGGAAGTTCCCTGTCTCACCAACTCCTTGCCCAGAGGATATTTGTGAGGAAAAGCTGTACGCGTAGGGCTGTTCATCGCTTGGTTCTTTGTCTTCATAAAGAGATTGGTAGGGAGAATATGATAGTTGGCAAGTTATTTAACCTACTTATCTTTTGGATATGAATGCTCCCATTTCTTACTTGCACTCTTCGGTCATTAAGTACACTGCCCTGCTTACCAGGATCCACTCCTCATACTGGGAGGTACACACAACTGCCATTGTCTAGTGGCACAAGACCGTGTCAGTGTGTGTTGAGAGACATTCCAAGGGTGTGAATTTGCATTCTATGAAGCCTCAATTAATCACCCTAACAATTACACATCAATTACTTTGTAACTGGGATCCATCTGTCAAGAGTGGTAAATCTCTTTTTCCTGTGCTATTTTGCAGCAATATTTTCTTATGTACATTTGAGCTGAAGTTTCCGTATTTGGTTCTGGCCCTGTTTGCTTTCTGCCTCTTAGGATTTTCTAAAGTTTTCTTATCCTCAAGGATTCCTCTTGTTGTTTTCCAAGGTGATTATTGATTTTTTAAACCATCACTTTATTGAGTCTAGGGACCTTAGAGAAAATGGATAAACTATAGTTCATGCTCTGCAGGCATCATATTCAAACACTTGTAAGCTGTTAAAATTTTGCTGACTTTAGCTATATATCCAAGGAGATATATATATATATATATATATATATATATATACTTTTTCAGTAATCAATGTTTAGTATGTTAGTGTACTACTAAATATCATACATCTTTGTTATATCAGAATTATGGGAATAAACAGCAGATAATAACAATAAAAACTGGATGCTAATGCGCTATAAAAATCTACAAATTCGGGAGGCTTATTTCTTTCTGGTTTACCATTTTCCGTCTTCCTGTGAGGTAATTCTAAGAGAAATCTAAACTACAAGTGTATTTTATACCACTTTAATAAAAGTCTGCTGAGAGCTTATTTTAGGAAATTGAACACAGAAGTGAATAATATTAATTCCAGACCAATAATATATATTCCTTTTCCAAGTTAGTGTTGGGGGGGGGAGGGAGTAAATAAATAAGTACAACAAAATGAAATTAATTTGAAATATATTATTTGGGATTCCTTAGTTCTTACTTCCTCTACCCCTCTGATGCCCAGAGATAGTTATGCTGGAGATACAATGCCAAGAAAGTTAAAAAACAAACAAACAATTTGCCAACAATCAGGAACTTCTGAAAATAAGAGACTAAGTAAATAAAGAAATAAAACAAATCAGCTTATAACTAAGATAAATGAATAAAAGCTGACAAACAAAATAATGGAGATAAAAATGGCTTTCCAGAGTCACCATGAATCTGAGATACACAACCAACCAAAAGAATAAAATGGAAGGTTCTTTAATATCTCCAAATCTATTATTCTAAAGGTGGGGAACAGATATGGATTCAATTCATTGTAGATAAAAGTGTAGAATTTTAGTAAAAATACCTTCCTGTCTTTACTGGATTTCTGACAAGTTTCTCCTATTTTGTTGTTTATCATAGACTTCTGCCCTTTCAAGCCCTATAGGGGAAACTACACCTGTTTTACCTAACAAGCAGGGTCTTAGAAAATTTACATAAGATCGTATAAGGGGAAGACTAGTAATATACTTAGCACTCCTAAAAAAGATTAGTAAAATAAGCCATAGAAAGATAGAGACATTAAATACGAGTAGTGCAGGAACAAATTTTGGCCTTTCAATCTGCTATTAATATAAAAAGAAATGTTTTAATGGTCCTTTGAAATAATTAGGTCATTATCCCAATCTTCCAATCAGTAGATAAAAGACTGGGTGTTTGACATGGAGTTTTATCTATAAAGAAGGACCATATTTGGGGCACCTGGGTGGCTCAGTCAGTTAAGCATCCGAATCTTGATTTCTGCTCAGGTTATGATTTTAGGGTGCTAAGGTGGTGGTAAGATCAGGTACCTGTCAGGCTCTGTGCTGGGCGTGGAGCCTGCTTGAGATTCTCTCTCTGACCCTCCCTCTAGCCCCCAGCGCTTACTCTTAAAAAAAAAAAAAAAGTATATTTAAGGGAAGATGCAACTGAGGGGACTAGTTGGTGTACAGTTGTTTGATTAAATCTCTGAACCAGAAGATTTTCTGACATTGTGAAAGAAAACTGTTCAGTTCTTATAGGCCCTTCCAGCAACAGTCTGCTCCAGGAATTGCAAGTATTTAGGGATCATATAAAACTTCAGTAAATACTAAAAAAGAAAACCAAAAACAAAACAGAGCAAAACAAAAAACAAACAAAAGCACCTGACACAGAATCAAAGCGTGACTTCATCAAATTCACAGCTAAACTTTCCCACTCATCAATTTTTCATGGCTGTTCATAGCGGTAGTTTTAGACCGTCCACTGGAAATTTTTCAACAGATTTAATTTTGAGGGACAGAAATTCTGTATGTGTTTCATCTATATCATTGATGAGCTTGTGTATAATTGTGTGTTGTTGTGCATCTGTACACACCCACACATATTCCCAGCTATGTGTGAGAGGTGATGACACTGGTTCTGGTGGATTTCCCCCCTCGTGACTTCGGAAAGTACACAGCAGTGACCTGAATATATGTACAACTTCATTGTAAAGCCACTCATTCTGATCCTCATGTCATGGTAATAACCATTTCAAAGTCATAACTTCATAGAGTGAAGTGTAGAAAATAATCTTAGCAAAAATTGCTATATATATAATATAATATTCAAGACTTACTCAAGAGGTTAGACCACCTCCTGAGACCACCTCCTATATTCCCACAGGCTTTGAAATAGCTAAGCCTTTGAGTACAACAAAAAGCCCACCTGCAGCATAGGCTTAACAAGAAAGGTTAACCCCTGCCGTTGGGGTGAGTTGGAGTACGTACAAAGCCAATATTGTACATTGATCTCATTTCAGATCCAAAGTCCATTTTTCATGGAGTTTAGACACCTGTAATCTATGGCTTATCTTACTATGAAATTTAAACCAGCAATATCTGTGGTAGCTACCGATTTATTTGGCAAAGAATTAGAAACATACTTCTTTCACTGCCACTATAATTTCATAACCTTGATGTCGTGATACACGAATGCAACATATTTCCAAATGTGTTCATACACTCAATGTGTGTTTATTGAGGACCTACAGTATTTTTTTTTTTTTTTTAGCTGTGTCACTTTTTAGGAATAGCAAATCTGTGAATTAATCACTATGGCTAGATAGCGATATTTATAGCTAACACTTATGTTATGCTTACTGTTTTCCAGGAATTGAATTTCAAATCTGTTTTTCAGGAATTGAATTTCAAAACCACATGCAGTAGTTTCTATTATTAAACTTCTCCTACAAGAGCTGATGAATTAATAAGTAAACAGACGGGGAAGACTATGCCAATATACCTTATTACACATATAAAATGGAGAGGAGTACCACTGCAGTGGCCTCTATGGTTCTCTGACATTCAGGGAAGATTTAACATGAAATATACAATTTGAGGTGAAATCTGAAGAAGGAAAAGTAGGCAAGGATATCCCAAAGAGTGTTGGGGAATGCCCTGTGAAAAACATGGAGGTCCTATAGCTCCATGGCAAGACATGGGTCATAAAAATGTTGGTAATGCTGGAGTATAAAGGAAAAGGGTGACTGGGTGATGTGGACTGTGCAGATAGAAGCCAGGATTTTAAGTGACCTGTATATATGGCAAGTAATTTTAATTTGTACCATGGAGCTATTAGCCATGTTTTAAGTAGAGTCGTCAGGATTATATTGTCAGGTTTGAAGATATATTAGAGAGGGTTGAACTCCCAGAAAATTAGTCCAGAAGAGAGACTATTGCAATGGTTCAAGCACAAGTTAATGCACACCAGATGTAGGAAACAGATTTTAAGAATGGAGAAAGAGATACAGTCTCCAGAGGTGTTAAGAAGACAGAATCATAGAAGGGTTGATGATGGGTTGGAAGAATTAGGGAAAAGTATAAAATACAATGGGAAACTAGGAGGACTCTGTATTTTAAGTCTTAGGTCACTGAATTGATGAACTTATCATTTTCCAAGAAATAACACATAGGACTGGCATCATGCTTAGGGAATCCACAATGACATTAGCTTTGGACATGTTGCGTTAGGAATGTCTGTGGGATATCCCAGTAAGAAGATGAAGTAAGTAAATGGACATGGTGTGGAACTTAATAGAATCTCTCCTCTAAGTTAAAGATAGATTTAATATCCATTACCTAACTCTTATGCATAAGCCATGTACAGTCGCAGTAACAACATAAAAGGCTAAGGAAGAACAGACACTAGAGGGGAGAGAAACCGAGGTTTAAGGGATGTAAAATATGGCCCAAAAGTAAATGGGGTTTCAGACTTTGAGCCAGGAGTGAAATTTGACAACTAAATGGTTGACAGGCACATAAGCTAATATGAGCTATCAGTTGAGGTCTAAAAAGTTGAAGCATGCTAGGTTTAGAAACATGGAAGTCAGTGATGAAATTAAGAACAATTTAATGTTAATAAGAAGAAAGCCAAACTTCACTGAGTTGAGAATTCATTAGGCATGGAGAAAGCTGAAAGGACAAGTCTACACACTCTTTCCAGGTGTTTATATTGATTTTAAAATGTATGATGTTGGTCAGGCTGACAAGGCAGTGAACAAGCATGGATTGGTCACTCATTTCCATAAAAATTATCTCATGAGAATAAAAACAAAATGGTAGGGAAATACATGACTCCAGAAAAGTGATGTTAAAAGCTGTGTGGAACTCTGGAATATTCAAGCAGACTCCCTGCTGAGCACAGAGCCCAACGTGGTGCTCGATCCCATCACCCATTAGATCATGACCTGAGCTGAAACCAAGAGCTGGACACTTAACTGACTGAGCCACCCAGGTGCCCCAAGAAAAAGGAAAATTTAATAAGAAAGGCAAATTATATATACAAAATAAATGTAAAGGGAATAAATAATTTAATATATTCTCCTAATTTCTTCAAAATCAGGAGACATAAAAAGTTAATAAAGTACAGAAGCAAAACACTAAACTTTTGACTTTTCAACTTTTTAAAAATTGACCAATGATATACATGTACATACATATTTTGTATATTTTTTCTATATTCAGTGTTTATATAGCAGATATGAGTGTGTGTGTGTGCATATATGTGTGTGTATATATGTATACACATACATATATACATATATACATATATACACACATACATATATACATACATATACATATATACATATACCTATATATATACATATATACATATATATGATTAAATTTTAAGGCATTTTCATTGTGTGCTGAATGCTAAAATTTTTATTCTGTTTCTTTTTTAATAGTTGTGACCCACTGGATTGGTTTCTCAAACTAAAATGAAGTATCACCAATCAACTTTGGTGACTGGAAAACAGAGGAAATTAATTATGTTATATCGTAAAGTTGTTATATTTGGAGAGACTATATAGATATCATTTATCACTCATTCTAGAGGCTAAAATGCTTAATTATATGTTCTTATACATTAGAGATTAATACCGTAAAGTTCAAATAGAAGAGAATTGAGAATAACAGAAGGCACTAAAGGCAAAAAAAAAGAAAAAAATCAGCAATATGTAGCTTATGAATGATAAACTGAAAAAATAAATAAAATTGAAAATAAAGGACTGAAAAATCAGTAATATTTCTTCTTTTAATATTGGTGGCTTAAGTGATTTGAATTAAATTTTCCTCCAAAGATATTTTAAAAGGCAAAAAAAAAGACATCTTAGTAGCATGAAATATTTAATAAATCAATGATGAATTACTGGTTTAATATCAAGAATAGGATAAGAACTCCAAAATGTGAAATTGATTAGGGTCTAGCCCCAAGACATTTGCTTGCTGCGAAAGTAGCCAGGACTGAAAGAGTTTCATAATCAAGTCTGGGAGTAAGGATCAGAGTCCTGAGGACACCAGGGATAGAGCCTGAATCATCCCCACCCTCTTTTTGGATTTACCCCCATTGCACTAGCTCTGGGACTCAAAAGATTAGCAGTCATTTTTAATTGACTCTAGGAACTAGAGGGACGGGGGGACCACAGGACCAACCAAAGTGGAAACCCAGTGTGGCTTTTTAATCATTTTCCCCAATGATTATCTTTTGAATGGCAATGATGACAAATTCTTGAAAACATATAGAGGAAAATAAAATCACTTTTTTAAAGTTAAAACTCTTAGATCAACAAATTAGAACAACAGATATAAACATATATAAATATCAACAAGCCAGGTCTGCCAAGACTTGAATAAAACTCAGTTGAATATATTCTAAATGAAGAATATACTAACACAAATTGCAACTGGACAACCAAAAGAGCATATAAAAGATAACCACAGAAGCAGATGATGATGCAGATCCCTGACAGCGGGAGATTTCCTTAGTCCATGGGCTTTGAGTATTCTGGGTCCAATGGGCCAGGTCTTCTCTACAGTTTACACAAATCAATCAGCCCTCCCTCATCCAGCTAACTGGTTCTCCTTGTTTAGACTCTGTGCTCAACAAGATGGTTTTTGTTCTCTCAGTAGTTTATGAGGCAGGGTTACTGCTGCTTATGTTTCTTTAAGTAATAAGATGTTAAAATCTAAGAGCCTATTATATATGGTGCATGGGTTGAGAAAAAGGTATATGCCATAATGGATAAAATATGATAAATGGACATAATAAAAGTTCCTTTCTCACTCAGGCAATGGCCCAATGTGAAATTCAGTGGGCCACACCTGTATGGGGATTCATGGTCCTCGCCTCTTGCCATCTTGTGCCCTGGAATAGTTGGCATTCAGCTAACCAACTGGAAGAGAGGTAGAGAAGACACACAAGTATACTAATTCCTTTGGCAGGAGCTAGTCACATGCTGCACTTAGTTGCAAGGGTTTCTATCAAATGTGGATTTGGAGTTCCCAAGTGTATCCCTGGCAATAAACCAATCTATGCTAATAGAACTCAGAGCAGCGATTGCCTGGATAGAGAGGGGTTAAGAGAAAAATAAAAATTGGAAAGGACCACTTGGTTCCTTGGGGTGGTTATACAGGTATATACAATTGTCAAAACTCATCAGGCTGTGCTCTGAAAATAGGTGCATTTTATGCTATTTAAACTATTCCTCAATAGGTATGTGTAGATTTTTAAAGGACAAAGCAAATTCCAGGTCAAAGTGCTACATAACAAATTACCCAGAACTTAATAGTGTACTTTATTAGTCATAGCCTGCCTTGATTAATGGGAAGGGACATAGATTCCAACTCTCAATGGGAAGAGCATCAAAGAACTTTCGGCCATGTTTTGAAATCAGTACACTGAGTCCTCTGATCACAAATTATTTTCATGCGTCTTAGATGCAATATAGTCCACCCCCATACACACATACACAGCCCACAGTCTCATCCTATTAGGGTATCAACTCAGTCTGAAGATCTCACCATTTTACCTCTGGAACAAAATTTCGGTAGCAGTTACTTTTGCTAGGTAACAGTTACCCTATGACAATAGCTAAAAGCAACCATTTTATTATTCTCACAGAATCTGTGGGTTAGAGTAGAGGGGCTTAGTTTTCTGTCTTCTACAAGACCTGGGACCTCAGCTGAGCAGATTCAAAGACTGTGGGTCACTCAATAACTGGACACTAAAAAGATGCCAAGGCTCTTTGCTCACATGTTTGGAGGCTGGCCTGGGAAGATGTGGACGGTGTGCTCAGCCAAGGAAGCTGACAGGAGCACTTACACATCACATCTCTGTGTGGCTTGGCTTCCTCACAACAAGGTGACTGTAGGATAGTCAGATATTCTCCATGGCAACCCAGGACTCTACCTATAAGTGTTTTGGTGACCTTTTAGTACCGAGCCTATTTATTTTCAAAATAGTCTCATCAAGGAAGTAGGAGAAATACTATTGTCCTCATTTTGCATTGGATGATTGAGGTACTGAGAGGTGGAAAAATGCAGGACAATGTTCAAGGAAGGGACCTCTGGATTGCTGCCCTATAGCACTTCGGTACCAAGCTTTTGGAAAATTGATAGTTAAAAGCTGAAAGTGCCTTATATATTTTTTGCATACATTTATTTACTTGTACTTGTTAATCAGTATAGTAACGTGAAACATAGCTATGACAATTACGGGTCATTAGTGACTAAGAATTCTTTCTCTTCTCTTGCAATTTTTAGAATCCATGCCTAATTCCATCCCTTATCTCCATCTGCCACAGAAACCTTGATTGGTAGCACTGGTATGCCCGGAAATACAACTGTTCTTTCCTAGTTGGATCACTTTCTTATCTAATCTGTCTCATTAGCTACGTGCTACTTCCTGGTAAGTGGAACCTCGGATAATCTTGATCCTCTTGCTGCTCTGAGTGAGCAAAGAACAGAATAACAGACATTGAAGAACTTTCAGAATTGATAAATAACAAGACACAGTTAGTTGTCCAAAGCCCATTAAGGGCAATCTTCTTATGATATTTATTGGGTTATTTTCAGCATAAAATGGTTACCATAGAAACGCATTATGATGATATAGATTCTCATTTTCTATGGAAATGTAGATTAAAGTCACCTTGAAAAGTGGAACCTCAGGCTTTTGTAAGAGCTGTGCATGTTTTCCATACTCTGATACAACATGTTCAAAATAACTTGTATATTTCCCTTTGTTTCTACATGATTTCATAGATTGAAATCATGTACAAATAAATAAATAAAATAGTAAAATGATGCTACAAAAATCATGTAAACCAGATTATTCAAGGTCCGGGGCATATTATCAGAAAGGAGCTCATGAATAATAAACCTTAAAGGCGGGAAATTTTATACATTCCACTTTGAGTACATTAACTCTGTTAGGAAACAACTTGTTTCCATATTTCATCACCCCTGGTAGTTTTAAATATAGTGATTTCATTGTTACATACTTAACTTTTATGCTATTGAATTTTTTCCCCATAGCTTATGACTAATGCTTTAACTGAGAGGTAGCATAATATCTTCATTGGTCAAGAAAATCACCTTGTATGCACTCTGACTTATAAAATAATCTTGCTGTGTATCGAAAAGTAGTTAGTGATGATATAAGTAATATGTACTTAAAATTTTTTATTTAATTGAAAATAGCATAGAAATAATGCTTTTTATAAATCTCACATTTTCAGTACATTTTATTTTATAAAGACTTCTGCTCTTGGATTATAAACAGATTGAAAATGAATAAAGTTGAAAGGCCTCATACATTAAAATTTGAGAACAGCAAGTGTATTTGAAAAGTTTCAGTTTGAGCAAATCATTAGAAATTTGACACTTAATAGAAATATCTGATTTCTTAATCTTTTTAAGAAATCCAAGCAGCAAACAAACAAACACAGACCAGTTTCCTAAAATAAAAAATCATGGCTATATTCCCAAAGGTGATGCCCAATTTTGACACTCTGATACCATTCAGCTCGTGTTTTTCCATATTACTCATGTGAATGCCTCTAGGAATATATGGTTCCATATATATTAGAGATAACATTGTTTTTAAGGCTTCAATGGAAAGCAAGTGCCCAGAATTGAGTTCTTGTCCCAGCGCCAAACACTTACTGGTGAGTTAGAGTGGACAGTCTCCCAACTCAGTCTTCTATATGTACTGACCACAAGCCTAAACTCATAGATGGATAGTATTTCAGAAAATCATTTTCAGAGCCAGAAAACCCGACACACTCCATCCTCATACTACAGGCTTTGTGCTCATGTGTGTAAGCAGTTTGTGGCTGCTCCCAACTTCGCAATCAATCTCTATGTTCCATTCTTCCTGTAAATTGCCTGCAGAGAGTTTCATTCCTGTGTCAGGCCCAAATGCGTGTCTCTTTCATCCTCCGTCATAACCCACGGTAACATTTGAAAAGAATGCTTTGAAACAAACTGATAATGAAGGGTCCTACAGAAGCTGTCATGCTACTGGATATATTTATAATTTTCCTCTGTTCGAATGTAGAACCCAGGCTTAAAGACAAATTCAGGGTTAACCCTGAAGATTCTCAAAGCATTTTATATCCTTAGTTAAATGTTTGGTTTCCATTGTTGGCAGCCTATGCTATTATGCTCTGTATATAAGACATTAGAAATAAGTAGAAGGTTAAAACACAGAAAGAATACAGTGCATGGTTTATCTGCTCTTACTGGCCAACCATTTCCTAAAATTTATTCATCAAATGGCACATTACTATACACTTTCACCTCAAACTGTTATTTCATTTTATTTATTTTTTTTAAGATTTTATTTTATTATTTATTTGACAGAGAGAGACAGCCAGCAAAAGAGGGAACACAAGCAGGGGGAGTGGGAGAGGAAGAAGCAGGCTCCCAGGGGAGGAGCCTGATGTGGGACTCAATCCCAGAATGCTGGGAGCCGGAGGCAGACGCTTAATGACTGCGCCACCCAGGCGCCCCTGTTATTTCATTTTAAACACGTATAATAGAAAGAAAATCTGAAGAGCCTACTCATTTAGAGTTATATTTCTAAATATAGGCAAAAGTAATAAACTTCCCCTAAATGTACAGACACATAACTCTGGGTAAAAGAAGTCAATTCAGGAAGACAGTGTAGGACCCTTTGATACACAGATTCTACTCCAAACTGGAAAGAAGATAGATCCAGCCTCAAAATCAAGATAAACATCTTGAGGATTTGAAACCCAAAGTTGTGATTAGAGCTAGAGGTAGCAATGTAATGGGTTTTATAAAGGGCAGTGGGGACCAGGATTTTAGCTCCTCCAATCTCCTGAGGAGGAAAAGTGCTTCTCAAGAGAAAGGTGAGTGGATCAGAAGACAAAGTTTGCAGGAAAAGCTGAAGAAAAGTCTGCTGCTTCATATAATCTAGAGTTATGACCTAGAGCAGCTTCTGACTGAGGGAAATGAGAGGATAAAAGATAGAGCCTAGAGAATGAGATCTTAACTAAGACAGTCTCAGTCAGGTTTCTCCAGAGAAACAAAACCAGTAGGCATAAAGGGAGTTCAAGCAATTGATGTATGTGATAGTAGGGGCTGGCAAGTCCAAAGTTAGTAAAACATTCCGGAAGGCTTGAAATCACAGGCAGGAGCTGATGATACAGTTTCTTATCTTTCTCAGGGATACCTAAATTTTGTTCTTATAGTCTTTCAACTGATTGGTTGAGGTCCACTGACATCAAGAATGATCTCCTTTACTTAAAAAGAATTTTAATTTAATCACATCTACAAAATAGCTCCACAGTGATAACTAGATCAGTGTTTGATTGAATAATTGGCTATCATAGCCTAATTAAGTAGATTCATAAAAGTAAGCATCATAGACACCTTCTGTCTCTTTGCCTAGATTTCTGAGATTCAAATTATCATCTTGGACAAAGAACCACAAATGTCAATTAAAAATACTGACCAAAAGATAAATAAAATAATTGAATGGTCTTATAACCATCAAATAAATTGAATAAATGGTTTAAAATATTTTAAATGCAAAAATCCCAGACTGAAATATTTATATGGTAGGTATATGCAACATTTGAATACGTGATTTCAATCTAACACAAACCATTCAGAGAGTAAAAAAGGAGAGAATATAACCAAACACACATTAAGAAGTTTGGCACCAGAAATAAGTTTGATACCAGAGTTCAAAAGAATTTGTAATTAATCTGGGTTTATGCCAGAAAAACAAAATGCAAAGTTGATTTTATTTTATTAATTTTTTAAAAGATTTTATTTATTTATTTTAGAGAGAGACAGAGTGCATGAAGTGTGTGAGAGAGAGAGAGAGAGCAGAAGAGGAACAGAGGGGGAGGGAGAGGGAGAGAGAATCTATAGCAGACTCCACACTGAGCATGGAGCCTGCCATAGGGCTCAATCTCACAACCCTGAGATCACAACCTGAGCTGAAACCAAGAGTCAGATGCTTAATCTAATGAGCCACCAAGGTGCCCCAAAATTGATTTTAAATTATAAATGCTATCAATGATATTTTCCATGCTAGCAAATTAAAGTTGAAAAGCTGTATCATCTTTCCAAAAAATGAAAGAAAAAAGCACTTGAGAAAATTGACAACCCATTATTGATAAATTACCTTAGCCACCCAGGAATTGATGGATACTATATTAACTTGATAACGGAAAAACATTTAGTAATGGTAGAACATTTCCCTGTAAAATCAAGAAGGACACAATATTCTCTAGGGCACTACCTCTATTTAACACTAAACTAGAATCCTTAGCTAGTGCAGTAAGACAAGAAAAAGAAAAAGATAAATAAATGTAATGGAAAAGACTCACATCATTTAATCATTCCCAAATGATATGTTTCACCACATAAAGAACTCAAAGTGGCTACAAATATTATTCAAATTAATAAATATATTTTACAATAATTTAGAGAAATTAATTGTAATGTTTATGTACCAGCAAATAAAAAGTATAAAAGCTGAAATGAAAAGATGTCATTTATATTACAGCAAAATATAAGGTATCTATGAATATGTCTGGGAGAAACTGGACAAACATACTGAGAAAATGATAAAATCTTAAGTTCTGCGTTAAACCAGACATAAACAAACATGAGCATGCACCATGAACAGGAAAATTCAGTATGGCAAAGGCATGAATGCTAACAATTTGATCTGTATAGTTAATACAAAATTCAGAATAATGGAACTTGATAACCTAGTCTAAAATGTAAATAGAAGGATGGTTAAAAAGGATAATTAAGGTAAGAAACAAAAGGGAAGGAACAGAGCATGGGAAGGGAAGGTGGAGCTTTTCTAGTTAGTTGTGAATGCTTATTATAAAGTTCTAGAAATTAGTCTATATAAGAGTGGCAGAAGGATAGAAAAGTACAAGAGTTCAACAGAATAAAATTCCAGAAACAGAACCACACATAGATGGAAACTTGATATATGACAGAGCACTGTAGTTCAAAGGAAAAATAGGTGACCTTTTTAATAATTGGCACTAGTATAATTGGTTATCCAAGAGCAAATGAATGAAATCAGATGCTTATCATACACCAGACATAATAATCAATTCCAGATGGTCAGAGGCCTTAAATCTGAAAAGCAAATCTTAAAAAAACTTTAAAAATAAAAAAATAAACTATTTTCATATATTTAGGGTAGAGTTGAAAATTTAAACAAGAGACAACCAAAGTAAACTATAAACTGTAAAGGAAAAAATTAATGCAGTTGATTCCATTAAAATTGAGTACCACTGATCAAAAGAAAATTAAAGCAAACTGCAGAATCATGTCTATAGTGTGATACAGTCTGATATGGTTTTATATAGTTATGACATGCAAATCTATGCAATATATTACTAAGGAACAGATTTATAGAATTATAGATTTATGTATATGCTAAAATATTTAAAAAGCAAGAGAAATGTCAACACATTTCGATGTAATGTTTGTTTTTGGGGAAAAAGGTAGATGGCACATTTCAGAACATGTGTAGAACTTCTGAAAAATATTATTAACATTCAAACAAATGTTCATTAACTTTGGTCGTTATTATTCTAGGTATTTCATTTTAAAGTTTTTCTTGATAACTTAAATACATACATGCTATATATAGTATTTTATTGTTTTATTGAATTATAAAATGTATACAGTAAAATGCACACATCTTAACATTAGAATCCAGTGAATTCTAGCAATTGCTTATACCTGTAAAATACACAACTGTATTCATATATAATACATTTCTATCATTCTAGAAATATTCATTATTACTCTTCCCAGTCCATCACTGACCCCCCAGGCAACTGGTGTTCTGATTTCTTTCCCCATAAATTAGTTATGCCACTTCTAGAAATTCATATAAATGGAATCATATGTACTCTTTTTTATCCTGGCTTGTTAAACTCAGGATAATATTTTTGAGGTTCATTACTGTTTCTTTTTTTGAAAATATTTTATTTATTTATTTGACAGAAAGAGACAGTGAGAGAGGAAACACAAGCAGGGGGTGTGGGAGAGGGAGAAGCAGGCTTCCCCCTGAGCAGGGAGCCTGATGCAGAGCTCCACCCCAGGACCCTGGGATCATGACCTGGGCCTAAGGGAGACACTTAATGACTGAACCACCCAGGAACCCCTCATTAATGTTTCATGTATCAGTTGTTTCTGCCCTTTATTTCTAAGTGGTATTCCACTGAATGAATATCCAAACTATCTGGTCTCTTGTTAATGGGTATTTGGGTTGTTTCCATTTTTGACTAATAGGAAAAAAGCCAGTATAAACATATTTAACTTTATAAAATTGCCAGAGCAAGTTCTAAAGTGGCTACAGATACATACATACGCACTCTAAATACCAAGTGTAAAGGATAGAGAAAATCAAAGATGACCTCAAGGTTTTATGTATGACTAAGTAGAAAGATGAGTTTGCCATTTGCTCATCTGTAGAAGATTGGGGCAGAAAAGATTTGTAAGGTTAACTTGAAATTCTTAAAAGACATTTGAGTAGAACTCTCAAAGAGGCAGTTGGATATATGTATTTGGAGTTCGAAGAAGAGGTCAAGGCAGGAGTTTCAAAGTCATCATCATACTGATTCATTCATTCACAAAAATATATTTTACAGAGTGAGAACATACATGTGCCAAGTTCTTGTTCATACACATGGACCATAGCAGTAAATAAATAAATAAATAAATAAATAAATATAAAAATAATAAATCCCTGCTCTTATGGACTATGTACTATCTGATTATTTGTGGCCTCAGAAACTAGATGAGAAAACTATATAGAAAAGGAAAGGGATTCAAGAACTGAGCCCAATGGCAATCCATTGATTAGAGGTTAAGGAGACGAGAAAAAATAGTGAAGAATCTGAGGGAAAAACATGTCCTGAAATACAACAGAAAACGCGGGAATGCTTTGTGCCCTGAAGCCAAGTATGTCAATTGCATTATTGGCCTGTTTCAACAAACCTCCTTGTACTTACAGACTTTTCCATGGAACTTTGAAGTACTCTGACTAAAGGGGTGGGTATATTTTTTCCACGTCTTGGGTTTATTTTGGTTAGTAGAATCAAGCAGGAAAGTCAGTTGGTCAGTTCCATCCTTAGCCTTTGAGAGGATTTGAATATTTCTGTTTGCACGCTTGTATATCTGCCTTTGCCAGAGGAATATGTTTGGACTGGCCTGCTTGTCCCTAGATAAGAACGAGGTGGGGTAGGGCTGCCCCGCTTCCATCTTTGCATGGCCTTTTTCTCTTTGTGTGTGTCTGTTTTCTCTCCTCTTCTTATAAAGACATCAATCCATGGATTTAGGACACACTCTAAGCCCAGAGATATCATCTTGAGATCATTAAATTAGTTACAGCTGCAAAGACCCTATTTCCAAATAAAATCACATACACTAAAACTTGGATATATCTTTTCGGGGGATACAGTTCTATCTACTACAATGTATTAAGGGTATTGTGTTTCTGCCCATTTAAATATACTTTTTTCGAGGAAAGGAACCATGTTTATCCATGTTTCAGCATGAAGTATCCAGCAAAATTCCTGGGAATCAATAAATATTTGCCAAAACAATGTTCTAAAGTGTTTTATTCAAGGACATAAGAACTATTTCTCTTATGTCATAGCTTATATTCTAATAATCAGGAATGTTATTATTATCATGAATTTACTACTTAAAGCCTTTGTCTTAAAATTGCTTGGATAATATCTTCTGCCATCTTGTTCTGAAGCAGTTTTTTCCACCTCTCCCATCCTCAATCTTTTGAAGCACACATTAAAAAAGAAAAATCTCATCAAAGTCAGATATGGTCTTCAATATGAATGAAAGGAAATAATAAATCAAAATAATTACCTAAAATTTCTGATAATGATTTGTCCTTTTATCCCAACTGTAATCATCAGTCCATTTAACAAAAAACCAACCATCATGGTGTCTCTTTCATTAAAGTTCCTTTGTCCTAAAGCATATTGCTTTGTGTGCTCTGTTGATTTATTTCCTCTCTCTTCTGAAAAGTTCTGTTTCTTTTCAGAAAAGATAATAGTGAATTTTCTGTAACATGCTGTTCCTGTTGTTAGGTAATTATTCTGTCTGGAAAAAAATATATATTATAATAGATTTTCACAAAAGAGCTATTCAACACAATGCATTTTACTATGGAAATCAACCATCTCAGGAAAATGGGAGAACTTAAGGCAGAAATGAACCCTTCTCTATCTACCTTGTTCTTTCTCTGCTACATTTCGGGAAATCTAGCCCATAAAACCAGTTAAGAAAAAATGGAACAAAGGTATATGAGGGAAATTTTTCAGTCTACCACAAGTGAAGCAAAAGCAGTAGTATACAAATTAATAAATTATATCCGTTATTATAATGTATGATTATCTTTTGTCTAAGATGAACCTATATGACAAGAGTTAGCTAGAAATGTGTTTTGTCAGCATAAAGTAAGGAAAATGTAAAATAATAATTAAAAAAAATGTTTTTCCATTCCAGACATAATTTTCTTTCAGTTCAGTTCAAATACCCACTAAATTCCAAACCTAAAAGTCCTGCCTAAAATGAGGATGTTTATATAATTCATATACAACTTTAAAGATTGTGTATTGCTTAAGTTTTTTACAGATTTTTTTTCACAGAGGAAAAAAATAAACATTAAAGACAACATTGGCCAGGTCCTCCCTGTTTTAAAAACTATTATTGTAGATAATATGTTATAATTTGTAATTTGAAGTACATAATGCATAGGTTAATAGTATTATATTATTAATACTAATATTAATACTAATACTAATTAATACTAATACTATTAATGCATATTAATAGAGTAATAAATATTCTGATTTTATTTTAAAAGTATTTAAAAATGATTGTAGACTCACACGAAGTTGCAAAAACAGCACAGTGAGTTTCTGTGTACCCTTTAGACAGTTTCTCCCAATGATAACTCTCATATAACCACAGTACATTGCAAAACCAAGAGTCTGGCATTTGGACAATACTATTGGTTATACTATAGACCTAATTTTGATTTTACCAATTTTCAAATGAAAACTTATTCTGGTGTATACACCAGAAATTTTATCACACGTGTGGATTTGTGTAACCACCACTTAATCAGGGTATGAACCTGGTCCATCATCGCAAAGAAGCACCTTCAGGCCATCCGTGTGTAATTCTGTAGAAGAACACCCTCCTCTACTCGACCCCTGTTAACCACTGATCTATTCTCGGGCACTAAAATTTTAATTCAAAACTGTTTTATAAATGAAATCATGTAGTAAAAACCTTCTCTGAGTGTCTGTTTCACTTGGTGAAATTTCTTGAGATCCAACCAAGTCATGGGTATCAATAGGTTTTTCCTTTTACTGCTGAGCTCTGTTCCACTGTATGAATATATGAGAGCTTGTTTCACCCATTGAAGGACATTTGGCTTGCTTCCAGTTTGGGGCTATTACCAATAAAACTACAAAAACATTCATGTGCAGGTTTTGTGTTGACGTAAATTTCATTTCTCTAGAGTAAATAGTGAAGAGTGTGATTGCTGGGTTGTATGTTAGCTTTTTAAGAGAACGTCAAGCATTTTTCCTATGAAATTGCATGTTTAGCTTTTTAGGAATCTGCCAAGTAACTGTACCATTTTACATCGCCACCATCAATGTACGAGATCACACATCCACACCAGCAGTCAATATTGTCTATATTTTTCATTTTAGCCAATAATATCCACCTTATATTATCTCATCATGTCTTTAATTTGTATTTCTAGAATGGTTAATGATGTTGAAATATTTTCATGTGCTTAGTTTTCATCCATATATCCTCTATGGTAAAGGGTCTTTTAGGTCTTTTTCTTTTCTTTCTTTTTTCCCCCCATTTTCATACTGTTGACCCTCTCTATGTATTTTGGATTGAAGTACTTTGTCAGATATGTGATTTACCAATCTTTCCTCCCACTTTGTAGCTTATATTTTATTACTCTTAAAAGTGGTTTGCAGAGCAAAATGTTGTTAATTCTCGGTTATTTCTACCAAATACATAGAACTTTAATGTAGATGCTTGACTTAGAAAATATGTACTTTAATTCATTGAATTTGTGTGTATGTGTTTGTATGTGTATGTACCTCATTTTTAGAAACATCATAAGGAAATACAGATAGCCTAGAAAAACTAAAGAATATTCTTAGGATTTTTTAAATGTTTTGAAAAGTTACTGATTTTTTTTTTTTAAACACAGCATGCTTTCAAGGGTATTTTAGCATATTGGCTTATACTTTGTAGCAGTATCTTTGATGTATGCATGTGGCATTTAGCCCTTTAATTACTGACTTTTTCAGCTAGCTGATTTTAAATATTAAAAACATTTAAACCAATTTTTCTCTAAAAGAAAAGGCAATTTTCTTTTGAGAAATTATTTTAAAATACTGTACCATATAACTAATTATAACATAAATCAGCATTGTTTAATTTATGCAGTGTCACCCAACAGAGAAATGTTTTTGAGGACTGAATGAGCAATATAAAAGGGTACTCTTAAAGGGAACATTCTCAAACAGATTTCACCTTGAGTCAGACTTCTTTAACACAGAATACTTAACTAAACTATGCTTTACCTGAAAAGCCTCAAATTTTGTGAGGCCCTATCTATTGAAAGGGGGACAACAAAAAAATAAAGCCCAAAAAACAGTTATTGAAGGAAAGATTTAGAATGTGGTTGATTATAGCATGTCCTAATTACAGAAGCAGGACATTTCAAGAGCAATCAATAGCTTCAGAATAATGAAATCATTGTGCCTATATTCACAGTAAGGATTAAATGAGAACAAAATTTCCTCATTTTGTATGCAATCATTTAATTTTTTAAAGTAAAAAAAAAAAACTGTAAGAGCTACATAAAAATAACACATAATTACATTGTTGACAGTTAATGGGAATTATTTGAATGTGGTTTACAGCTGATGTTTTCTTCTCCAACACTGTATAATTTTGGACATAGAAAGGACCCCAAAGATCTTCTAAATCAAACCAAGAGCAGAAACACCTCATTTACATGATGATTGAAGACTTATAGTAAAATGATCAGTGAATCTATTATAAGGAAGTTGTACAACATTGGAGCTATCAGCACATTCCCTGGGCAAATTAGTTTATTTCCCAGTGTCTCAGTTTAGTCATCTGTAAATGGGGAGAGTGGCAATATCTATTCTCTTAGATATATTGTGAGGATTACATATGTTAGCATTTAGAAAAGTGCCTGGCATGAAGAAGTGCTACATAAGAATTAATGGCTATAATTATTCTTTCAAATTATATTAACTTGGCACAGTTATTTGCCAGAACATTTCATGGTCCTGACCTGTCTTCCATGTCATTTCTACCAAGAGGATCATAGCATTATTGGAACCTATTGCATTACTTTGCTTTCACAGAGAATGAGTTTAAGAATAGAAAAAGTATTTTACCACAGTTGCAGTAAACAAAAAAAAAGAAAGAATTTTAAGAGCAGCCCTTTATGTATAATTTTACATCTAGATCTTACCCAATATCCACGTACTATGCTAATAAGAGTTAGAAAAGACAGGCAAGGTCAGGGATAGAGGACCACAGAACTAATGGTCAGAGATGATGGACAGATGCTAGCACCTGCCGTCAGGCACTGTGGGACTTTGTTAAGTGACTTACCAATATTGTGCTTCCGTGTCCATACCTTTACACTTGAAGCAATCAAGAATATCAGAATAAGAATTGAGATCCAGCTGGATACATGTGTCTCTAAAGTTTTCTATATCTCTATAATAAATAATAATAAGTGGATCCAAGTTTGTGAGACAATAAATTTATCTAATTTGGGGGACATGCAGCACAAAGACTAATAAATGTACAGAGGGTGGCTGATGCACAGGGCAAGGAGAGGAGAAAGCTGAGTAAGAATGGAGCAGGACTAGGTATCCCAACTAAAAGGCACATCAAACATTATTGACAATTCCTAATACCAGAAGGAAGATTACTGGTGTGTAGAATTACTCGAAGTAGTTTGAGTGACAGACTACTCAGAAATTTTAATCATAGAAGATTTGGTAAAGCATAGAGGCTTTGGGCATAAAGAGGGTTGCTTAGTGTCGGGAGCAGGAACACACTTGTTTGTAGACTGTGTTGACTATGTCAACAATGCGTCTCACCTGGGCCGCCTACCAAGCCAGGGCAGACCTCACGGACATGGGACTTGTGCAGCCACAGGGAAACGCCTGCTCAGAAAGCTTCCACACTTGGTTTCATGCTCTGCTACCATTGTCTTACAATTCTTACTAATTTTCAAAAAAGAGGAACTACGTTTTCATTCTGCCCTGGTCTCTGCAAACTATGTAGCCCATTCCAACTCTAGAAGTATGAGCTGCTGGAGAGGGTTGACAATTTTCAGTTATTTTGATAGAGATCCATTGCTCCAACTGATGCAAATATAGTAATGAAAAAAATCCCCCCCCCTTTTTTAAAGCTGGCCTATGGTTTTTAATTTGGTTACGCTGAGTAAATTTACTGACTTTGCAATCAGCACAGTGGCCTTGTGCTAATATTTTAGACGACCTCAAATGCAAAACATAAAGTATGACAACAAAAGAGCATTTTTTTAGGCATATAAGCCATGCAAGTTCTCTTCCATCAGCCTCAACTGAAATCCTTTAAGATGCCCCATCTATTAATAACTTACTTATAACACATGCAGTATGGGGCTGGATGGTGCCATTATTTATTTCCCCAGTGCATGCTGGGCTGCTGGGATTTCTCTTCCAGGTCACTCATCTGATCTCAAGAAACACATGTTGCAAGTTGTGTACCCTTTAGTTTAATTCAGCCCAGACTGTGGGGGGAAAAACTGTATCCACAGTGAGATGAAAATTTTCACAAATAAATCCTTCAGATTTTAAATCCCAGCTACAAACCTTAAGGGCAGAAACAGCAACATGGGGCATGTGGGAAAAAATAAATAAATAAAACAAGGCACAGGGAGCCTGTAGCCTTGCAGATGTCACTGAGAGTCCCTGCGCCTTGGTTTTGCCATCTGTACATTGAAAACGTCTCTAAACTTTTACAGGATTGTCAGAAAAATTAAGGATAAATCAATAAAATGCTTGGTCCTCAGGGGCAGATCAATAAAAACATTTTTTGGCTTGTTTGTTTTACTTTTTACTGTCATATCAAAATCAGCTGAGTTATGTGTTCTCTAATCCTTCCAATTTATTTAGTGATCCCAAATCATTCTATGCCCCCAAATGCCTAATAGACAGGACAGAAAGGGTGTTGAGAAGGTACTTGACACAAATAGGTATAGAAACAGTTTCAGACAAATGACACTTTTTAAGTACAAAAAGGAAAATATGCACACATTAGAAGAGTGTGAAAAACATACTTTAAAAAGATACTTTTCAAAGTGTGAAAGATATTTTTCAAATAACTCTTTTGGTCTATCCTTCCCTAAAATATTCATTTTCTCTTCAAAATAGATTATTTTCCTCAATTCATATTTATTTTGTTTTTAAATAATTGTCCATTTTCCAGTTTTTTTCTAGTATCCAGTTTAATGACAAAACAACCTGATCCCATTACCATTTCCCTTCCTCTGTAGGTAAATTGTCTTAAGACAATTTCACTATAGATTTCACTATACACAGCTTCCGTTTATAGAACTCACACTATGCGTAGGTCTGTCAGCATTCATTCTGTTTGTTCTTCCTTGGGTCCTTTGGATCTGAATACATTTTGCCTTACTTCAGCTCTGTAACATTTTCTTTTAATATTTCCTTGATTATTTTCTTCCTTTTACTTTTTCCTCCCTCACTTTTTTTTGGGGGGGATGGGGAACTCCCTTGACTAAGGTTTTAACTACCCCATGGCTCCTTTTACTTTACAGAGAGTTTCTCAATTTCATTTTCATCACATCTATCTTTTTCCTGCATTTTTACCCATCAACAGACTTTTTAATCTCTCATTGTTTCTCTTTCTTATTTGTCAACTCTTGTTTTGTTGCTTGAATATACGCCTCTGAAGATATTGATCAGAAAATGTATAGAATTTCTAGCGTTCATTTGCCCTGTTTTCTTTTGTGTTTGTGGTCTTCTGTGTTAGTCTTGTTTTTTTTTTTTTTTTTTTTTTTTTTTTTTTTTCTCTTTGTGTGGATTTTCTTCAAATGGATGTTGCTCCTTGGATATCCTTTGGTAGTTATCTGTGACAGCCCTGGCTGATTAGACTGATGCTGGGTACGCTCTGCTACTATATAGTCAAGATCATTTCCACAGCTGGCTCCATCCTAATGGGAGGGCTGGCTGCATGCAGGACTGGTCCTGGGCAGAAGGTGGTAGCTGTCAAGTATCACTATAGATTGTGAGGTCTGGGAAGAGCTAGGGCTTCTTGGAAGTGCTAGAAGGAGGCAAAGCAACTGGAGAAATCCCAGCTATTTCTGGAAAGATCAAATATTTTGATATTTTTATTGTTGTTCAGTCCCTTTCTCAGGCCCCAGGGGTTAAATGCCAGGTGATCAAGACTCTCAGTGTGGAGCAAAGACATACTCAGGGCAAAGAAGTGGTGTGAGAACTGAGCCAGAGGCAGCTCCTCAGGCATTGTCCTTGGTCTGTGTTCAAACACCCGCTCCCACTCTTCACAGCTGCCAGTGTTGCCACTGGGACCTCTGTAAATCGATGCTACAAACACACTCCCAACCCCACCACAGGGATCTTTCCCCTCCTGCGGGGCTTCCTCGGCTCTCTCTTATTGACAAATATTCTCCCTCACACTTCTTATTTTGCAGAAACCCAGTAAATGCCTCTGACCACCAATGAGCCCATTCCCATACCTGCTCAAAGCAAGCAAGGTCTCCTCACTGTTGGAAGTGAGTATATAGTCAGGCATCTCACTGCAAACTCGTCGTTGAAGGGTGACAGTACATGGGCTTATTTTCCCTGTTTAACCAGAAGTCTGTAAATATTTTTTCCTGGTATTCATTACATTCAAACCCTATCAGCAGACATTATGTCACTATTATTTGACATTTGCTGGCTTACTATAAAATAGGCACACAAGCAAATAATTGAATTAACTGTGATATATAAGACGATAGCGGTTGAGAGGTTGAGAAAATAATGTTCAAGGTAGATTTCTTGAAAAGAAGAGATGCTTCAACTACATCTGGAAAGATAAGCTTATCAGACAGATGAGGTAATGGAGAGGTAAAGGAAGGGAGAGGAAACAGTATTTGCCAAAGTGGTGAGATGTGAAGTATTATGAAATATTATGGAAGTGGTAATAATATACCAAAGTATTAATAAGCTTCACCTTTAATATTTGGCAAAAATCTGCTGTGTAATATTGGCTTCAGGTTTTGGACCAAGAGACTGTCAAATATTCACATCAATGTCATTTCTGTCATACTTGAACTTGCCCCTGATCAATAATGCTATGATTGCATTTCTAAGCTCAAAATAATCGGTCTAAAAACATCAGCAATACAATTTTAGCAACACTTTCCAGTTTAGAGCTAATATCCAGAGTCACACTCAAATATATATTAACATTCTAGACATAATTAGACGTATACCTTCTTTAGAAATACTTTTACCTAAACCATATCAACTGAAATATGAATGTGTGTTTAGCGCTGCAAAAATTAAATGCTTCAACAATTGAAGATCGTTGATTAACTGCACAACTAGTTAAATGGTTATATAGATTGGTGAATACTATATCAGAAGTTACTCCCAATGCAATAATTTTGGAATAAAAACATATCCTTTGGGAGTTAAATATTTTTAAATAATTTTAAATTAAAGCAAAGATTGATGGAGATTATATGATATTGAAATTCTAGTCTCCCTACAAGTGTTCATTATTCTAGCATTTGTAACATTAAACATAACTTTTAAATGTTTAATCATTTATTACCATTGACTCCAAGAATTTTTAAGGAAAAAATTCAATTTGAGAATTGAGAATTCTTTCTATCTTGTAAGGATGAATCAGCACTGTATCAACACTGTCACCTAAAAATTTCACAAGAAGTCCGATATCCAAGAGAAATCATATTGTATCCAGTTGTAAAATATACAGAACACAAAGGCTATGAGAAAGCATTATAAATGGACATATTAGAGAGTGAGAGAAAAAGAAAGAAGTGGTTGGCATAAGAGTTACAAAATAACCCAAAATGTGTGGTAACACTCCACTTGCAATTAAAGTTTATTTCTTGCTCCTGTACTGATTCACAGAGGGTGTTCTTAGCACATGGCTCACCTCCATATGGTAGTTTAGCTGCCCAGATTTTCCATATTTTGGCTTCCCTGTTCCCCTAGAGACATGTCATTACCTGCCTCCAGCCAGGGAAAGGAGAAGGAGCCCATGGTTAGAGGTGAGGAGATACACTCATTTCTTCAATTCTTGACCAGGAAATGATATACATCAGTCCTGATACATTTTCCCTGTTGTGCATAAAATAGCAGGATTTTAAAATACCCTACCTCTTTACAGCATACACCAAATATTTGTACATATCTAGAAAAGAAGAATTTTTTTTTTTTTTTGAGCTTCACAGTTTGGTAGTCTGATGATGGTTTGGATGCTTGTTTGTGTCCCGCCCCCAAATTCATATGTTGAAATCCTAACCCCCAATGGGGTGATATTAGGAAGTGGGTCTTTGAGGGAGAATTAGGTTTAGATGAGTCATGGGGTGGAGCCTCATGATGGACTTAGTATTCTTATGAGAAGAGAAATAGGCTAGAACTTGCTATCTCCACCATGTGAGAACACAATGAAAAGATGGTGGTCTGCAAACCAGGAACCAGCGTTCTCACCAGGAACACAATGGGCTAGCACCATGATCTTGGACTTTCTAGCCTCTAGAACTGTGGGGAAAAAAAGTCTGTTGTTTAAACCACCTAGCCTATAGTATTTTGTTGCAGCAGCTGGAGCTAAGACAGAAACTGGCACTGAGAAATGAACCGCTGTTACAACAGGCACCCATCTGCGTGGAAGCAGCTTTGGAACTGGCTAATGGGCAGAAGCTTGTTAGAGTTTTGAAGAGCATGGTAGACATGGCTGACTTTGCTGTAAAGGGAACTTAAAAGGGATTTCTGGTAAGGACTCAGAAAGAAAAGAGAAGAGATCTTCAAAAAACCTTCCACCTTCCTAGGGAATATGTAATATAAATAATCACGTACAGAATATTGGTAGAAATAGGATGGTAAAGGCCATTCTGATGAGGTCTCAGACAGAACTGAGGAACATATTTTTGGACCATGGAATAAAGGTGATCTCTGTTCTAAAGTGGCAGGAACTGGGCTGAGTTATGCTTGTGTTGTAGTGTTTCATGAAAGATAGAACTTGTGAGCTAAGGAACTGTATACATTTTTTTGTTTGTTTGATTGTACTTTGCTTTATTGAATTTTATACAAATTGGAGGTTGTGGCAACCCTCTCTGTACTGAGCAGATCTACGGGCACTGCTTCTCTAACAACATTTTCTCACTTCATGTCTCGGAGTCACATTTTGGTAATTCTCACAATATTTCAAACATTTTCCATTACTATTATATTTTTTATGGTGATCTGTGATCGGTGACCTCTGATGTTACTATTGTTCATTGTTTTGGGTCATTGTGAACCATGCCCATATAAGATAGTGAACTTAAGGGATAAATGTTGGGTTGTGTGTGTTCTGACTGCTCTATTGACCAGCCATTTCCTTGTCTCTCTCCCTCTTCTCAGTCCTCCCAATTCTCTGAGACACAACAATATTGATTAGGCCAATTAAAAACCCTACGATGGCCTTTAAGTGTACAAGTGAAAGGAAGAGTTGCACATCTTTCATGTTATTTCAAAATCCAGAAATGATTGATCTTAGTTACAAGGCATGTTGAAAGTTGAGATAGGCCAAAGGTAGGCTACTTACACCAAACAGTCATAGCCAAGTTATGAATGCAAAGGAAAAGTTCTTGAAGAAAATTATAAATGCTACTCCAGTAAACACATGAAAAGCATAGTAAAGCAAAGCAATTTTATTGCTAATGTGGAGAAAGTTCTGGTGGTCTGGATCGGTGATCAAAACAGCCACGACATTCCCTTAAATGAAAGTCGAATCCAGAGCAAGACCCTCAACTCTCTTCAATTCTGTGAGGCTGAGAGAGGTGAGGAAGCTGCAGAAGAAAAGTTTGAAACCAGCCGAGTTTGATTCGAGGTTTAAAGAAAGAAGCCATCTTCGTAAAAGGAAAGCATCCCGTGAAGTAGGAAGTGCTGATGTAGAAGCTGCAGCGAGTGATCCAGAAGATCGAGCCCATATCACTCACGAAGGGGGCTGCACTAAATGACAGATTCTCACTGTAGAAGGAACAGTCTTATATTGGAAAAGAGATGCCATCTAGATTTTCATACTGCGAGAGGAGAAATCAATGCCTGGATTCCATGCTTCAAAGGACAGGCTGACTCTCTTGTTAAGGACTAAAGCAGCTGGTGACTTTAAGTTGAAACCATTGCTCATTGACCATTCTGAATATCCTAGAGTCCTTAAATATTTTGCTAAATCTACTCTGCCTGTGCTCTCCCTATAAATGGAATAACAAAGCTTGGATGATTTTACATCTGTTTACAGCATGGTTTACTGAATGTGTTAAGCCCATTGTTGAGATCTACTGCTCAGGAAAAAACAAAACAAAACAAAAAAACTTCTTTCATACTATTGCTCATTGGCAATGCACCTAGTCAACCAAGAGCTCTCATGGAGATGCACAATGAAATTAATATTGTTTTCATGCTTGCTAACACAATATTTATTCTGCAATCCATGGATCAAGGAGTAATTTTGACTTTCAAGTCTTATTATTGAAGAAATGCATTTCAGAATGCTATGGCTGGGGCCTGTGGAGGTAATGAGGTTTAGATGTGGTCAAGAGGATAGAGTCTTCGTGATAGAATCAGTGTCTTTATAAGAAGAGAAAGGACTTACAGTTTCTGGCATGTGAGAATAAAATGAGAAGACAGCTATCTGTAAACCAGGAAGAGGGTTCTCATCAGGAACTGAACCAGCAGGCACCTTGATCTTAGACTTCCAATATCCAGAACTGTGAGAAATAAATTTCTGTGGTTAAGCCACCCCCTCTGACATTTGTTAGGGCAGTCCGAATTGACTAAGGTAAATGTTGAATTCAACTTTCTTTCTACTTTATTTCCTTGCTGAGAGATAACTGCCTATTGGATCTCCCAGAGCTAATGAGAGAGTGAATCAGATGCAAAGAATATTTAAATAATAGAAAATCAATACAGAAAGTGTCACGTCACTGTTATTGGCTATGAATGATTTAGTGATCACTAGCATGTAAAGTTATGTGCCTATCTTGCTGTTGAATTTTTATGACATAATTAGAGAACAGCTTATATATAACAGAACTAATGACCATGAGTAAAAAGATGGGTGGCTACTTTCAACTCCCCACCCCATAGCCAAAGAAGAACTGTGTAAAAGATTTGATCACACTTGTTCTAATATAAGCTTTTTTTAAAAAAAGAAGGAAGGGCATTTTTGTTTTTGTTTTTTGTTGAAGAGGATTCTTGAACAAAAGAAAGGAGTAAAATTATACATTGTAAATTTATCTCCTACTCTTGATACTGTTCAGTACTAATGGTTAACTGAAGATAAAGCAGTTTCTTTTAAGTAACCAGAACTGATGGGAGCCAGAGTGTATGTCTTCTTTGATTTCTCTCTAAAGGTGCTGCTATTAATCTGTTAGAAAGATACTGCAGTAAGTGTACACAGTATGAATGCTGAGGCGGGTGAACATTAATACGTTATTTTGTTACCTTAAAACCAACTACTTCTGAGCCTATACATCAGGACCATTTTCCCCTCAATTTCTGTATGAATCAGTGGACTACATTAAAAAAAAATAGAAATAAAACAAGATGTTGAATGGAGACAATCATATTAGGTATGCACGTGAAAAATATTAAAAAAACATTTTGGCACATAGTGTGTGAAGCTTCATTTTGGGGATCACATCAATAAAAGGCCTGAACATCATGAATCATATTTTCCAGTCTGGCAGATGAGTGAATGATGAATCTCTACTTCAGTTAGTCATCTCAGAGAGAAAGATGAAATAATGGGTTGGCCACAGCCATCCATAGTACCCCACAGTGGGGAAGCCAAAAAATAAAAAATTTTACTCTTGCTCTAACCTCAAAGGAAAACAAATATCTGTTAAGCAATACAAGTGTGTAGTGCAGTAACTACCAGAATAATTCAGCAGCCGAAAATGTTAAGAAATTACTGTTGTTGTATGATAATGTGAAATTTTAAAAAATTATGTATTAACTTTTCGATAAAATTGCTATAATTAATTTTGATACAATTTCTGGTTTATTTTGGTAAACTAGAAATTAATTCTATCTTTTATGGTGGTATTTGGCTTCTTCCTTGGTTCTGGCTGAATATGGTTAATACCTAAGCTTTCATATTTAGCCAAAATGCATGTTGGTTGCATGCACCTCTCTTTACTAAGGAGGGTCTGTACAGGAAGAAAGAAAAAAAGAGATATTAAAAAAGTAGCCTGAAGCCAAAATATAGAGGGCCTCAAAGGTCATACAAAGAGTTTGGAATTCATCTTCTGCATAATGGGGAAGACAAATGAAGAGTTTAAATGTAGAAGAAGAATAGATATATATTTGGAAAACTCTCTCTCTATATTCATTCTTTTGACAGTAAGAAACATTATGTTTTAATTGTATTGCTTAGAATTTGAGTACTTTTATAAAGACATCTCAGACTCTAGGATTTGGTCAAAATTCTAATAGGATGTAATAAATGCATAAATGCAATTTATGCAATAAAATGCATAAATGGAAATATTCTATTCTAGGGCTCAAAAATATTCTGTGCTATTGCATTCTAGATTCATAACTTACTGTACATCCTTCTGTATTTTTCTAATCAAGGCCACTGAACAGCTACAGTTGGACTGGATATGGAAAGACAGAAGTGGATTCAGTGAAATGTCTCCCTAACAAGATTTATTTTTAAAATCCATTGTTTAGATATACACAAATGAAATGGGTTTTAGCTGAAAGAGAAATATATCACATAAAGTAGTTTGTTCACCTGCTCATCGTAAACACCATTTATTATTTTATAAAAAGAGGACATCGATTCGAGCGCCTGGGTGGCTCAGTAGGTTAAATGTCTGCCTTTGGCTCAGGTCATGATCCGAGGGTACTGAGATCTGCTCCACCTCAGGCTTTCTGCTGAACAGGGAGCCGGCCTCTCCCTCTCCCTCTGCCCTTCCCCGCTGCTCCTGTTCTCTCTCCTCTCTCTCCTGTTCTCTCTCATTATCTCTGTCACTATGTCTGCCTCACTGTCTCAAATAAATAAATAAAATCTTTAGACAAAAGAGGACATCAATTTTGAAGAGTTAGAATCATAAAGTTGAGAAGATCACCTTATTACTCTGAATTCAAGGATCTCTGTGATGTAAATGGGTATGGTATTAGAAGTAGAAAAGGAAGACAGGGAAAAAAAGGAAAGGTAGAAGAATACAGCAGCTTGCAGCACAGATGAAAAGAAGCAATTTAATGACTAAGCATGTACTCAATGACTTATTTTAATTCCCTGATACTTTGTCTAACATGTCTCCAAGTCTTCCCACAGCCTCACAAAATTTTCTGACTTCATTCTTTTTTCATGAAGGTGCGCCCTGGGGTCTTTGCCCCAGTGTCGTCATTTGGCAAGCTGTTCAGCATTCACACCTATCTCTCTTTCCTTGGTTGTAGGGTATCTCAGTCAGTGATGGGCACTCCTCCTCCCTCTAACTGGATTTGCCACCTACCATGCCAATAGTTAGAAATTAAATTGTCTTTTGTAAATTTTCTGCATCCTTAGATGGTTACTTGTCTGCTCTTTTCTTGTAACAGAATATTTATATGATGAGAGATTTATTTTGGTGTATATACAGGCAAAACTAGGAATATTCTCCCCAAATCTGGTATTCCCTCAAATACAATCATACGGCATAAGTTTCATAAAGTATCAGGACTAAAATGTAGTCATGAATAGAACTGTTTAAGCAAAAGGCAGTGACTAGTAAAACTACATTATGCTTTTTAATTAGTCTACCTTGGAGCCAGTTGGAATTTAAAAGCATGGCTTCAGGTATGACTTGAAAACACTAATAATAATATCCCCAAACTTTTCATACTTTACCATCCAAAAATATATGATACTCACATGAAACTTATAAAAGTTTTCATAATATTAAATAAAGCTTAATATGATCTAATACACACTATTTGCCAATCTGATAAGCGCTAAAAATAGAAAAATAGAACAAGTAATTATTCATCGGGGACCCCAAATATAAGTTTAAATAGTCTTTGTAGTTTTGAGATTTTAATAAACCATTTATAACACAATCCTGCAGAAAATAGTCCTTGTCTCTGAATCGAGATATCAGAGCAGACATATGGTTGCCAAAAAATGACAGTTTTGGACATTCCACATGTCTGAATGATGGCTTCATCCAACCTCACAACATCTGCTTTTGGTAAAGGTCTTGTAGTCTCATAGCACATTGCAGATATTTCGGAGAAGAAAGAGAATTCTGGTCAAAACAGAATTATCTGTAATTTTGTTGTAAATTATGTTTAGGAGCCCAAACTTTGTGTATATAACTATTAAGAGATTAATTATTTACTCAAAAATAATAATGTGGTAATCTCCAAAGGGCTTGGCCTCAGTGAACTCATAGGTTAAGAGTGGCATTTCACAAGTAAACAGATAATTGGAATACTGTGTTGCCGTAGATATGTAAGAGCTACAGACAAGTTATCATGGGAGCAGAGACAAAGAGTTCCCAGTCCAGATTATATGTTGACTAACTGAACATAATAAAAAAAATAGAAAAAAATTATAATCTAAAACCAAGAAAAATAAACAAAAATAGACTCATAGAAACTCAAGCAAGGGGCTTTGGCGAGATCTAATTCAGCCCCATTTTATATACAAGAACACTGAAGTGTAGAAAGATAACACATCATGTAACTTAATATAGAGATTGATGATGGAACTCAGAACTTCATTACCAACTTAGTTTTCCTTGCGCCTCAAAGTACTTAGCAGTCTTCCGGAGTTGGAAGGAGAATTTAATGAACACGTAGCATTGTCTCAGCCACAGAAAGGATTTTATTACCATATTTGCCATAAGAATTTTGAATTTCCAAGTCAGAAATTTCTCTGTCACACACCAAGAGGGCAAAATTCAGGAGGACTTTCAGAAAGAACAGTAGGAGTTGACAAAACAGAGATAGAAACTCTTGATGGCAGACTTTACCAAAAGGCAAAACACTGTATTCATGGCAGTAAATTACTTCATGGGTGTCAGGCAAGAAAGCTTTTGCAAAAGAACATGGTGATGTGTCAGAGGAAAATTCAAGTCTTGCTCTATGAAGTTGGCCTCATATTGCTTGGCAGAGGGGACTACAAACAGGGAAGAAAGAAAGAAAAAGAGAGGGAAGGAAGATAGGAAAGGAGGGAGGGAGGGAGGGATGGAGAAGGGAGGGAGGAAGGAAGGAAGGAAGGAAGGAGGGGGAGGGAGGAAGGGAGGGAGAGAAAGAGAAAAGACCAGAATGGCGTTGTAAGGCTCTAATGTAATAGACCCCTGAAGCAGTAGAGATGGTTAAAACAAGTGAAAACTTATCAGAAACAAGGAAATGGGGAATAGTATCAGCAATGTTAATTGCTTTAGTTAGGACTCCAATTTTTCTACAGACCTCAGAGAAAGCACCTGAGATAGTCTATTATCCAGACTTCTGAGATTATTATGTATCATATTGAAAGCATATTTTGGTTGAATGAAGGCTGTATAAGAATTAATGAAGTGCTTTCCTTTGTAAACGAAATAGCAATGAGTATATATGATATAATATAAAAGTAGATGCCATGTCTTGTAACAATAATTGGGAAAAACAAGCAACATGAACACCTTTGTATATTTTGCTATTCTATGCGTGAGAAGATAATGCTATAGGCTTATTGTAAGATTCATGCTTGGGATAGTTTTTCTGAAAAAAAGAAATAAAATTAAGGTCGGTTGAAGGTCAGTACTCCTGGACTTGAAAAAAATTAGTAAGTAATCCACAAAGCCTTTTATTTTCTTGACTTTATTAGCATATCCTGCTCTCAGCTACTGAGTGGTAGATCTAAAGAGTATATATTTCACATTGTAAACTTTACTAGTTATGCTGGGTAATATTATATAACCTGATAATGATTTTAGGACTGATTATAGGGCCTCATTTGCAAACTTGACTGGCTAGCTCTGTGATTTTATTAAAAACAATGTCACTTCCTTCCTGTGATTTTACATATATATATACATATGTATATGTATATATATAATGTTATTATATATAATGTATATTATGTTATTTAATGTATAAAATGTCAGTGTTACAAATGAAAATGGACAATTGTCTAATAACTTAAAGAAAAACAAATTTTGGAGAAATGACCATGTTTTGGAGGTCTTATGAAAATGAAGACCACTTGGAGGATTAAAATTTCCGTAATTGTGGAAAGCTACATGCAAAAGAATGAAACTCGACCACTTTCTTACACCGTACACAGAAATAAAGCCAAGGTGGAATATAGACCTAAATGTGAGACCTGGAACCATAAAACTCCTAGAACAAACATGGCTGTAATTCCTTTGACATCATCCATAGAAATATTTTTCTAGGTATGTCTCATTAGGCGATGGATACAAAGCAAAATTAAACTATTGGGACCACACTAAAATCAAAAGCTTTTGCACAGTGAAGGAAACCACCAATTAAATGGCAAGGCAACTTACTGAATGGGAGAAGATATTTGAAAATGATATATTTGATGAGAGAGTAATATCCACAATATATAAAGAATGTATATAACTTGATCTCAAAAAAGCAAGCAACTCAATTAAAAAAACAGAGGACTTAAATAGAAACTTTCCAAAAACGGCATACAGATGGCCAACAGACACATGAAAAGATGCTCAACATCACTCATTATCAGGGAAATGCAAATCAAAACTACAATGAAATGTCATTTAGTCAGAATGGCTAAAATCAAAAAGATAAATAAAAAGTGTTGGGGGGTGATGTGGAGAAATAGGAATCCTCGTACACTATTGGTGGGAATGCAAATTGGTGCAGCCACTGTGGAAAACAGTATGGAGTTTACTCAAAAATCTAAAAATAGTATTATATATATATATATATATATATATATATATAT
>NW_024425008.1:15889921-15949011 GCF_017311325.1 Ursus maritimus
AAAAAAAAAAAAAGAAAGAAACAAAACAAGCAAAGAATGAAAAAAGACAGAAGAACAGACTCTTAAATACAGAGAACAAATTGGTGGTTGTCAGAGGGGAAGTGGGTGGGGGATGGGTGAAATAGTTAAAGAGGATTAAGAACGCACTTATTGTGATAAGCACTGAGTGGTTTACAGAATTGTTGAACCATTATATTGTATAGCTGAAACTAATATAACACTCTGTTAATTATACTTCAAAAAGGTTTTCATAATCACTACGGTTTAGTGGCTATGAACCCTGAACTCAGCCTCCCTTTGTGCAAAACATGTGCCATCTCTTTTCACAGTTTTGAGGATTTAGCCAGCATATTTCATTACATACTGTTTAGTTTATTCTGCTATAGAAGGGAGAGAATACAGTGACCTACTTTACAGATTTGTGTGCTGATTAAATGAGATATTCCTTATGAAGTATCTTGCAAAAACCTGGGTCATAGAAAAGAAAAACAAGAAATCTTGCCTATCAGTATTATAAGATTAAAAGTTAGGATACAGGAGTTTCTAAATCCCAGCTTAATATTTACTAACTAGGAAATTCCACACAGAGCAGGATTGCTTTGAGCTTCAAAGGTAATCTATAAATTGTTAGATGAATTGCAATTACTTTGAAATAACTCTGGGTTCACAGATTGGAAGAAATAAACTTTTAAATGTCTCCTGAATACTCAAAGAAGTAAAATACCATACGAGTATTGTTGCATCGATGAATTGGGGCTGGGGAAAGTGTGGTTAATTGAATATATGGATAATTCGAATTTAACACAAACATACTTTATTTTTTTTCCATTCATACAGTGAAGAAAAAATTTAGTCCTTGGTTATTTCAATAAATTCAGCCAACTAAGTTCTACTGAAAGATGCGTGAGCGATTTGCGATCTTACAGGGCACCTATAGGTTTCCCCCAGAGACTTGCACAAAGGGGATAGAGCATTGCAAATAGAGATACCAATTATTACATTGATGCACAATTGAGATATAGATAAATACATTTGAAGTAACAGAATTGTTAAGAATACTGAAGAGATCTCACTGAGTACGTTAATATATGCAGAGAAAATTACTTGTCAATCAGAAAAAAAAAAAAAGGATTGGTCAGGAAAGGGAGCCTTCAAGCATGATTTGCAGAGGCAACTATCTATAACATCCATTCAAGCACAATTCAGAGGTTCTTCAAAAAAGAAAACCTTCACCAAAGTATTTATGGTGCTATTGTTAAACCCTTCCTGAAGAGAGGTAGACTACCTCAAGATAAATCTACTAACATAACTAACACATTCCTCTCAGTGTAAGAAATTCTAATTATAATAACATTGGCATCAGAACAAGAGCGTTGAAAGGATTAGCATGAGAAGGGTCCTAAGCAAAATGTGGTTTCATCTGTAGAAATTCCTACTGTGAAAATAATGGATACTTTCGCTTAAAAATTATTGATCTGTAAACTAATTAATAAATTATGATTTGGCTTCATATTTCAATTTCATGAAGTATTGGTTTGTGTTTCCCTGAGAAAGGAATTGGTTCTCGATGTGTAGATAGTATCAAGTTTCCGACCATAAAAATCTGAGCACCAGGTCTTGCCTGAGATAAATCCCCCAACATAAGTATGCTGGCTTCTTCTGGAAACATCCAGAGCCAACTAAGTTTCATTATACTATTCATATTAGTCTTGTCTTTACAGAAAATCTATTACTAGAGATTAGTTATTATCATTTTCTTTCCTTTTTCTTTTTCTTTTTCTTTTTTTTTTAGCTTCTTAATAAGCTATTATTCCCAAACCTCTACCAACAGCTCAAAACTCCTTAGTTCCTGACTTATCCATCTACACTGGAATATCTAAAAGCATATTTAAATTAATCAGTTTAAAGCAGAACTCTCTATCCACCCTCCAAATGCACTCTCTTCCCGTCTCTCCTGTACTCTTTCCCATTAAGTTAAGTGGCACCATTTCATTTAATTGTTCAAGCCTAAAAGCTGGGAGTCTATCCTCCCTTTCTTCTTCACCCCTAAACCAAATCATCAAAGCAATTCCTGTCAGGTCCTCATCGCAAACATGGATTGAGTTGAATCCAGTCACCTCACTACCTTCCTGATAAGCTCTCACTTTTATCCTAATAGTCTATTAACTGGCCTAATAGTCTTCCACCCTCCCTCTCTCTCACAGAGGAATGTTTGTGCCCCTCCCACACCCCATTTATATGTTGAAATTCTAACCCCTGGTGTGATGTGGGGAGATAGAATCTCTAGCAGGTAACTGGGCTCTGGGCATGGAGGCCTTGTGAATAGAATTAGTGTCCTTATAAGACATTACAGAGTTTTCTTTCTGTCTGAGGAGGCAGCAAGAAGAGGGCCATCTAAAATCAGAAAGAGGGCTCTCACCAGAAGCCAATCTGGCCGGCGATCTAATCGCAGACTTTTCAGCTGTAGAACAGTGAAAAGCACATTTTTGTCGTTGCTTAAGCCACCTAGTTTATAGTATTCTGTTTTGGCAGCCCAATCTAATATGTTCTCTCAATGATTGTTTCACCCAGTAGCCAGGGTTATCTTTCAAAATTATGAAGCCCTACATGCCATTATCACGCATCTAAGATTAAAATCCACACACTGAAGGCTGATTTATATGGCCGTCCAAGATCTGCCCTCCGATGGCTTCTGCACCCTCAGTATCCCCTCTTGTTCACTGGGTTCCAGGCTCACTATGGCATCTTCGTCTTTCTATTTAATTCTCAGTTCTTGCATTTTTTTTTTTTAAAGGAGGCTCTATGCCCAATGCAGGGCTCTAACTTACAACCAAAGATCAAGAGTCACATGCTCTACTGACTGAGCCAGCCGAGCACCCCTAATTCTTGCACTTGCTGATTCTCTGTTGGGAATTCTTTCTCTCCAGATCTTTCCTGTTATTCAGCTCTGACTGTCAAGTATCACCCCTTGGATGGTCTTTCCTGATTAGTTCATCTAAAGTAACCCCACAGACATTCTTTTGCAAAATATCACACTTTGTTTTCTTCATGTGGGAGTGCGTTTTCTCATAGAATCTCATTTTTTCCATCTATGAGAACAGGGATGCTGTTGGACGGATGCATGGTTGTTTTCCCCACACCAAGAAGGACATGTGGCATAACCCTGGCAGGCACTCCTAAGGGTTTGTTAAAAGAATAGATTGCACAGGGAACATAGATCAGAGGATATAAGGAGAAAATATATTTCTGAGATGACATAGTCCAATTTCATTTTTTTCTTTTTTTCCCAAGTCCAGAACTGTGCCAGTGATTAAATTTGCCTATGGGTTTTTAACTGGTTAACAATAAAATCAGAACTCAAACAAAAGTTTTCTGACTTCTAGTTCGCAGCGCATTTAACATATTGCACTGCCTGTTCAATAGCTGTATCCCTCTAGAGACACACGTAGAGGTTATAGAGCTTTCTAACTTGACTTTTCATTATATCCTATCTATTCCTATATACAATAGGGTTTTGAGATAGTTGACAAAATTTCACCAGAAATAAAACAGCACTTGTGTTAAGACATTGCATACCTCTTTCACGTCATTAGGGGTCATCTTATATTATGTCATTTCTTAAAGAATACGGAGTAAGAATGGTTCTAAACAGAGCTTCTCCAATAGACTAATGTTTAAATCAGCATTTCCTACTCACACACAAATTTTATCCTAATTTCTTTAATGTGGTATTGTTATTGTCTTTAATATATTAAAATATATTTGAGAAAAAAAACTTCTGCATTTAATTCACATTCTCACAAATGATCTGACATAATTGTTAATAAAATGCTCAACATATGGTAGAGTCTAAATGCCATGCTCCAGAGTTCATTTCATTTTTCAAGATTTAACCTCTGAGAACAGAAATAGTTTCTCAAGAGACCTGAGAAAGACCTCTAAAGGGATGTCACTTATGCCCAGATTGCATCAGTGCATTCTACCTAAATAGTCAAGCATGAGAATAAGATTTGGCCAGGAGAAGATCAAAGCATAGCAAAAATAGCATTCTGGTTCCTCCGCGTCTGTGACATAAATTAAGAGGAACCCTAAAACCAACATCCACTCTACGCATCCTCAGTTCTAAATTTGCTATTTTTCTCTTTAGCGGTCCAAACTATAGTTCATAGTTAAATGATCCTTTTTCTTTGAAGTCCACTTTTATTTTCTACTTTTAAAAACTCCTTGTCAGAGCCTGGATTAATTAAGCTATGGAGCCCATTTTAAAAGTCTAGTTGTAGAAAAAAACTGAGAATTAGCTCCAGCAAAATGATCGTCTCTTAGAGTCTAGCGTCACTGGGGGATCCCATGGTTCTGCAAATATTCTGTATGATTTTCAGTTTGATCACTGATATTTTGACTGAAAGATTAGACCACTGTCTACATTTTCATTGTTTTGTGGTTAATCAAATGTCTTCAGTTTAAAAGTCCTGCGGCTATGAATTGCTCAGCTTTTGAAGATTCCCTAGCTCACTGAACCAAATTCAATACAGCAGAGTTGGAATGGTGCAGAGCAAAAAAGGAGGTCAAGCACACTTGACTATATCAGGGGTACGTGTTTTGTCTGCATAATGCCAAACAACCGGTGCAAAGGAGAGACAAGAAGAATCTTTATTTGGTTCCCTCTTTCCTTGTGCTAACTAAAGTTATTTTCTCCTTGCCCCCCTCTCCAAACACAGCCCTATTTATTTTGAGCCTCCTAAAGCCATAAATGGCAATTTGTTATAGCAGAAATAACAGGCATTTCTGTAAATGATGTATTTTACCCTCTCCCCAGATTATTTTTGAAGGAAATCATGGGAAATTAATTGCAGCCTTGAAAAATGTCCTGATAAGAAATGTTTCTCTTTATATAGGTATGTGATATTCCTTGTAAAATAATAATAATAATAACAGCACACATTTTGCAGATCACCTATTAAGTTTGCTCAAGTTGTATTTTCTTCTTTATTAATAGATAGTTCACAGTGGTAGGAATATAAAAAACCAAACCAACTCGAGAGAAGACTTCTGCAGCCACGCTGCGTATGTTACCTCTGTCATAACAAACTTGGTTTAAGTTCTTTAAGAACTGAAAAGAAGTTCAACCGGAAAGCAAAAAAAAAAAAACATTTTTGTCCCATATTTGTGTAAGTATATTTGGAGAATCTGGATGACATCTTATTGTGTCCATCAATGTTCCCACTTCTCATTATCGTTGGTAGTAGGAAAAAGAAATCTGTTCTGATAATTCGTAACTTTTAACTGTCCCTACTTTATGAAATCTTATAGCAGCTTGAACTGGGCATGCAGCACCTTATTTTGTGCTATTAATTTTTGGGACAAGTCAAATCACGGCTGTTTGGGTGTTGGGTCACAAAGGATGCTTAATGCATGTTTAATTCATCGTTGTGCCAAAACCCATCCACATTGGCCGGCTTAATAAATATTTTCTTAACACATAAACATGAAATCAAAGCACGCAGGAGGATTACACAGCTGAAAGGGGCAGGTAAATAAGCTGTACGTAGAGACTCACTCTATCTGCATTTTGTATTCACTCCATTTGCTATAGAGCATTTGGGCTTCAGAACATATTTTGAGATTTCCTATCTTCCAAGCCATCAGCATTTTTCCAAATGACATTCTCAGATTTTTTAGGGACAGACAATGAAACCAAAAAATGAGTTCCATGGGAAAGGTAATGGTGGGGAGTTATTCAGAGCCATGTCTGCATAGCTCCCTTTTTTTGTGGGGGAATGAATTTCAATGATTCATTTCTTCTGAGCCATGTTTATGCAAGTGTATTTCCTGGGATAGATTAAATTGACCGAAAACTAATGTAAGCAGAGTGAAAAATTAGCAGGGTTTTAAAATCATTTTATTTATTGGTAGCTGGTAGTAAATTCAGAAGTCAATTTTCTATTCATAAATCAGGACAGAATTTTTTTTTCTGAATTTTATGAGCGTATAGTGTGAGAGGCATGTATTAATATACTTAGTAAAAGTGTAGTTACATTAAGTAACTGTCAGATTATCTCTGATGATAATTTATTTCTTTGACATCAACTAATGGTCATCCAAAGTATGTAATGTCAGGAAAGCAGCTCTTAGTGAATAACTTTAACTGATAACAGTAGATAGAAGGGACATATATACTTATACAGACATTCATACACATATGCACATATATATATATATAACATATTATCTTATATAACATATAGGATGCAGAATATGAGATACAAAACTGTAAGTGCTTATAGTTGGTAAACAGGGAACAGCTATCATAATCCCCTAAAGCAGGGAAATATTCTTTAGTCATTGACCATGGGGGGTGAGAAGGAAAAAAAAATATCCCACAATTAAAGAGACTATGTTTTGGCTGAAATGATCCAAACAAAAAGTGGGTTGTGGGTGGGACGCGTGGGTGGCTCAGTGAGTTGAGCATCCAACTCTTGATTTTGGTTCAGGTCATGATTTCAGGGTCATGAGATCAAGCCCTGCACCTGGCTCCACGCTGGGTACAGAAGCTGCTTAAGATTTTCTCTCTCCCTTTCCCTCTGCTCTTCTTTGCCCTCTCTCTCTCCCTCTCTCTCTCTAAAAAAAAATTTAAAAAAAAAAGAGTGGGTTGTGGGTGACTGTGCATCTTACAATTTTAATTAGAAAGAACAGTGAGTTATATAATACCAATCAAGACTATATGTAAAAATCCCCCAAATTAATGTAAAAGCATAACCTCGTTCCACAGACTGCTATCTGTCTATCTCAGGACATGCTGTGCTAATAGCAGGTTGTGCTAGTTGGGTGTGTTGGGTATTAGGCTCTGCTGAAAACCTACCAAAAATGTGTGCAGGCAGAATTACAAGAAGGGGGTCTTGTTTTGAAAGTCTCATTGATACTATAGGAGATTCTAGATTACCAGGATATTGGCAAAATTTTTCAGTAGTCTGTAAAAGGAAACATGTGGACTGAGAAACATAATCTCCTACAGTGTTGTCTGAAGCAATGAGATATAAAGTAAAGGCAGAAAAAGGCAAGGCACTTATTAGAATATCACAAGAAGGAGAAGTAGAGTGAATCTTCATCAGAACTGTCTAACAGGGGCGCCTGTGTGGCTCCATCGGTTAAGCATCTGCCTTTGCCTCAGGTCATGATCTCAGGCTCCTGAGATCGAGTCCTGCATCAGGCTCCCCGCTCAGTGGGGAGTCTGCTTCTCCCTCTACCTCTCCCTGCACGTGTGCTCTCTCTCTCACAAAAATAAATAAAATCTTAAAAAAAAGAACAGTCTGACAAAATCTAATGTGAGTTAGAAGTATGACCACATAAGGAATTTAAACATTTTTAGTAGCCATTAAAGAGTGTAAAAAAAAAAAGAAAAAAGAAAAAAAGTGAATTTTAATAATATATTCTATCTAACTACATAGATCCAACATATTTTGAAATATAATCAATATACAATTATTGGGGTATTTACATTGTTTTTCATACCAAGTCTTGCAAATCTAATATGTATTTTATACTTAGACTACATTTCACTTTTGACTAGATAGTCAAGTTCAGGAGACACATGGGGTTAATAGCTTTACAAATGGGACTGCTCAGTGTATACAAAACTTCTTATACTTAGCAAGAACTAGAAGGAAAGCTAACAAAATTCACTAAATTTACTTAAAAAGTATCATCATGTTTGAGGAAACATATCTAGTTAGATAATTCAGGGAACAGCTTCATGTTCATGCCAACTTCTTCTCATGTGGGGATGATTTCAAAGTGAGGAAGGGGAGATGGGGAGAGAAGTAAGCATATATCCCTGAGAAGGCAAGCTGAATTGGGTTGGAGATATTTAAAGAATCTGTGTGCTCTACAGAGTTGCTTTTGAGTCCAGTGTTTTCTATAAACTTCACATTTTGGTGACCACCTGACTGATTTCCAGGGATCCGGATGGTTTTATAAGTAAAAACAGCACCCGCAGCCCCATGCCCCACACTCATGTTCTGGCCCTGGAGATCAGACCACTGTGCTGTATAAGGCACTGGTCTTCAATGTTCAGGATAGAGGGGTCATGAGGTGGGTAAGTAGATGTTCCAATTTGCCCAGGGAAGTTCCCCTTTATGCTTATTATCCCAGTGCAATTATTCAAAGTTCTTTGTGTCACTCTCAAGCATGTTTGGATTTAGAAGATAGATTATATGTTCCCTTCATGAGGCCGACCCAGAAGTAAGGGCTCAGGGACAGTCAAGGAATCCCACACCCAAATAATGGTTTGAAGACATTGGTGCATTCCCAAGGTCCACACAGATGGAGAAATTTGGATGTAAGATCCTAATTCATTAAGAACAAGTTGATAAGAAGAAGGAACTGACTTCTTTGTACTTAAGTTGATTTACTTCAAAATGAGAATGTATTTTCTCTCTCCATGGCTCTTCTTTTCTATGTAATTTTGTGTCCATTTGAATCCCAAAGTTGCTGTCACCATTAATAAAATTGAGCAGTCTAAAGCCACATATTTATTAAGCACCTAGCTATTTCCTGCTCTATCTAGAGATTTCCTTAAATTATCACACTTGTTTATTCTGAACTTACAGTTTTAAAATATACTTGTAATAAAAGAGCTCTAAATAAAGTGGTTTATTAAGATCTTCACCTTGTATCCTATTTTTTAAAAATAATTATTATTACCTCTTTACTGACCTTTATATGATATGAGCTTTAGGGGAAATTTCAAGTTTTCAATTAACTTTGAATGTGACTAGAGTTTTATAAATGAGGAATGATTTAAGTGCAAATTTATGGCATGTAAAAGATTATAGTTAACTATGTGCTAAAGTAAAGAACCTAGCTATCTGGAAAGTATTTGTTTATAGAGGAACATAAACAACTTGCATTAGAGAATTTTACAAGAATGTGGGGGAATGATCGGAATGTATCTAATGCATTTATATGTGGATATAAAATATGTAATTTGTTATATTGGTCTTCAGCTATCAAAGATACAGCAATCACAGTAACTTCACCTTCTTTTCCAAAATACCTTCTCAAAATGATTTTATTTTACTGTGTATGTATAATGACTACATGAGTCAGGATGCCCTGACTTTTTTATTTTCTTCTACCTTTTTTGTTCAAGCCATTAATAAACAAGGAAAAAATCCTCATTATCTATATTAAGAAAAAGCAATAATTTAATGAAAAAGGTACCTAGTTTGCAGTAACAATAGTCAGATATCAATACATAGTTTTGTTTATTTTTTAAGGTGATTTCTTAATCCTGGATCTTTATTAGTCAATCTTTAACTGTTCAAAATTGTTAAGAAGTTGAGTGAATTAAATTAGATGGCATTAAAAAAAATCATACCTTTTCACAACTTTCAAAAATGCACATACTCTCATCAATGTGAATAGTTGGCAAAATATTTCCTAGCAAATTTACTGCTAAATCAGTTTAAATAAATATATAGTAACTTTTAATAAACATTAATCATCTGGCTGTTACTTATGGTAAATATGCTAAGGCATTTTATTAGTATTATTTTTATTATTTTTTTAAATTTTTTAAAAAATTTTTCTTATTTGAGAGAGAGAGAGAGAGTAATCACACAAGTGTGGGGGTGGGGGACAAAGGGAGAAGGAGAGAGAGAGAGACTCTTAAGCAGGCTCCACGCTCAGCAAGGAGCCTGATGCAGGGCTCCATCTCAGGACTCTGAGATCATGACCCTGGCTAAAATCAAGAGTCAGACACTCAACTGACTGTGCCACCCAAGCTCCCCAGTATTATTATTTTTATGCCAAAGTGTTTTTATTATGTCTTTCAAATATCCATAAATATCAATAGAATAACATAATGAACTCCAACCCAAGATTAAAGAATTATTAATGTTTTGTCATATTTGCTTTTTTAAAAAATATATTTTTGCTCAGATGTTATTTAAAAGTAATTCCTAGATCATTCATTCCTAAACACTTCAGAATACATCTCTGAAAAATAACATTTTCTTAAATGACCACAATATTGTAATCACATCCAATGAATATTACGTTAGAAAATTACATGTAAAATATATTCTTACATGATCACATTACCATCAAAACATTTACCAAAATTAATTCAGCTTTTTAAAATATAATCATGGAATGCATATTTAACCATATTAGAAAGAATGCATTACCTAGTTATCTCATCTACTTTCCTATTATTTGCATTATCTAGTTATCTCCTTTCCTATTATTTTATTATAATTAAAGGAAATATGGAAATCTGCAAACATTTTAAAAATAGAAATAAATAATATACAAGTGTATTATGTAAGCATGTATTCATAGGTATATGTGCATGTATGTATGTACTATTTACATAAATGTGATTTAGGTTCCAAATAGTGTTATTCATTTCAATGAAATATTTTTTGAGCCTCTCTAAATATAAATGTTATACTTGAACATTTTTTTCATTTTCTTTTTGGTTGATGAAGCCAGGTTGTTTTTCCTGTAGAGCTACCCAATCTGAATACTGCTAATTGCATATATTTGATGTCTCTCTTCATCATTATTTGTTCCATGTATTTTCTATAAATTGGGAGTTAGATCGAGAGTCTTGGTCAGATTGAGGTTCAAATTTAGTTTCGTAAAACTATTTGACATTTTGTCACCCTGAGAGACATAAGGTGGTTGTTACATACTATGTTTTCTGTGAATTTGTGTGTGTGGTACCTTGTTTTTAAATGATGTCCACCACTGATGAACTTTGGATAGACACAAATCCATTAAAGGGCTGGTAAATGTTGATGTCCTAATTCTCTTTTGTCTAGAAGAAGCTAGAATGCTTCTTTCAAGATAAATTTTCTCTCCTCAATTATTTGTTTACATGAAGTATAGTTCATACAGAAAAGACAGTTTAAATGTTTTATCCCTGTTTTATTTTTTTACTATGTGCAAATTCATTTATTTCTTTTTTCTTTTTATTTATTAAGTTTTTATTAAATTCCAGTTAGGTAACATACAGTGTAAAATTAGTTTCAGGAGTACAATATAGTGATTCAACACTTCCATACAACATCTGGTGCTCCTCACAAGTGCATTCCTTAATCCCCATCACCTGTTTCACCCATTGCTCCATCCACCTCCCCTCTGGTAGCCATCAGTTTGTTCTCTGTAGTTAAAAGTCTGTTTCTTGGTTTTTCTCTCTCTCTCTGTCTCTCTCTCTCTCTTATTTTTCTCTTCATTCATTTGTTTTGTTTCTTAAATTCCACATATAAGTGAAATCATACAGTATTTGTCTTTCTCTGACTTATTTTGCTTAGTATAATACTCTCTAGCTCCATTCATGTCATTGCAAATGGCAAGATTTCATTCTTTTTTATGGCTGAGTAATATTTCACTATATATAATAGAGAGATATACATCTATTATCTCTCTCTCTCTCTCTCTCTATATATATATATATACACACACACACACACACACACACACTCACCACATATTCTTTATCCATTTATTGGTTGATGGACAGTTGGGCTTTTTCCATAATTTGGTTAATATAGATAATGCTGATACAAACATTGGGGTGCACGTATCCCACTGAATCAGTATTTTTGTATTCTTAGGGTAAGTGCTTATTTCATTTTTAAGAGAATAATGTTCCAAAATTATAATACAATTTCCTATCTCCAAAATTTATCAATAATTTTTGAACTCACATACAATGGATTTTAATCCATTACAATCATGCTCTTTGGTGTTCAAATTGTCCCATCTCTGCTAGGTGGGAGCTTTCTCAGACTGTCTCCAGGGTATTATCAAACTATATCAGAATATAAGAAGAAATATTCTAAAATCTTTTTATGAAGTTAGAATAACATTCATATCAAAATCTGACAAGAAAATTATGAGAAAATAAAATAATAAGTTATTATTCCTTATGTACATAGATGCAAAATCATTCACAAAGCATTAGCAAATCAAATCCATCAATATATAGTTAACTAAAACATCATAAACACGTGGAATTTATCCCAGGAATGCAAAGATGATTTAACATAAAAAATTGGGAAATTACATGATCATCTAAATAGATGCAGAAAAATCACTGGGTCACATTTAACACACATTTATGAGAAAAGCTCTCAGCAAGCTAGGAATAGAAAGACATTTTGTCTATCTACTGAAAGCCATTCAAAAGAGCCTTCAATTGACAGCACTAACACTGGCAAAACACTGAACATACCTCCCCTACGTTTGAGAAGATAAAAATCTCTTCCTTCATCATTTTTATTCAGTCTTGTACAAGAGAACATATCTAATGTCATAAAACAAAAAAAAAAAAACTCCCAAACAACAACAACAACAACAACAACAACAATAACAACAAAAGTGAAAGTATAAACACTGGAAAGGAAAAGTCCAAATTCTTCATGCACAGTTGGCATGATTATTTATATTAAAATTCAATGATATACGCAAAAATCTATTATAACTTATATATAACTTTTTAACAAAGTTACCGGTATTAAGTAAATATATAATACTTATCTTTCTAGGTACTAGTAATGAGCAATTGGAAAATTTTTTGAAATTACCATTCATAATTAGCATCGGAAAGCACAAAATAATTAGGGATAATTTTATTAAAAGAATGAAGGACTATCATAGTTAAAATTTTACAAAAACAGTGTAGAGAAAAGTTATATAAGACCTAAATGCAAATTGAAAGACTCATATTGTTGAGATGAGAGTTTTCCTCAATTTGATGTATAGTTTGAACACAACTTCATTTAAAATCATAAGAAGCCTTTTGTGTGTGTGTAGAAACTGACAAGTGAATTCTCTATTGGAAGTAAAAGGAAACTAGAACAGCAAAAACAATCACTGAAAAGAGTTCCAGAACATGAATTCAGTTTATCTTAAACTACAGTAATTAAATCCATGTAGCACTGGTATTATATCAGTGAAACAGAACAGAGTCCAGAAACTGATGTACACTTATCTGGTAAATTGACCTTTGGGAGGGTATGAAAAAATGAAGTGGAATAAAGAAATTATTTTTAACAAAGAGTTTTGAAACAACTACATAATAATTTTAAGATAAAAATGAATCCCATACCTTACCTTACACCATACATAATTGAGATTGAACATAAACTTAAGTGTAAAGACTAAAACCATGACATTTCTAGAAGAAACTACAGGAGAATATACTTACAATCTTGCGTTATTGCAAAACTTTCTTATGACTAAAAAAATGGAAACTATAAACATTGATAAGTTAGTTCATTAAATTGAGAATTTTCTGTTCACGAAAAAACATACGTAAGAGGCGAAAGGGGTGAGGCACACCCTGGAAAAATATTTTCAGTACACGTTCTGACAAAACTTATATTCAAATTATATAAAGAATTAAAACCCAATTTTATAAAAGACTGCTCAATAAAAATAAATGGGCAGAAATTCGAAAAGACACTTCACAAATAAGATAAGTCTTTTGTGCAAAATAAAATAACCCTTAAGCACTTTAAAAGATTCTCGGCATCATTAGCCATAAGGAAAATGCCATTAAAACAATAATGAGATACCATTTTCCACCCACTACAATGGATGAATTAAAAAGATTAATGCCAAATTTTGAGGAAGATATCAAACAAGTGGGGATTTCATAAATCACTAGGAAAAGTAGAACATTATACAAAAATTTGGAATAAAAGTTTGGCTGTTTTTTAACAACAACGACAAAAGTCATACATCTACCCTTCCTATGACCCAGAAATCCCACTTCTAGGTATTTACCCTATAAAAATTAAACAAATATTTACAAAAAAGATTTGTACAAGAATGCTCACAGAAGCTTTGTTTATAATGGCCCCAAACTGAAATTAACCCAAATGTTCATAAACACAAAAATGGATAGGCAAATGGTGATACACTAATTAACTGGAATAAAACAATAAAAAAAGAGTGTATTACTTCTACACTGACAATATGGCTGAACCTCATTAACCTAATATTCATGAAGGAAGCCAACTCAAAAGAATATGGGCTATATGGCTTCATCTGTATGAATTTTTAAAGTATGAATAACTAAGCTATGGTGATATTAATCAGAATGGTGGCGGCCTCTAAGGAGGGCAGGTGATTGACAAGAAAAGTTCATATAGAAACTATCTTAGATTATGGATGTTTCTAAATCATATTTGAATATATATTTCAACATATATGTTATTTTCAATAAAAAATAATAAAAACTCATTCAACAGAAACTAAAAATATACAATAATTCCACCATCATAGATTTTTTCCCAACCATTATAGATGTTTCTTTCTCACACATGTAACTTGAATTCATGTCCTATATAAAGAACATGACTGTCCATGGAAGCACGTCTACAGTTGGTGGGCAGCTTCCCTTCAAAAAGTGATTCAGGGATTCGAGTGTCTCCCATCGTAAGTTTCCCAGACCCATTTCATCTATGCTTCAGTTATCTTCAACTTGTTGCTTTTATGTTTCCTATATTAGTCTAAACTAAACTGACACACAGTAATACTAAATTCCAGGTTTGTTTCATAATTGAACTGAAGTTTTCACAAGTTTCAGATGTTTAAAATTATGACATAAAAATCCAAATAGTAGCACAATGTCATACTTAAAAAAATAAAACTATTTTGTGTTTTTACATTGAAATCATGCTGTTAATTTTTTTCCAATTGTTATTTTCCTAATTAAAAAATAACATGCTTTAGGTCTTGTAATGTAGACCTTAAAAGAAATCTAAATAGATTGAAGGTATTAGAAAATGTTTCCTTAAACAATCTATTTTGAGTATGCCATCAGAGGATAAGTCTCAACTATGTCTTCCAGACTGACAGAAGGTTCTGGCAGCTTCTTTGATTGGAGATCCACATAAGCCATTTATTTCCACCATTTGCATATGTAGCCATTCATTTACCTATTACCTGTCTAGCTGCCTTTTCTAAGTATACATGTGCTTTTAATGATTTTACTTATTTATTCCAGAGAGAGAGGGAGAGAGAGATTGAGAGCACCAGCAGGGAGGAGGGGCAGAGGGAAGGGGAGAAGCAGACTCCCCACTGAACAAGGAGCACTATGTGGACTCTATCCCAGGACCCTGGGATCATGACCTGAGCGGAAGGCAGATGCTTAACCGACTGAGCCATATAGGCACCCTATATGTATGTTTTTAAATCTGATTAACCATCATTTCCCTTATGTTATGCATATAACTTCAGCTTTACCAGGAGTGATACAGCATCATGCTTCCCTGTCTTAAAAAGGACCTGAACTTTAAATGCTAATTTTTCCTTCTTATGCCATCTATCAGGATATAGCCACCTTGACATTTGCATAGAGTAATTTTGTCTTGCCCCTTAAGAACTCCCTGCATCTTAAAGATGTATGCAGAGCTACCCACATGAGTTACACTGTTATGTCTCTGGGTTGGGACTTCGTGTGCATGAGATTTTGCAGTGAATTCCTTTCATATATAGTATATAAATTCAAAGTCTGATTACTACTTTATTACTTTACCGAAAACACAGCATCTTTAAAAATATTTCCGAAATATTTTCAATCTTCCCTGTGAATCTCATTTCCAATGTAGAAGGCACTTTATCTTCTAAAAACCTATGAATTAAGTTTGGGATGGAAGAATGTTCTCAATGAAGATCATTAAACTTTTAAGTATGATGACATACATGTATTTTTTAGATAGATAAACTGTGTAAGCATAGTAGTTTAAGGAACTTGCCATAAATAGAAAAATGTTGAAGACAGGATTTGAATTAAACGTTTCCTGAGTCCAAATCTCCTGATCTTAATATCAAACTAAAATATCTCCCACACCAAGTGGTGCATTGTAATGAATTGCAAGTAACGTAATGGAATGACATTTCACATGAAGTATCAAGATGCCCTTATTTCATATTTTTTAAATTCAATTTATATCCTTGTTTTATTTTAATTTGAAAGAACTTTAAATGGCACCCAATGGCTCACCAATCTTCAAAATTCTAACTGAATAAATAGTGCCTTCTATCTGACAGTTTCATTGCCTACAAAGTATTTATAAAACTAAACACTTCTGTAATTTTGCACTGAGTATTTGAAAACAGCTCTGATTGCTAATAACTCTGTTCAATATATAACAGACAAGGGGGAATTTCAACTCTTAAGCTTCAGCTATTTTTGAATTGCCTTTGTGCCAGAGAACTCCACCTTAAATTGCTTTTAAAGTAGAAAATATACACTGTCTCTTCTCACATAATTCAAAAGTAGTTTAAAGTTATATTTCTCAAAAAGAGAAAAGTGACAAGGGATCTGTGATCAGGTCTTTGTAGTCTGTCCAAAGGAACATGATTTGAAAAAAAAAAAAATTTTTTTTTTTTTTTCTGGAGGGCAAGGATCTATGGTACAAGTGTTTGGAGAAAGTTAGCTACAGTCTCTGCTGTCATAAATATAATGTTTGTGTGGTATTTGGATATCCTGTAAAGGGCAGCACTAAATTATAGTGTGAGGTGAAATGTAATAGCTGGAGAAGAGCTCAATCTTGAATGGCTGGGATCCAAGTTTCCAAGGTTACTTTTACCCGCAAAATGTTATCCATTCAAGCTGTCTTCTTGGAGTTCAGGAGGCAAATTAGATCACTATTTCATGACCTTCATACCTTCACACCTTATTCATAGAAATATTGTCACTGCCGTGGCTTAACGTACTGTCTCAATGAGGTGCCTATCATTAGTCAATTTTCAGCAGACGCCACTTCGTTTTACTGTGTCCTCTGGTCAAAGACTTAACCCATGACTCGGAGACCCAAAACACAGGCAATAATTCGGGGGAAAGATGCAAACTTCAACTCTTTGTAGCAGAGTGGGAACTTGTATTTCCATCGAGTAGATGAATGCAACTAGAACATGACATGTGTCCACAAGTATGGGTTTCATGAATATAAAACACATACCAAACAATGGAGATTTCATATGTACATGGAGCATATATCTATTGAACACCTCCAATTTGCATAGATAGATGAAATATAATAATGCTTGTTTAATGTTTTTTTTTTTAAGATTTTATTTATTTATTTGACAGAGAGAGAGAGAGAGACAGCCAGCGAGAGAGGGAACACAAGCAGGGGGAGTGGAAGAGGAAGAAGCAGGCTCCCAGTGGAAGAGCCTGACGTGGGGCTCGATCCCAGAACTCCGGGATCACGCCCTGAGCCGAAGGCAGAGGCTTAACGACTGAGCCACCCAGGCGCCCCTTGTTTAATGTTTTTAAATTGTGTTTTTTTTTTAATCTATCTTTGAGCTCAGAAACTTGGGTCTCAAAAAAGACATATCCAAAATATTACCATACATCTTTTTTTGAAAAATAAATATTTTGGAAACATAAGTAAGGAGCAATTAATTCTACCTGCAGAGAGACACCAGGAGCCCTTCATAGTAAACATATCACCTCTGATAGCGGAGATGCACACACGACATTGCGTAATTAGAAGGGAGTTGCTAGACAGAGAGTAGATTGTAGGGGCATTCCAGATAGAAGAGAGAATATATCCAAAGGCATGGAAGTTGTAAGAAAGCAAGTCTTTGCAGGGCCTTAGGGGAAATTCAAAGTTTAGTTCTGAATTGTGTTTAGAGTGAAGAGAGGAGGGGAGAACATGAAAAAGAACATGAAAAAGAAACAGGGAATTAAGCTTCTGTTGAAGATTAGAATAAAATTAATGAATTGGAGGATTATCAATAATTTTTAAGCTAAGGCTTGGCATGATCCTGTTTCTGTTTTAAAGAGAATCCTGGCAGCAAGTGAGAGATGGGATAGAAAAAAATAAAAAAAAAAAAACCCAAAAAACCAAAAAACCAAAAACTGGAGGCAGCAGGGTCAGATAGGAGGTACCATCTATTATCAAATGGATTCTATGTAGTGAGTTCCATATAATGTCCCTTCAAATGGGAGTCCTAATTTTCATGCAGTTTGCTGTCAGCGATACATGGAAGATTAATACGTAAAACCTGGGTTCCCATGTACAGACCCTTTTCTGCATCTCTTTTCAGAATAGGACTGCTAGAATAGACAAATTTAGGCAATTTAATCATTTTGTAGATGTGCTTGAGGAAAAGAAACATGAAGTGTGAGTGAATCTCCTGACACTGAATTACAGAAAGAGCGTAGAGAAAGGTCTGCACAAAGGCTTGAGCTGTGCTAGTAGGTAGAAGAATAGCATCATCAGGGGAAATGTGTGCAATACATTGAAACTTTCCAAATGAATGAGACTAGAAGTTTCGATTCTACTATTTAACATCAGATGATGGATGTATTAGGTACTTGCGTTGTATACCTTTTTTGAATCAAGGTATTGACTTTTAGGATGGTCAGAAAGACTCAAATGAACGCAGAATATAAAGCATCTTACGCATGCCTTTTCTGAATTCTATAAATGATGCTCCTTGTATCAGCTTTACAAACTGATGATGGTCATAACCTGGGTGAGAGAATGGCACACCCTCTTAAGCAAAAAGCTCTCCACTGCTTGGAAGGAAACAGCTTCAGGGTGAATCTGGCTTAAAAGGATTTGCCTTATGGAGGAAACTCTGAGGATCAGACTCAGGTTTTCAAACTGCTTTTAGTTTTGTAAGATTATTTTATTTTAAATGACCAAGTGCTTCTTCCCACCCGATAAGAGCTGGTGAAATATTTTGAGTGGCTTAAGTTTTAACCTAAGCAAAACAAAACAAAACAAAACAAACAAACAAAAACAAAACAAAACAAAAAAAAAACCTTCCACACTTTGAGTCAGGTAACAACAAAGATATACAAATCTTATCATCAAAAAATTTTAATTCCAAATAAATACCCTAGAAGAATATTCACCATTAATAGCATGTTTGCATAAATGAGCAATTATAAATTACATAAATATGCTTCATTTGGAAAATATATACATAAATAATGGCATAGTCATATAAAGAAATTCTAAAATGTTAACTAGATCTATGGGGGTGTGTGTATATATATATATATATGTATATGTATATATATATGAGTGTGTGTGTATGTTCATGAAAACAGAACTTTTAGTGAAAAAAGCAATGGGCAAAATAATATGTACACTACTAAATCAATTACAAGTATATTCAAAGTAGCAAAAGCATAGATTGTTGGGGATGTCTACCTATAAAAATATGAATGATAGGGATACTCACCAACTTGAAAATAATAGTTACCTCCTGGGAGAAAGAGATGAAATTGGGATAAGTCAAATAATGGCTATTAATAATGTTTGTCTGTTTAAACAAAAATGACCTGACACAAATATAGCAACGTGGTGAACATGTTAAATCTCTGCGGTGGGCAGGTGTCAGTGCAGTGCTCTCATGTGTTTTCCATGTTTTGAGTATTTTTTAATAGCATGGCTCAACCTGCACTAATGAATCACTAAGAGTATTTCAACTGATAAAACACAAATTCTACTCATGAATTTTTAATGTGTTCAAAATGGCCAAATTGGATGCTCTATTATAGAAACCACCAGAGTAATCTATAGTTTAGCATATTTGGTCCAACAATTACATGGTAATTATTTCAGGGTTTACTGATTCTCCCCCTTACTTTACAGAACAGTCATGAGAATTCCAAGAGTCCAGGTAAATCCCAAGGGTAAATAAATGCATATACATAAAAAGAAACATGGCAGACATTTCTGGCTTTAATTTTAATGCACTAGCTTGGCTACTTACAAGTTCAGAAGGGGGAAAAAGGCAGTTAAAAAAGCTGACAACTCATAAACAGCTAATATTATAAATCCACAAATACACCAAAAATTCCATCACATTTAGATGCTCTGTTTTTGTTTTTGTATTTTGTTTTTGTGTTTGTTTGCATGTGTTGCTTCAAGAAGCAAAATCTAGTCTGAATCAAATTAGTCAACTTCTTACTCCTGACAACTACAGCAACAAAGAATACTAATGCATGATATTCAAATAACTCCTCTACTTTTCTAAGCACACAATCAATCTAGTTTCTGATGGAAATTAATGGGTGTTAAGTAGATAGACAAGAGAATATTGCATTGGCTTACCTTTGCTTAAAAATTAGCTCACCAAGAGAAAGGTTGACCCATGTGGGAGAGACCCACAGACCTAAATAATTGCTTTTTGTAGCAGTTAATAAGAATGCAAACATCTATTGATTTACTGATAATTAGATATTAGTAACTATTCCACGTATGGGGAAGCAGTAAGCAACCAGCTCAAGTTGCTTAGAAAGACCGTGATCTATATTTTATCAGAATAATATCAGACACAGCGTTTCAAGTTACTTTATGTCCTGAAATACAGTATGCTATGGCAGAAAAAGCAGGCCTTCTTAGTCTCTTTTTATTATCAATGTAAAAACCTTTAAAAAAATAATAAAATGTGCAAAAGGATAAATCTCCTACGAGCTGTGGGAGAACTTAGTAAATAAGTACTAGATAAAAATAAGAATGGGGCCAAGATGACAATCTAAAAAAAGAATGTTAAATTTAAAGAAATGAAAGTCTGTAGCCAGAAATTGGAAATTATCAATGAGAATTATACAAGTGTTAAAGTTCAATCAAATAGGGTAGCATGGAAAATAGCATTAGTTTATAACCATGTGGTTCTATAGCAACAGCAACTTTTGTGCATTTGAAAAATGTAATATAGATGCATATATATATATATATATTTATATATAGGCATATATAAGGATCCAGACAAAAATCAGCAACTATTGTAATTATTTGTTTTCAAAAGATCAGTTTAATTATGAAATTAAATTTAAGGACATAAAACCAAACATTTCAAAACAAGCTATAAAAAAGGTTTAACTTTACATAAATTTAAAAATAAATGAACACTTACATAAAATAAGCATATGTTATTCAATTGTACTTAACATGTTTGAGAAAGTAAAAAAAAAAAAAAAAAAAAAAAAAAAAAAAAAAAGACCACCTTATAATAATTCAGTGATTTTCTTCCACTTGAACCAGTCTTATGAAAGTTCTGAGGAATTAGTGTGTGGCTTCATGTGGAAAAAAGCAAACCAATGCATTTTAGAAAAGAGGTAAGAAGAACCTGGAGTTGGCTGTGCTTACATTAAGAAATACATACTAAACCTCACAAATGTTTTCATTTTACATCAATTAATTTATGGTCCAGAAAACATGTCATATTATTTTATAGATTACGCAATTACTAGTATTGGATTGATAATGTTCACCCATAAATATCAGAGTAACTAATTAAACTGAGTAGAGAAGGAGTGGGTATAAAGATATATGTATGTATGTAATATGTAATAAACTATGTACTGAAAATTCAGCATTGATTTATAGCAAGTATAGTTTTGATAAAGCACTATAAAATATGGTTTTACTTTGCAATCAGGAACACTTTGCATTTCTTGTAAATTTGCTCTTCACATCAACTTTCCCCTGAGGCTTAAATATTTCTTTTTACATTTCTTACTTATGTACAAAAATCAAATTCACACCTCATGGAGGTATTTCATTTTAAGTGAAAATGTTTACATAAATCGAAAAGGTAGAAAGTTTACAAAATAAACATCATGTTGAACGATTGAGATTGAAGTGCTTTAGGTAGGACTCACGGAGAAAAAATATTTATCCCTAAATTGTTACAACAAATGCTATTTCTAGGATAAGCTGCCTCTGGTCCTGTGTCCTATCTGAAAGGCAAACCAGTTTTACTATAGCAAGGCTACTGTCCAGATGGATTGAAACAGAGAAGATATCAAAACTTTTCCAAAATGTAACTAAAATTGTTTGTAATAATCCTGGGAAGGTGTCAACAAGAATATAGCCAGTAATGTTGTCTAGGAAGCATCTCATTCTATTTATCTAGAATTTCTTTCCTTTTGTTTTCAGCTGAAGAAGTTAATATGTGGTATCCTGAAAAGATAGCTGGCCTGAGTCACTGAACTAGTTCTAGTATCAGCTCTGAGTTTACTATGTGACTTGAAATAGGGTCCAGAGCTGTCTTTGAGCTGCTTCCTCATGTCTCAAAAAGTGACTAGTAGGCTTCCCTCTGCTCAAAAATTCTCCTATTCTAAGTCTGCAGAAAAGTTGTGATCTAGTTTTGTGTATGGATCACTCCTCATGGTGTTAATGTCAGAAGTAATATCATGGTACACACAAGAGGTGAGAACATATCAAGATAAGTTATTGTGTTTTTTAATCTCAATATATGTATGCATTTCACAACCACCATACATTACGCTCAATTCCATGATATCAGAGTTTCAGGAGAGACAAGTCAACAGACTTAATTAAAATGGGTTCTCATCTGCAGGGAACCGACTATTACCTAGGTAGGGCTACTTAACCACATTTCATCCATTGTTTGTTTCATCTATTATTGGCTTAAAAGAAGCAAATAATAAGCAAGCTCTGTTTAATTGTAAAGAGTTTCAAATAAGACAGATAAAACAGTGCATGTGAAAATATTCTGAAAAACATAAGGTACAATAACAATTCAAGTTATTATGATGAAATCACAATGTTACAGTTTCTTGGTCAATGTTCCCAAGGAATAATGATTAGGATTAATCCATCAGTGTCACCAGTTGTACATGATGCCAAAACATGAGGTTGTTCGTACATGTATTTACAAATATCCAGATGTTTAGAGTTATTCAGGCACGTTATTGATTTTTTAAACAAAATAATCTGGATATGTTGGCAATATTGGCGATTTTATTCCATGCTGAGCCTGTACTTTATCCCTTAATGTGGTTCAGATGTTTCCAAGTGTTAACACATTCACTGAATTACACACACATAGTTAATGAAAATATTATGATCCCATAAATAGCAAGTCAAACTAGCACCTTTTTCTCTTAGCCCCTTTTTTTCAAATGAAGAGTGGTGAAGCACAACCAGTTAATCTAACATGTGTATGAATGTGGTGTGGTAGAGTCTGGCATTGGCCAATTCGGAGCATCGCAAGCAGCTCTTGGTTTAATGGCCCCCAGCCTGAGTAGATTTCTTGATTTGGATCACCAGAGATAGCATGAAAAGTCCCTTTGTTGAGTTTTAGTTTTTCTTGGCTTTCAGTAGCACAGCATGAGAGGGATAAGATTTGGCACTCTGTATCTAAGCTGTCATTTGGAAATTTCAGATTTGGATTCTCTTCCTAGCATTTAGACTTCTTAATTCAAACCATTCTATATTCCCTGAGCACTGATGTTGTATCCCCCTGCAGAGAAGGAAAACGTGACTCCAATATGTCACCTGGCTCACCATGTCACCCCAATATTCTTGATGATATTAATGGGGTTTTCAATGACAGTGTTATGGAGTTTTTCAAAGTGCCAGTGAGTCCTATTAATATTCTATGACTAAAAATTGTACTGGTCTCTATTATTTAAAATGAATCAAAATTAATCATTAAAGTATTTCAGACATATTAAGCCTTCTCTGGCTACTAAATTTCCACAATATGTAGGACTGTTCACCAGAAAAATCATTAAAGTTCTAAAGAATATGGTTCTTTGTCCACTGGAAAGTATAATTAAAGTCTATATTCCTGACATTTTGCTACTGACTTCTATCAAAAAAGTATGTAGTACGTTAAAATAACAATAAATTCTTAAAAAAACAAAAAAAAACAAAACCCTTACAATTTTAGAGAATGTCTCTATCTCTAAATGTTTCTTCTGCCAATGACAACCTCTTCTTTCCCAATATTACAGTATTGCAATGCTGTTACAGGTATGCATGCTCCACATTTTATTTTTTTATTTTACTTTAATTATTACATAAGATACTTACAGAAAAATGTACAAAGCATAAGTGTATGGTTTCAAGAATTTCTTAAAGTGAACATCTTCATAAAGCCAGCACTAAGACTAAACACTGCAGAGTTCTAGAGAATATTTTATGCCCTGTCCTGGATATTAACTAGCTGCAAATGTAACTGTTATCTTCATTTCTATCATAAATTAGTTTTAACTATTTTTTAAATATTTATTTATTTATTTATTTATTTATTTATTTATTTATTTATTTGAGAGAGAGATCAAGAGAGAGTGGATGAGCCAGGGGGAGAGGCAAAGGGAGAGGGAAAGAATCTCAAGAAAACTCCCCACTGAGTATGGAGTCCAATTCAGGGCTTGATCTCATGACCCTGAGATCATGACCTGAACTAGACTCAAGAATCAGATGCTTAACCTACTGAACCACCCAAGTGCCCCTAGTTTGAACTATTTTTGACTTTGACAGAATGTACACTTTTGCAACTGGCTTCTTCAGATCAATATTATGTTTGTGACATTTCTGCAAGTTCATGAGTGTAGTTCCTTTTCATTATTACAGAGTATACTCACTATAGACATACCATGAATGACTCAGTCATTTAACTGCTGATGGATATTTGAGTGGTTGCCAGTTTGTGACTACTGTAAAGGGTGCTGCTATGATCATTTGTGCATGCATGCCTGGTAAGTGCGGATACACATATAAACATGACTGTACGTAGATGTGGAATTGGTAAGGATTAAGATATGCACATATTCAGCTTCAGCAAATTGCCAAATGTTTTTCCAAAGTGGGTATACCACTTGGCTAGACCAAGTTGTATCCACACCAGCAAAATACAAGAGTTGTAGTTAATTCAGGTGATCTTACATTCAATTGAAATATATCTATGTGGTTCAATTCTGTTTTCTCTAATAACTAATGAATGTGGTCACTTTTCTATGCATTTGTTGTCCTCTTGATCACCTTCTTTTAAGAACTCCCTGTTCAAGTTTTTCCCCCTATTTTTTGAACTAAATATGGTATATTGTATCCACAGATAAGCATTTAAATAAAAAGTGTATACATAGCCCAAATAACTTCTAAAGATAAGTCTAGCTTATTTATTCAACCATCACCAGTTATGAGTCAAGAAGCACCTCTTTCATCATCTCCTAGTCACTACCAACCCTCAACAATAATTGCTATTCTGACAGCTAGTAGAAATTACTTTTGCCTTGAAAAAATTTATGTAAGTAGAATTACACTGTATATACTCTTTTGTGTCTGACTTCTTTGATCCACATTATATATGATGGCTTTAAAATAAATCCACAAATTATTTGTTATTCCTCCCTTGAGAAGGTGGAGCATAAATTCCCTACCTTTGAGTGTGAGAGGGTAAGGTGGACTTAGTGACTGACTTGTAAGAATAGAATAGAGAAGTTATAGTTTTAGCCATCAGAAAAGCACTACATATTTATCCACATAGTTACCATTTTTAATCTGTTCATTTGTAAACAACTCCGTGTCACCTACAAGGTGGTGCCCTCTCTTGCCCTACCAAAGTTGTGTCAGAAAAGGCCAGCTAAAACAGAGGTGTAATAAAATTCAGAGTCATACTATATACTATTCAAAATATCCAGGTTTTGATTTAAAAAAAAAAAAAGAAAACTCTCATCATACAAAGAACTAGTAAGATCTCAAACTGAAAAAGAAGACAATCTATGTCAACATGGAGATGACACAGATATCTGAACTATCTGACAAAGACTTTAAAGCAGCCATCATAAAAATGTGTTAACATACAATTACATACTTGAAAAATTGAAAAATAGAAAGGATCAGCAACTAAATAGAAAGTCTCACCTAAGAAATAAAAGATATATGAAGTACCAAATGGAAATGTTAGAACGAAAAACCACAACTGAAATAAACTTAAAAAAAAAAAAGCCTCAAGAAATGGCTCAATAGTAACATTGGGGTGACAGAGGAAATGATCAGTGAACTTGAAAATGAAACAACAGAAATTATTCAATATGAACACCAGAGAGAAAATAGTCTGAAAAAGCAATGAACAGAGCCTCAGGTGCCTGTCAGACTATAACAAAAGATCTAACATGTGGTCATCACAGAGCCAGAAGAGAAGAAAAAATGATTGAAAACTTCTCAAACTTGGCAAAAGATATAAACCTATAGATTCAAAAAGTTAAGGAACCACAAACAGGATAAACCACCAAAAATTCACATCAAGATACAGTTATAGTCAAGCATAAGAAAACTAAAGAAAAAACCTTGAAGGCAGTGAGAAAGACATTTTAACTGCAGGGAAAAATAAATTCAAAATGACAATGGATTTCTCATCAGAAATCATGGCTGCTGGGAAAAAAATGGAATAAAGTTTTTCAACTGTTGAAAAGAAAAATCCTATCAACTCATAATCCTATATCCCAGAAAAATATCCTCCAGAGGAAATCACAATATTTTTAGAAAAAGGAAAAAAAGAAGAGATTTGTCACAAGTAATGAACTAACAAGGAATGGCTAAAAAAAGTTCCTAAACAGAAAGGAAATAATAAAAGAAAGAAACTTAGAATATCAAAAAGGAAAGAAGAACATAGTAAGCAAACATATGAGTAAATATAAGAGTTTTTCCTTTTCTTCCCAATTTTTCTAAATTGTCATTGAGGATTGAAACAAAAATCATAACTCTGATAAGGTTCTAAATGCATGTAGAAGAAATAGTTAAGATAGTTATATTATTAAGGAGAAGGGTAAAGGGATATAAAGTGAGGTAAGGTGTCTACACTTTACTTGAAATGCTAAAATAGGGGCGCCTGGGTGGCTCAGGCATTAGGCGTCTGCCTTCGGCTCAGGGCGTGATCCGGCATTGTGGGATGGAGCCCCATATCAGGCTCCTCCGCTGGGAGCCTGCTTCTTCCTCTCCCACTTCCCCGCTTGTGTTCCCTCTCTCGCTGGCTGTCTCTCTCTCTCTCTCTCTGTCAAATAAATAAATAAAATCTTAAAAAAAAAAAAAGAAATGCTAAAATAATGACATCCCAAAACTGTTATAAGTTATGTGTTTTATATATATGATATATATATATAACATAAATGTAATACTCAGAGCAGTACTGATAAATTCTATATAAAGTGATTGTTATGGGTAGTATTGTGTTCTCTCCAAAAAGATATGCTGGTATTCTAACCTGCCGTGTTTCAAAATGTGATCTATTTAGAGATAGGGTCTTATAGAGATAATCAAGTTAAAATAGGGCCATTATTGTAAGCCCTAATTGAATATGACTGCTGTCCTTATAAAAAGGGGAAATTTGGCCACAGATACCCATATAGAAGAGATAATGGAAGGAACAGAGGGAGAGGATGACTATTTACAAGCCAAGGAGAAAGGCCTAGAACAAATTCTTCCAATTCTGTCCTTAGAAGGAAACAACACTGCATACACCTTGAATTTGGACTTCTAGCCACCAGAACAGTGAGACAACATTTTTCTGTTTAAAGTTTCCCAGTCTGTGGTCTTTCATTGTGGCAGGCTGAGAAAATTCAGTGCCACACTAAAAAATACTAAAGACATAAAAAGGAAATTCAAAAAAAATTTTCAATTAGTGTAATCCATCATATGAACAAGTTAAAGAAGAAAAATCATTCGAGATTATGAATTTTGTAGGAAAAGGATTTCACAAAATTCGGCACCCATTCATGAGAAAAATTTTCTCCGTTGATTGTTTCCTCTGTTCAGTATAGTATTAAAAGTCCCAATCAAAGCAATTAGACAAGAAGAAGAAGAAGAAGAAGAAGAAGAAGAAGAGAGAAAGAAAAAGAAAAGAAGAGCGAGAGAGAAAAGAAAAAGATATCCAAATTGAAAGGATGATGTGAAATTCTTTCTGCTTGCTGATGACATGATCTTGTATGTAGAGACCCTTAAGACTCCTATAATGTTAAAAGCACAGCAAATAAACAAACAAACAAAGAAAAGACAAGTGGGACTACATTAAACTAAGAAGTTTATGCACAGGAAGCTATCAATAGAGATTAAAGACAGTCATCTTTTTCTAAAGAAATTATTAGTATTATTATTTTAATTCTTAATGTTTGGGATATATGTATCTATTCTTTATATATGTATCTATAGTTTAGATATAGAGTATATTAGTATATTTCATTATAGAATATATTTTTATAGAAAGTGCCATTTACCTAAGTTCCCATATTGTTTTAAGAAATACTTATTTTTTCTTTGCATAAGAAGGGAATTCTCAAAGACTACAGAGTAATATATCCATGTGTCTTAAGTCAGAGTTCCCAGAAGCAAAGTTTGAGGCTGGGATTCCTGTCTACATGATTGATTCAGGGGGTGCTCCTAGACTCAACCTTGATAGGAGCAAAAGCAGTTGGGCAGGACACAGAGAATACACACATGAATGTGGTTTCAGCTGAAGTCAGCCTTGAGTCAGATCCTGCAGAGAGATTTGGAGCAAAAAGTTTATAGCAGAATTTATCCCTTTTTGACGAAGGGGGAGAGGCTTTGTGCCCCATGTGCAATACCTTTAATAATGCAAAAGAACTCCCATGGGGAAGGTTGCAGATATGAATCAATGAGCCATTAGCCAAAACACCTACGGTCGCTAGGGATGAAAGCCATATCTAAGTGATAAAAGGGATCTCAGAGAGTCTGAGCAGACACAAACAATATCTACCAAAACAAAATAATATATAATGTGTATGAGCCTGCTGTACATTGGCATAGTCTCATCATATCTAAGCTAAATTTAAGGCACAAGAAAACTATTTTTACTAGATCATTTGTATATTGATTTTTACTAGATCATTTGTATATTGATTTAGGTTACTAGATCATTTGTATATTGATTTAGGTTATTTTACTAGATCATTTGTATATTGATTTAGGTTATTGTGGGGATTATGAAGCTCTATCAAAGTTTCCAGTCTCATTCTCTCCAATCTTCTTCCATCATTATTTATGGAAGCAGATTGGAAATAAATAACTAGTAACCCATCATTTTGAAGAATGAAAGGCCTAACTAAAACTTATGCTCTTGGGTTTTCAATGCATAAAACCTCAGGAGACCCCATGAAACTTTTTCCACCTATTAGCTTTTCACCATTAATCTATGAGTATGAATTTCTCCTGAACAACTCTGTCAGATAAGGAGAGCTATAACTGTAGAGGCTTCTGGTACAGTGAAACCACAAAAACTTGTTTCTAATGCCATGGTGTCATTCTCCTCAGAATGTATAGAGGATCAAGAAGTCTAAATAAATAAATAAACAAATAAATTAATTAATTAATAAAACTAGAACTAGAATAAAATTAGAACATGTCTCCAGTATGTCAAACTCTCTCCTAAGGCAAAACTAACTTGAAGGACATTCCAATAGATGATTTTATTTCTGTTTAAATAAAGTTTAGGAATTATCTACCTCAGAATGCAATGGCTTATATTATAGCAAACTGTAACTGTTAACAAATGGCTGCCATTGGTATTGTCCTTTGGATCACTTTCAAATGTTCTTTCAGTCCTGACAATACCTCTATGAGGCTCCTCAAGGAATTTAGACCTCCATCTTGTAGTCACCAATAAAACTACATTGGCTTATTATAAGTTTTCAGGTAAATGGTCACATTTTATTTATCCTTCCTATCTCTATGTGTTTGCAGCCTTGTCTTCTTTTCCAGGCTCCTTCTCCTTTCCTCTAGTTTTCTTTCTTCACTGACTTTCTTTCAGTTCCCTCAAGGTGGCTCACTCTCTTCTCAGCTCAAAGACCTTACCCATCCACCCCAGTCCATCCTCCACTGCACTCTCCAGCCCTCACAGAATTAGTGTTAGTTCTGTCACAACTCCATTTTTAGTATTTTCCTCCATAGGTTTTGTTACTGTTATTGTTCATTACGTTAAACTGCTATTTGGCTAATTTCTATCCCCCTCACTAAACAGTAAATGCCATGAAAGCAAAATATTAAATTTTGCTGCTCATTGACACAAAAAAATGGAACGGAATGCTTTGAATCTTGTAACATAGAAAGTACTATATAAGCATTTATTGAATATGTGAATGAAGGAGAAAAAAAGAGAGAGACTAAAAAATTAAGACTCATACGCTATCTGTCTTACCTGAAGAGTGAGAAACTGGGAACAAATCCATATTTTTCTCTCTCCATATTCATCAAACTTTGATGTTCCTTTTTCACACTAAACTGAAACATGCCTCTCTTCATTTCTTCCCTTCAGAGCAACTGAGAACAAAATGACTACATAATATTTTCCTTTTTTTAAGAATAATTACTCCTAGTCCTTTCAACTATTTCTGATGAAATCCTAAAACCTTTATTTCATTCACTTAATAGGTGCTTTTGTTCTCTCCATATTTTACGTGTTGTAACTCCAAATAAAATTAAATCTGTGGCAGTAACACTTTATTTTTTTATTTTTATAATAATTTTTTATTATATTATGTTAGTCACCATACAGCACATCCCTGGTTTTTGATGTAATGTTCCATGATCCGTTACTTGCGTATAACACCCAGTGCACCATGCAATACGTGCCCTCCTTAATATCCATCACCAGCCTATCCCATTCCCCCATCCCCGCCCTGAAGTTCTCAGTTTGTTTCCCAGAGTACATAGTCTCTCATGGTTTATTCCCCCTTCTTTTTACCCCCCCCCTTTCTTCTTCCCTTTCTTCTCCTACCGATCTCCCTTCCTACTTCTTATGTTCCATAAATGAGTGAAACCATATGATAATTGTCTTTCTTTGCTTGGCAGTAACATTTTAAAGATGTTTGTGTGAATTTTTTCTCTCTCTGTTTTCCCATTTTGTTTTTCATTCAAGCAAGGGTAGGTTTTTATGCTTGCTTTCTACAAGGGAAATTTGTAGTAATGCAGAAAGCAGAAGTTGTCCACAGACAATTCCCCTGAAGGCATCTGTTTTTCTCAAAACCTCAAGGCATTGAGGAGGTAAAGCTAAATGTCCTGTAAGGAGCTAAGAAGTAAAATAATTTTCAAAAGAGAAAAGTTTTCTAATCAACAAATGCCTGTGATACTCCTTGTCCCATTATCTTTCTGTTTCTATCTTGGGAGACTAACATCAAAAACGATATTTACTTGGGTTCAGACCTGTCAGTGATTCCTGGGCTCTATGTAAGACAAAGGAGCAGTAAAGCCAGCACCATGAGGGAACACTGGAACAGTTGGGTCTCTGTGGTAACTGGGAAAGAAAGATGACTAAGGACTGAAGTGAACTTCTAGGCACCCCCGCCCTTCAGGTCACTGAGGATTTGCACTATCCTGGAGTGAAAAGGGACCTTTAGGAAAAATGAAGTTACTTTTCATGGTTCCAAGGCAGGCTGGGAATCGAGAGGTAAAAATTAAGCTAATTTAAGACCAGGAAGTAATATGTGATGCTCTGCATCTCTGGGTTCATGGACTGGCATTCATTTTTCATAGAGCCTATTCCCAATAGAAAGATGACCTGAGGACTGAACTTGATTTTCTCTTTCACAAATGTGTGTTTAGTTCTTCTGAGGATGCTTTCAAATGACTAGAAACATGACAGAGACATCAGTGAATAGTGAATCAGTGAATCGGCGAGACTCTGAAGGTTAGGTCCAAAAAAGATGGTAATGACACATAAGTGCTCGTAATTAGGCTTCAATGCTAAGAATCCTCTCAGAAACTAGTTAAAATTCAGTTTTCTTTCAATAACCATACTCTTTCTGAAAACTAGGAAACATAACAGTATTTGGTGTATTCTTGATCAGATATTACTATGATCATCGTGTATATGTAATATTTACAGAACACCTAATATAAGTTTTGAAGTTAGAAATCAGAAACTATCTTCATCAGCATTAAGAGCAAAACCTAGCCTATAGAAAACAAAAACATTTCTAGGATATCTGAATAATACCTCAAATCTCACAAATCCACATATTTTATCATTGCTGACTAGGATTGCAAACTTTCTTTTCTGCTAGATTGTGAAAAAGAAAAAAAAAATAGGTTGTTTTCCCTATCAAACTCAGATTCTAGTGAGTGTATATGTTGTTGGGGTGGGTAAGATGAGATACGAAATAAATGAATCATTAAAATATGAAAGATTTCCCCCAAATACACTGGGAGAAAGTAAAACAAGAAAGGAAGTACAGCGTGGGAGGTCTGTTATCATATGTTTGGAGACCATAGATAGCCTTGCTGAAAAGGAGATATTTGAGTAAAGGTCAGAAGAAGGTTAAGGAATAAATCATGAGAATGCCTGGGGGAGGGGCACTCCAGAGCAGAAGGAACTGCAAGTGAAATGTCCTTGAGATAGAAACATACCTGATGTGGTAGAAGAAAAGCCATGAGGCCTGTGTGGCAAGAGGAGAATGAGTGAATGGTGTACTCACCTAGAGTAAGTCAAAGAGATAGTGGTGGTATGGGAGCCAGTTGTGTGAGAATCCAATCATTTAATGACCCATGAGCTGTTTTATTGCTGTTTTTACCCTGAGTGAGATAGAAAGCTACTAGAAATCTTTGAATTCAAGAGCCACATCATCTGATTTAGTTTTTAAAGTTGATCACTCTGGCTATTCTACCGTGGAAAGACTACAGATGGTTAGAAGTAGATCATAGGTGGAGGTTCAAGCCAGGGTGGCTAGGAGGCTTTTACAACAATTCTAGAAATGGAAGTAGGTTGATTGCAGTGCAGTAACTGTAGAGGAAGTGACGAGAAGTGTTGGTCAGGATCTGGATATATTCTGAAGGAAGGGCCCAGAGTTTTCTAATGGATTAGACAGAGGATGAAACAGAAAGAGAAGACAGTTGAGAAGCATTTGTCTTACAGCACTGGAAGGATGGGGTTGCCATGACTGCATTTTAGAGGATTGGTCCAGGTTAGAAATAAAAACATGATCATCAACTCATGATTTTACATAATGAGAAAAGATGAAGTAACCAAATGAGTCAGCGTCATGGACAGAAATGTATTCCCACAAAATTTGTATGTTGAAGTCCTAACCTCCAGTACCTCCGAAAGTGATTGTAATTGGAGACAGGAGCTTTAAAGAGGTGATGAATTTAAAATGAGGACTTTAGGGTATGCTCTAATCCAATTTGACTGATGCCCCATAAGGGATTAGAAGACCTAGAGAAACATTAACGGTGTGCATGCACTGAGGGACAACTATGTGAAGGTGGAGCAAGATGTTGGCCATCTGACAGCTAAGGATAGAGCCCTCAGAGGAAACAACCCTGCTGGTACCTTGATCTTGAACTTATGGCCTTTAGAATTGTAAGAAAATATATTTTTGTCGTTTAAGCTGCCCAGCCTATGATATTTTGTTATGGTAATCCTAGTAAATTAATTCAGTGAGTGATGGTAGTGAGAAGAAGGAGGAGGAGGAGGAAGAGAAGGAGGCAGAGAAGAAGAAGAAGAGGAGAAGGAGAAGGAGGAGGGAGAGGAAGAGGAGGAGGGGAAGGTGGAGGAGGGGGAGGAAAAAGAGGAAGAGGAAGGAGAAGGAGAAAAAGAGAGTGGTGGGGGAGGGGAAGAAGGAGAAGCAGAAGAAGAAAATGAAAAAAAGGCTATATTTCAATTATTTCAATTAGACCAAAATCTAAGGCTTATTGTCAGAAAATCTTCATTTACTTTATTTAATAACATTCACTAAACTCAACAAAGAGGCAAATACTGTGAAGAAACAAGAGATATAATAATAACTTATGGTTCATCTCTCAAGCTAGTCTAGTTTAGGAAGAGGACTAAACTAATGATAATGATGATATGTTCTCAGAAAGTTGTGTAGAAGTTTGCTTAAAAGATGGGAATGCATTATTTATTAACATGGTTTATTGTTTCAAAAGCTATTGTGCACCCAGTGTTAAAAGGGATTCTAGAAATATAAATATAATAATATCAAATGACGATGATGATGATGATGATGATGATGATGATGATGATGATGATGATAACAGTAACTACAATAATGGTTAACCTTTACTTCATCTGAAGGGGAGCAGCAACACTAGGGAGTCTAGTTGGAGAAATGGTGAGCTTCAGTATGTTGAATTTGAAGTATTTGTGGGACACAAATAAGGGAAGAAGGCAAAACAGTTATTGGATGAAAAAAACAGGTTTCCAGGGGACATCAGGGCTCAATCTTTAGATAAGCTCTTCCAGCTCACATATTTAGAATAAAACATAGCGGATCCAATGACAGAAACCTGGATAAGACCTACCTTTAGGAATTTCGTAAAGAAGTCCAGAAAAGAAGTCAGAAAAGTAAAAAAGAATGGAAGAGAGCTTTAATAATGGCCAAGTTATCAAAAAGAAGCATTAGAGAACCAGCCCATATGTCCAGTAAGATAAGAATTGAAATTTATCAATTGAATTTGGCAGTAAGGACATTATAGGCAATATCTGCCAAAACAATTTCAATAGAGTAGAGGCAGAAACTATAATGCAATGAGCCGAAAAAGGAAATGAGAAGCAAAGAATCAGGGACTGTTAGCGAAGACTTAACGTTTTAAAAACGTTAAGCAAGAAAGGAGGGCGATGGAGCAGTATCGTAGTATAAGAAAGCGTGTGTGGTGAGTGTTCTTCAAGTCTGAGAACATCTCTAAGGTGAAGGAAAGAAGTCACTGGCAAGCACACACAATATAGTGGGTAAGTACTACAGGAAAATGAATAGCAGCAGTAACAATAATTACAAATGGAATGATGACAAAAGAATATACCTCAACCTGTTACGCTAGAAGAAAGGGAGGGAGAATACATTTAGAAAATTTCAAACTTGACCCTGGTCAGAAATAAAAAGAATTCATACTTTATAAGGCCTTAAATTAATCTAAGTTGGTTGCATACATTTGCTGAGAATAAGGAAGATAGAATACAAATTTGTGTATACATGTATGATTAGATATATGTGTATATATATTAGCCAGGAGCCCATACACCGAGAAAAATCAGGATTTAGGAGTAAGAGAGAGAGAGAGAGACAGAGACAGAGACAGTATTTTGATGAGATAATTTAGCACCTGAACTGAGCCATGTTCAAACTCAGTTGAACACCTAAGTCTTGTCATTTGAAGTCACTACATTTTTGTACTCTGTAGTCTAAGATTGACAAATAAACTTTTGCTTGAATAATTGGGTCTGGCTTCTGTTCTTACAACTAAAAGTGTCACTACTTGTTCAAGGCTGAGTAAGAAAATATGTTAGGGCAGGAAAGGATGACAGGTGAAAGAACAAGGCATCAAGGAATGGAGAAGTTCTACAGAAGCTCAGAGCAGGTGAGGTAAGGGTAAGAGTGTGATAGTGTCGGAATGATAAAACACCATGGTAGAAATGTAGTACTGGAATTCTAACGTGAAGCTTTTCTAAAGCCCATGCCCAGTTCTGGAGTGGAACACTGACAGGGAGAAATTTAAGGAATTGTAAGGTTAGAATGCTGAGTGGGAATTCTCATGTAAAATGGGCTTCCGCAGAGTAGGACAATATTAAGACCAGTTAGTTATAAGTACTCAGATCTGACTTTAAATCTTGTCTCTTTTACAGGCTACATGACTTAATTTATCTGATACTTAGTTTCCTCATACATAAAATGAGGATAAATAGAATACCCACTTCATAAAGTTCTATAAGGATTAACACAATCATTCCAAAACATGGAATATCATGGTTACACCTAGTTTATCATTCAATATTTAAAATGATGGCTTAGAGAATACAGGATCAGGTAACTGTATGTTTCATGGATACGGGAGAATCCATTAAAATTTGCCTCTGGGCACGACAGTGGCCGCTATGCAAAGCACAGATCAAACTTCGCTTGCTCGCCTGCCTTGCTCCAGCCTCCTCTGCAACCATGTTTGACAAACCGGACATGGCTAAGATTGAGAAAATTGTTAAGTCAAAATTAAAGACAGAAGCACAAGAGAAAAATCCAGTGCCTTCGAAGGAAGCACTTGAACAGATGAAGCAAGCAGGGGAATTGCAATGAGGGGTGTGCTGCCAATAGGCACTGTACATTCCACAAGGATCGCCTTCTTATTTTCCTCCTTTAGCTGTTTAACTTTGTAAGGTGCAAAGAGATTGGATTGAGTTTAAATGACCATGCTGCCCTTTTTCACATCAAAGAATCAAGAACTACTGACAAGGAAGGCCACACCTACCTCTCCCATCTGCCTGTCTGGCTGGCAGGGAAGGAAAAGAACTTGCATGTTGGTGAAGGAAGAAGCTGGGTGGGACGACAGTGAAATCTAGAGTAAAAACCAAGCTGGTCTAAGGTGTCCTGCAGGCTGTAAAATGATTGTCTTTACTTTTTCTCTCATTGGCTCTTTTAGCTGCTGAATATTATGAAGCTAATAGCAGACAAACTGAATAATTATTTTTTGAAAGTATGTTGCTATTTATTTTTGTTGGTAACTGTGGAGTTGGTTTTCTTATAATCATTTCATGACCTAGCCTTGCATTTCTTTACTTGTTGACAATATACAAAATTATTTTGGCATCTCCAGAAAACTTACAGAATCTGACATGTATTTATTTATTTAGTTTAGTTTATAATCTGCTTTTTTATTTAACAGTATATCATATCATTTACATTTTCCCATGATACCACTATAGAATCTGACATATATTTTAAAAAAAAACTAACCTAGGACGACTGGGTGGCTCAGCCAGTTAAGTGTTTGACTCTTGATTTCAGCTTAGGTCCATGCTCAGCAGGGAGTCTGCTTGGGATTGTCTCTCTCCCTTCCCCTCTGCCCCTCTCCCCTGAGATAAATAAATAAATCTTTTAAAAATTAAAAAAATAAAATAACTTAAAATGTCTGGTATGGACCAAAATAACTAACACAATTCTTTGTTCAATAATAAAACAACATTCTGCAAAAACATTTTAGAGAAACACTGACAAGTCACTGATACTTTTATTTGTGGCTCTCTCTATGTAAGTTTTAAAGTAACTAGTTTTTTCTCCCACATTTATGATGATGACTTCAAAGTTTATTACTACACTCTACAGTTCTCCTACTGAACAGCAGGCTTACAACTGTAATGATCTTCTGGTCATCTCTATCTGAAGGCCATATGGATAATTCAATCAACAACTGAAATACTTAAAAAAATAGTGTTTTAATTTCCAAACTAAAACTGGTTCTCTTCCCAATTTCACTTTCTATGTTACTCACACTAGAAACTTGAATGATAGACAGCTTGATTTCCATTCTCTCTACCCCTCTCCATGAAACCATTCACTAAACTGTATTAACTGCTACATATTTTTTTTCACATTGATTCTTTCATCTCCAAACACTGATCTAAGCGATCATTATTACGTGACGTCTAGTGTCCTTCAACAACCACCTGAGATCCCAAGACTGAGTTTCTCTAACCTACAATTCATTCTCTGTGCTGTCGCTAAAGGTATTTTGGAAAGCAGATTTTATGACAGGTTCTTATTAAAACCTGTTGCCCAGTTGCTGCAAAACTAAGCAAATTTGTTTCATCACTTGCATTAATTCAATTTTATTTTTGGTAGCTGGTCCTGGAGACAAGTTCAAAAAATGGGAAAGTGGAGTGGAAGGTTATCTGTGAAAATGTGAAAACACACGTCCAAGTGAGGTCTTATCATACTAGAGGCTTTGCACGATTTTTTTTTGTCGCCTCAAAACAGTCACAATAAGAGTAGAAAACAATAAGATGGTGAGAGAATAAAAGAAGTTATGTGTACAGAGGAAACACTGTTGGGTGAATGGATAAAGAAAACGTGGTATACAATACAACAGAATATACTTCTGCCTAAAAAAAAAAAAAGAAAGAAAAAAAAGGAAAATCCTTTAATTTGTGAACATGAAAGACATTTATTAAGTAAAATAAACCAGTCACAAGGGACAAATACTGCAGGATTCCACCTACATGAAGCCTCTAAAACTGTGAAACTCATAGAAGCAGAGAATATAAGTTATTGCCAGGGACTGGAGAGAGTAAAGAATAACTGTTGTTCACTGGGTTTAAAGTTTTAGTTGCGTAAGATGAGTAAGTTCTAGATATATGCTGTACATCATAGTGCCTACAGTTGACAACATGGTATCATGAACTTCAAAATGTATTAAGAGGGAAAATCTCACGTTAAGCATTCTTACCACAAAAAAAGACAAAAAAAAAAAAAAAAGGAAACAAGGAAACTCTGGGAGATGTTGGATGCATCTATTACCTTAATTGGGGTGATGATTTCATAGACGTTTGCATATGTCCAAACTCATCAAATTGTACACACTAAATATGTGCAATTATACTCAACTGTATACCAATTATATCAATTTGTATATCAATTATACCTCAAGAAAGCTATTTAGAAGAGTAAAATATTCTGTTAAAAAGAAAAATGTTTCATTGGGATGCGTTTTCTTTTTTTCAGTATCTACTGCATGTACAGCTATAAATCCATAGCTTCCACACCCTCAATGTTAAGATAAAGGCACTGAGGTCATCAACAGCTTCACTGATCTAATTTTAACAAGTCTTAAAGTCACTTTAACTTGTCAACAATTTTTAATGAGAAAAACTACATTTCCCAATAAATAAAGTGTTACATTGTTTTTGTTTTCTAATAGTCTATATATAAAAGGACCCCACTCTGGTGTAAATTATAAGCTAAAAGGAAAATAAGAAGATACATCTATAATGTAAAAGAAAGAAAGAAAGAAAGAAAGAAAGAAAGAAAGAAAGAAGGAAGGAAGGAAGGAAGGAAGGAAGGAAGGAAGGAAGGAAGGAAGGAAGGAAGGAAAGAAGAAAGAAAGAAAGAAAGAAAGAAAGAAAGAAAGAAAGAAAGAAAGAAAGAAAGAAAGAAAGATGAAAAGGAAAGAAGGGGAGGAGGAGGGAAGAAATGAAAGAAGGAAAGAAAGAAAAACAGACTAAATTGAGTTGTCATGCAAATTTGCATCAGATAAGTGTTCAAAATTTGAGAAAAGAGAAAAATCACCTTGTCCCAGAGGAGTTAAAAGTGGTTAAAAAATGCTGGCCTATGATTGAACTTTTGAAGATAGAGATCACAGCTACAATCCAAAAACCCCAAAATTTCTATCTTTTTAAGAGTCTTTTCTTTAATAACATTTTTACATTGCAATTAGAGGTATAAATTGAAAAATTAGAAACAGCATTCCAAACATCACTGACTTCTTCTTACCAATAATGGAGGCCAGAAAATAATAAAAAGAGATATTTAAAGTACTAACAAGATACTTGATAAAGCAAATAAAGAGGAGATGAAAAAATACCTATAAGAAGCAATGGCTGATTTCGCATCTACAATAAGAGATTTAATAATAAGATACAGTCCTATCAGTTTAGAATTTAGTATCCAGCCAGACTATCATTCTAGAATGGAAGTAAAATTAACACAATGTTCATCCATATCAAAAATGAGTTTATGACTCATAAAATTTTGTTGAAAAAAGTCCACAGAATCCTATGGAAATGCAACAAAGAAAAAGAGCTGGATGGAAGTAGAAACAGGGAGAGTATCATTTCTAGGTAACAGTACATTAGACAATTCAGAAAAAAACCTTACTTTTGATGTAACTACAGATCTTTCTTGACTTACCATGGGGCTGCGTCCCAATAAAAGCACTGTAAGTTGAAAATATCATGAAGTGGAAAATGCCTTTAATACATCCAACCTACTGAACATCACAGTTTAGCCTAGCCAAACTTCAGCATGCTCAGAACACTTACGTTAGCCTACAGTTGGGCAAAATCATCTAACACAAAGCCTATTTTATAACAAAGTGTTAGATATCTCATGGAACTTATTAAATAATGTATTGAAAGGGAAGACCAGAATGGTCATATGGGTACAGAATAGGTGTCAGTATATTGGTTGCTTACTCTCACGGTCGTGTGGTTGAGTGGGAGCTGAAGTTCACGGCCACTGCTCAGCATCATGAGAGAATAATACTGTATATCTCCCACTATCCCAAGAAAAGATTAAAATTTGAAGTAAGTTTTCTACTGAATGCATGTCACTTTCACAACATCATAAATTCAAAAAATGGTGAGTCAAACCATTGAAAATTGGAGACTGTCTGCAATAAATTTGGACGTGTATATAGGAAATATCTGGTTGGATGCATCAAAGATCTAATACACCAACTAAGATTTATAGGGGCATTTTTTAAGGATCATCTAAGCCCATAATACACAAATTCCTCCAGAAAATTAGAGAGGGAAGTCTCTTCAAATTTGTGTGAGTTTAGCATTATATTAAAATTAGTATTTCACAAGCACAATATAAAATCCTAAAATGCTAAGTAATAGTAAACAAAATTCAGTAATGTTAACAAAACACGATTACAAAAAATCATTGCTGCCAATGCAGAAAAACATTCAATAAAATTTAATATCCATTTATAATTTTGTAAGTTGTAATACATGAAATATTTTAACATGATAAAGATAACCAAAACAATATGGCAAACATTATATTATTGGCAAAATATTTGAAATAGTTGCATTAAAATCAGGAAAAAGCCAATTTTCCACTGTATGAACATTATACTTGAAATTCTAGCCAAGGAGGTAAGAAAGGGGAAAAAAAGGAAAAAAAAAAGTAAGGAATATTAGAATTGAACAGGAAGAAACAGTCTTGCTAGTATTTGTAGAAAACAAGATTAAGACATTGAACATCCATGAGCGTCTACAGATAGAGTATGGCTAATAATACAGTTGAGCAAGGTTGTAGGTTACAAGATCAATATACAAAAACAAACTGAATTAAGACAAATTAGAAAAGGTGATTTAAAGTAGGCTCTTTTTCAGGGCACCTGGGTGGTTCAGTCAGTTAAGCATCCTACTCCTGGTTTGGGCCCAAGTCATGATCTCAGGGTTGTGAGATAGCGTCCTGTGTCAGGCTCCACATTGGGCATGGAGCCTGCTTCTCTCTCTCTCCCTCTCCCTTTGCCCCTCCCAACTTCCCCCCTCATGCACACACACTATCTCTCTCTCTCTCAAAAAATAAAAATAAAAAAAAGATAAAGTAGTCTCTTTTCACAATGAGGAAACATCTATACATTGTTAATAATAAGTAACAGGAGAACCACAGGTCTTTTCTCAAAAAAAAAAAGATAGTGTTACATAAGGTAATTAATGAAAATCATTGTGTTTATGGATGAAAATAATCAACTTTACAAAGATAACAGTTTTCTCCAAATCAACGTATAAATCTAATGTGATTCCAATTAATATTCCTACCGGGGTTTGTTAAAGCATTTGAGTTGATTCTAAAATCCAAGTAGCAAAATAAAAAGCTAAGGCTACTAAAGACCATTTAGAAAAAAATAAGGGCATGACATTTAACCTACCAGAACTCAAGGTCTATTATGATACATGATGCTTAAAATAACATAACATTGTTCAGAATAGACAGTGAGATAGAATAAAGAATTCAAATACAGAAGCAAGCATCTATCAGATATTATGTATGTAGGTGTATGAACAGGTGCTGATACACTAAATATAGATACACAAACAGCTCACAAAAGGATGATGAATCAGCATGTGATGTATGGGGAAATATCAGCCAAGCAGCAACATAAGAGATTCCCCATTCATATACCCCTTCAACAGCAGTAATTAGGTAGCCATCCATGGTCAAAAGTGCCTTTGTGGGATCCAGGTAGATTTGTAGTTCAGGTAGGACTTGGCTACAGTCACATCTGGCCTAGGTCCTATCACCAGCACCATATGCAAAGGGACCTGGGAAGAGTCATATCCACACATGCCTCAGGTAATAGGCATGTAGACCTTCTTCCTGGCTGTGGATGCTGAAGTGGCCCATGACTCAACTGCAGTCCCTCTTTGCCACAGTCCAGGAGTCCCTGAAAGTAAGCCTACCAATCTCAGTCCAATGTAGATTCTGATATGGCCCTGTAACTGGGCTACAGCCCCTCCCAGCCACAGTACATTTGCAGTCCTGTTAGCACAGGGTCCTATCTGCATCCCCAGAGATTCTGAAAGGGCACAGTACTTGGCTTCCCCCCCACCCCAGCCTTGGGTAATGGGCCCCTCCTTCTGCCTCGGGGACTTGGTGGGAGACATTTTTGTCTGTGCCTCCAGAGTCAGGTATGCAGACCTCAGTCTCGGTTGTGGACCCTGAAGCAGTGCTTGGACTCAGTCCCAGTCCGTCTCAGCCACCACCTGGGGCAGTTCCTCCCACCTTGGGACCCACCCAGTGACCTGGCAGGGCTTCTGCCAGGGCCCTGGTGGGACCCACACCAATCCAGGTACCTGATAATAGGTTCACTGCCTGAGTGCCTCCTTTTGGACCTTGAAGTGGACCCTTGTCCCAGTGCCACCCTACTGAAGGAAGTCCTGGAGGCTGTCCCATCCCCCACAGAGACCAGACATGAACCACACCTGCCTAAGCCCCTGGTAACAAACTTGCCAACTGCATACTCCGCTGTAGATCGAGTAACAGCCTTGCAACCTGGCTCCAGCCTAGCATGACTGATTCCAGAGGTATGGGGATCTAGTGTACAGAGTGGTGACTATCGTTTATGGTTATGTTGTATGCTTGAAAGGTGCTAAGAAAGTAGACCTTAAATGTTCTCAGCACACACATACAAAAGGTAAATATGTGAACCAATGAATCTATTAACTAACCTTATGTTGGTAATCAGTTCACAATATATACATACACCAAAGCAACATGTTGTATACCTTAAACTTAGATAATGCTATACGTCAATATTATCTCAAGAAAGCTGGGAAAACAAAACATGATGCATGGGAAATTGTTAATCCATTGGATAAAATGTCAGTTTTTACTCATGATCAATGTCAAATTAAATAAATACACAAATGTGGAAAGAAAAAAAAAGATAAATTTGCATAAGATAACATAAGATATTATTTTTATGACCTCAGAGGGAAGGATTTCTTTTTTTTTTTTTTTAAGATTTTATTTATTTATTTGACAGAAATAGAGACAGCCAGCGAGAGAGGGAACACAAGCAGGGGGAGTGGGAGAGGAAGAAGCAGGCTCATAGCAGAGGACCCTGATGTGGGGCTCGATCCCACAACGCCGGGATCACGCCCTGAGCCGAAGGCAGACACTTAACCGCTGTGCCACCCAGGTGCCCCAGAGGGAAGGATTTCAAAAAGAAAATTCATGAAGCACAAATCATATAAGAAAAAAAAATGCTATATTGGACCACATTAAAATGGTGGAGTTCTTTATGGCATAAGATAGTGTATAACTGATGTTAGAAAACAAGTCACAGACTTGGAAAGGATATTTGAAATGTTTAGGGTTAAAAGAATTACTATACAACACATGTAAGGAATCTACACTTAAAGGAATAGATAAATAAGTCAATAAAATCATAAAAAGGATGTGAACAGCTAAAACAGGAATGAAAATCCTGCAGGTTCCTTAACTGTATTAATAAATACATGCTCAATTTCTCTAATATTAGGTAAATTAAAATTAATACAACACTGTACTAAATAAAGTGGTGGAAAATCAAATTCTAGAGAGACCAAATAAGACGGTATTGCTACAATATATACTAGAGTCCAATTTTTAATATCTAGTAATATTGAAAAGGCTAACAACCCACCAATTCCCATGACAAAACTTGTGCCTCTGTTAAATTTGAGTAGTAGCTACCTAGGTTTTCTCTGTGCCTGAAATTTTTCATAATGATACTTTTTAAAAAGCCACTTTTAAAATTCATAAGCCATTAGATTGAGGAAATACAGTAATCTCTTGACTGAATATGGTGTAAAATGGTGATGGGGGGGGAGGTGGGCACATCTCAGTTCTCCTAACTTGCGAGCCTATGCAGTAGGAATTCTATTCCCTGAATCTTAATTCCTCTTTGGGGACATAACAAGATGCTTATGGAAATGACTCAAAATGACTCCAGGCTTATTAAACACTCTCGAAAGTATTAGAAATAGGTATGTGATTAACATTTGCCCAAACAGCCGTTTATTACTTGATGTTTGTTCAAATTGTTTACCATCTTCCTACTAATCTAATATTTACACCCTTATTAACAGCATCCTTTCACAGTATGGAAATATCTCTATTTCTGAGACCAATATAGTATAATAGGAATGATTCCTTTGTATTTTCACAAGAAACTGATAATAAAATTAGGACTTCGTCAGTCCCCAATCTTCGCCACTCTTCCCATAGCTTCCAGTTTGTGACAATGCATTTACCAGGAACAGGACTGGTGACAAATTTCTTAGTACCACGAAATGTTTGGAAATGCTATCCTCATCATACGTATGGTAACCTACATTCCCCCACACTCCTTAGCCGCCATATAAGTGATTAAGGTGATCAGTGATGGTACACTGGCTTTGCCAGCACAAGCTGGGTTTGTTTCTATTGCCTTGGATACCATTCAGTTTAACATCTGTTCCAGATTTTTATTATTTTCCAATAAAGCAGTATTACTGCATTATTGCATTTTGGTTATTATTACACTATAATAAATTAAGATGGGTTTGGTAATACTCCCGGTGACTCACATGGTCCCCATGAATAATCTGGGAGAATCAGATGCAGTAAGTACATTTCTCACTTTAACAGGCTTTTATATCAAAAGGCCGATACCCATCCCTTTTCTCTCTGCCCTTTCCCCAACGTACCAAGCTCCTTTTTAAGGACAGGATGTGTAGCACTTGAATAAAAGAGCTAGTACGCTCAGCCCCTAACAATGAGGGAGAGTTAACTCTCGTGTTTTCTCAGGAGAGAGGGGGCAGAAATCCGCTCTTCACCCGGGCTGGCACTTGAACCAGCTACTTACACCACTGTCCACGTCGCAGCCTGCGGTGTACACAGGTTCGCCTGGTCACGGTTCGATGGGCCAGTGAGAAATACGGGTAATTAGATTTGTTTTCTCCGATATATGCGTGCAAATACAGGCTCTGCTGTTCTGCTGTCAAACCCAGAGCGCTGTCTGAACGCGGTTGCTGTGGTGATTATTTTGGCGTTTTTTACATGACATCATTCTGAAGCTATTTATTTCATTGCGTGCTAACACATTTTATTTTTTTACAAGAACTCTTCTGATCGCTAGGAATTCAGGAAAGCAAAAATAAATATTTGAGGAAAAATTAGGCGCTACATTTCTATTTCTCTAGAAAGTTGATGCTAAGTGTGTTTCTTTGCAAATGCTAGTTAACCATTCCCATACTCCATGAGGGGTGTGGTGATACCTATTCCTTGAAAGGCAGAATGGTCCCTCCTCCAGGAAGGTGCCCGGCGATCTCTGCCTCCTGCTCTTCCTACCATGTATATAGCCCTCTCCACAAAAAGGTTGGTCAGTATGACAAACAGCAGAAGTAATGGGCATGTCACAGTCAACGTTAGGTTAGAAAAGACTGTGATTTTCATCTTGAGCACCTTCTCTCTCTCTCTCTCTCTCCGCTCTGGGGAAAACAGCTACCATGAAGAGGCCCACATGGGAGAGACTAAAGTCTCTGGCCAAGAGCCAGACAAGAACGGCCTGCCAGCTACCACGAAAGTGAGCTTGGTAGCAAACTCTCCAGCCCTAGGTGAGTCTTGAAATAACTACAGCCCCTGCCAATAGCCTGATTGCAACCTTGTGAGAGATCTGGAGCCAGAACCATCCAGTTAATCTCTTCCTAGACGTTCAGCATTCAAAAACTGAGTTGTTTCAGCTTAAATTTTGAGAAAATGTGTTATGCAGCAATAGAGAACGAATAGGTTAAAAGAAACTAGGACAAGCACGATTACTGAACATGTATAGCTATGGAAAGTGCATTTACATACCATCCGGTGAAGCTTGACATTTCATTTAGATCAGGCGAATATTCTAAATTAATTTCTCTTATTTTCCACCTCAGGTTTCCTGTGAATGTGCAAGAAAAAAAAAACACGTATTTGTTAATGTGTTAGATCATTAACAGAAGAACTTTGCAAACAGATATACCAGTTTTATGCCACTCTATGAGATGATTTGAGTAGAAAATTGATTAGTTTTTTTAATGGTTGTATTTTTTAATTCTATTCATGGAATTAGATTTTTTGAAATGCATCTTGCTAAAGACAAAACATCACCATGCATGCTGTTGTAATTCAGTTAAAAAGTTCAATAGATGATAGAATTATTTGGGTTTGAGGTGAACTATGCATATTAAATTCAATTTAAAGTAAAAACAAACAGAAATTAATCTGATAATGATGGAGCATATGGAAATTAAGATATTTTGGAGCAGAAATGTACTTACGAATTTATTTTTTGTGTGTAGACATAACTTGTAACTGTGTCTAGAGAATCTGTGATGCTCTGATAAGTAACCTATGTTTGTCCATATTTATAATTATTTGATATGTATAAGTTTAGGACAACTAAACCAAAAAAGTTTAGTGATGAAGCTGATGTTAAATAACAAAAAGTATTTCAATAACACATACGTATTTTCTCTCTCTCTTTTGCTTTTTTTTTTTTTTTAACTTTCTTTCTTTCTTTCTTGGTTGTCAAATGACCCTTTATTGAAATATTTTCCTTTGTAGTTCTCAACTAGTTGGGCCTTCCACTATATCACTATTGATGTCATCGATAATGCCTTTCGGGTTGTGGTCATCAACACTGCAGCCCACAAATTGGACAATCCCCAGCATCTCTTTAATGGTTCCAGAGAATTCTCTGCCTAAAGGTTGGTGCTGCATTTGTAGGGCAATGTCGACAATCTCATCTAAAGTGATATTTCCACTCTGCTTAATGTTTTTCTGCATCTTTCTGTCTCTTTGAAGTTCCTTGAGGGCTTTGAAAATCTGGGCAGAGGCAGAAGGTACCACTTTAATCTGGGCCTATCTGTTCTGAACAGTTTCACTGGAATCCTCGGACTCTTCCAATCGCTGGTTGCCTTGGCGATGTCATCACCAACTTTTTTGGAGACAAACCCAGAGGGCCAGTCTTGGGACCAGGGCAGACATGGCACTGACTTTCCTACCAGGGCACCTCACATATACTTTGATCTTGTTGGGGTCGAACTTAAGCGGTGTGGTGTTGGATAAGCTCAGATTTGGGAGGACTGAAAGAGTTAGACTTTGGCCTCCTCCCAGCCAAAAGCCAAAAGCTCTTTTGCCTGTCTTTAGCTGAAATTGAGAAAGCCTTTGGTATTGCAGTAACTATATTTGGCAAAACATTCAAAAGAATAAACAGCAATAATTAGTTTGGCAAGTTTTCCTTGTAAAATTAATTATTGAATTAATAATCTCTAAATTGAAGCAAAATAGTAATGTAAAAACATTTCAGCTGAAATATTTTTATATTTCAATAAAATTTAGAATGGAAAATATTCTCCACATAGTAAAATGTGCTGTGAGCCTAGTAAGTATTCTAGCACCGAGTGAATATTTTATGAGTTAAAATATCATGATCTATAGAAAAGAATCAATCGAAGATTTGTTTATTCATTTATGTATATATGTGTATATATGTATGTTCATATTTATTTACTAGCCATAAAATACAACTTTGAAGAAAATTGTAAATAATTTTACAAAAGTATTAAAAGTATAAAATCATATCAACATGTGTTAATTGGAAAAAATGCCATCGAGATATTTTGGAATGGCTATGAAACTAAGATATGGTTAAGATACTGTTTAGGGGCGCCTGGGTAGCACAGCGGTTAAGCATCTGCCTTCGGCTCAGGGTGTGATCCCGGCGTTATGGGATCGAGCCCCACATCAGGCTCTTCCGCTATGAGTCTGCTTCTTCCTTTCCCACTCCCCCTGCTTGTGTTCCCTCTCTCGCTGGCTGTCTCTATCTCTGTCGAATAAATAAATAAAATCTTTAAAAAAAAACCAAAAAAAAGATATTGTTTAAATAATAGAAATAAGACTCAAGAGCAATTAGTCTATTTATTCTTAAACATTGAGAAAATCCATATAAAAATAGAAATACATAAATAATATTAATGTAACATAATATGTAACTATATATTAAATAACATTATATGTGTATACTTTATTATATATACATGTAATATACTACAATATAAATATAATGAGCTTTCTTCTTTTTCTTTAAAATATCTATGTTATGGGTATTTTTATTTCTAAAATTAAAATTTTATTAGGACTAATTTATAGATCTGCCAATATATTAAAATAATTTTTGGATCACCAAATGTTCAGAAACTAATCGATTTTAAGTATTTTTAGTGATCCCATTCATTTTAAAACTGCCTTGGTTTAGAGAAAAAAATAAAGGATCACTCCAATTATTTTAGTTTTATTTTACAGGTCAGAGTGTAGGCAGTTTTGTTGACCAAAGATAAACACCTCCACATTGAATGATAAGAATTGAATGGTAAGTAGTAATTGGTATCAGATTCAGAGTGTATACATTCTGATTTCCAAATATTGTCTATTTGTATAAAATGTGATTTAAATTCCTATAGCAGAAAACATTTTGTAATGATTTCAAATTATTTATATAAGGATAGAAACTAGTCAAAACTGTGTTGAAATCAATTTAGGTATAAATACAACCAATATAATAAGCTGAGATCTAGCCTTGTTTTTCCATTTCATGGAGGGAACTTAGATTTCTAAGATTTATCTTAGATTTCCCTCACTCATTATGGAAAGTGTCTTGATTTCTCAAAAAGATTCACATCCAAGTGTGAACACAGACTGTTTTGGGAAGTATTGTGGATTTGTAAAGGCAGAGTGGTTGAGTGATTTAATCAACGAACAGGATGTATAAAATCCTGAAACAATTCAAAACAGAAGGGAATAAATGTGGAGAAAAGAATAAAGAGACCCTTAGAAATCTGGGACTGGATTATTTGTCCTTTCAGAAAGCTTTTATCCTGACAATAAAGTGTGGATATGACGTAGTTTTGGAATATACATGAGGTTGGGTGGGGGAGGTCCGGAGCCGAGGACCAAGAAAGAATTCTTGAGGCATCTTTGGTGCAAAATGGGGACAGGACCCTTGCGCAGAAAGAGCTGGTGCCCCAGGGTTTGTGAGGGGTGGCTGATTATATACTATGAGGTTGGGGGAGGTAAGGGAAAAGGGAGGTTTCCAGAAAGAACTTTCATATGTCAAAGAAGACTCAGGATACTGGAGGCCTTGCCATTGTCAAGTTAAGGTTGGTTTTCCTTTTAGTAAGGCATTAATAGTAAGCTAGTTGGGAGCTTCCGGGGGGAACATTACACTTTGCCCACTTCAAGTATCTGTCAATGGGCTGCAGGTTATAAGGACATTTAACTGTATTTACATTCCCTTCTGGAAGCTAGACCATTGATAGAACTGCTTTGTTCTTATAGATTGCTAAGACATTTGTAAACTGAGGGAGACTCCTGTCTTGCAGGAATGTGATCTCTAATTAGTTAACTATTTGTTTTTCCTTTAGGGCAGCCAGGAGTCCGTGAGGAATGTCACATATATCCCATGGAGGGGGGAGGGGTTGTGGGGTGTGGGCTCCTGCCTTGTCCTCAGCTTGCCTTCTGTTCCCTCATCAGATGCCTTTGATAATATTTTAAAATATGACTCTTTCCATGGTGGGTGAGTTTCCTAGTTTGTCTACAAATCCAGAAAACTGACAAACCCCACAGGCAAATTATAATAAGTCCAGAAGTAAAGGCTTACTATTATTTATCAGTCATTGACATTTCTTTTTCAACCAGTAAAAGGCAGTATATAAAATCATTGCCTCAGATCATCCCTTGTTTGGTAAAGGAAGAACTGTATTTGGGAGCCTACAATTTTCCCTAGTCATCCTTGTCTCTCTCCTCTTGCCCAATAAATACAAGGTTTTCACATTATCCTTGAAAACTTATCAAGGGAATAATTCCAACAGTTTCAAAAATATATCTCAATTTGCCATGCTCTGTTTTTGAGGTTTTAGGGAAGGTTCACATTCGGGCAACATAGCTTGTGGCTAATACAAAGTTCATTTGCATGGGATCATGAGAATTAACTACTGCAAGACAAAATAAAGCAAATTTATCCCAAATCCTTGACATTCTACAGAGGAGTATTAGGAAGAATAAATGAGAGAGATCTTTCTTTTGCATCTGATGAAATTGATTTCAAGGATGTAAGAAAAGTCAGGGTGCTCTCAGAAGTTACTGATATAGATAACTCCTGCACCAATATTGGCTGACCTTTCTGTCCCTTTCCAAAATCATCCTGGAGCAGCCAAGTGCAGCTTTGTGTGGTGGGAAGGAAGAGTAGAAAGCAAGATGAGAAATAGTGCAAAATCTGACCACAAGAACCTCTTGCAGAGCAGAGTTTTAAGTCTGAGTAAGACCCGAGGAAGTTTGGAGTCACATGATTTCTAAGCTGTTCATTTAGGTTGACAAACCATCCCAGTTAGTCATTCTGGGTTTCAGCACTGAGAGTCCCACATCTCAGGAAACTCCTCAGTCCTGGGCAAACCAGAGCTGTTGGTTACCCTAGCGGTACTGACATTTTGTTTAATGAAATAGTAGGAAAAGCTATGAGAATTAATATTGCAACATATGGGATGAGAATGGTGAGAGTATATGGGGTCAAGGAATGAATGAAGAGGGTGGGGTTAAGCATGAAGTCATAAGAAAAATAAATTTGCTTTCTGCCTGTACCAGCACATTCAATAAACCACTCCACTTGTCTTGTATATCCATTTGCCAAACGTGTTATCAGCCATGTTGGGACAAGGAAAAGGAAAGTTTAAAACAAGAAGAAAATTTTGTATTAATGAAGATTATACATATAAACAACTTTGACACTCTTCTCTGTCCTTTTACTCATGTTTTTGCCCAAAGTAACAGCAGGTGTGGTTCAAACATTGCAAAATTTGGGGCTACAGAAGTGAAACTGAGAGTCTACTTTAAAATAAAATAAACTCAACATACCGTAGGAAGAGAACAATATTTCTTTTTCCTCTCTCTTTTTAAAAATATTTTATTTATTTATTTAAGAGAGAGAGAGAGAGCGAGCACAAGCAGGGAGATCAGCAGAGGGAGAGGAAGAAGCAGGCTCCCTGCAGAGCAGGGAGCAGGATGCTGGACTCAATTCCCAGCACCCCAGGATCATAACCTGAGCCCAATGCAGACGCTTAACCGACTGAACTACCCAGGTGCCCAGAGAACAATCTTTAACAGACAAGATTTAATTAGAAATTATATAGTGAGTATCCATATAAAAATCAGTGTTTGTAGGCTTCTATAACATCTTGGTTTTTATTACAACTCAAAGACAAATAGTAATCACTACAATCATTTTTATGTATAAATTCTATGTTTCTTATTGTAAAACAGACATCACAAGGGAAAGCCCTGTTTTGCCCCAGAGTTTTGCACTGGACAGAATCAAACTATCGGAGATGATGGTGGAGGATTAACGTCAGGTATCAATAAGAATATTCATGATGCAAGGATACATACATCCCCAAAGAAGTTTGAATAGGGAAGAAATCATGTGCTTATGTTTTCCATATCACATTATTTTAAAAACTATGCCAATCATTTGAAGTAAATAGTGATTTCTTAAAAAAAAAAAAACACAAAACAAAATACCTTGAATGGTTGTTTCAATACAATATCTTACTTTTTAAACTAAAGACTATATTTACCTTCCTATTATTTCAATAGTCATGATTTTATTTCAATCTCATTTTTGTATCATTGATGGTCATTTACTTGGATATGCTATTGGTAATCCTAGTAATCTGTTAGTGAGGAAGAGCATATCTTACATCAACAGAGCAACAGCAGAAGAAACTAATACATTACTCATTTTTCCTATTTTTCTTTTTGATAATCTAGAAAATAGAGCTTCAAGGAATTATTTGGTAGTGCCTTCCTGCTGTGCAATTTTGAGTCCTTTTTAATAGACTCCAAAATATCACTGAAGCAGCCCGTGCAGGAGATTGAAACCTATTAAGCCAGGTAACGCTTCATTTTCCACCAGCCTCTTGTTGAGGAGAGGTCATTGAAAAAAGAAGGGGAAAAAAAAAAAAAAGGGAAGAAGAAGAAGCTGGATCTTCCACGATGTAGTTAACATTTGATATTAAGTGAAAAATATCCATTCCTTTCCTATTTAAAGCATAGCAAATAATGTAAATGTACCAAATGCAAAATATCACCAAGAAAACGTGTCTAAAGCTCTCTATTACTACCCTTTGTGTAGAACAACTTCGAAGGGAACTGGGTATACCAGAGAGACCCTCCGGATGCTCCCCGTAAGTTTACCCCTGTCCCTGGGGGGCCACAAGGTTTGTCTGGAAATATCATGAAGGCCTGGATCCCTTGTGAGAATTTTCAGCACTTCAGTCTCCAGTCTCTGCTGGAAACCCTATAAGCAAGGTCTTTCATGTGGTATTTCAACATTTCTCACTCCAGTCTCTGAAAGAAATGGAAATAAACCTTGTCTATGTTTACTAAAGCCCTAGAAGGGAGGTTGAATTTCAAGACTGTTCTTTCAGAAGGGTGAAAGTTCAGTCTGGGAGGGAAAAGAAATCATAAAAAATTATTCTTGTCCCACTTCAGTTCTTCTTCAAGCTGACCTCGTCATCCGTGGGGGCGGGGGCAGGAATCCATGATGCTGGCAACATGACATTTGAGCGAGTGATTATTTTTCCTTAATTATTTTCTTTACATTTATTCTTATGTCTGCATGATATGCAACAACAGATTTTAGGAGACAGAGTACTCCAAACAGTAGCTTTTGTTTATAAGCAGATCACATCCATCTGCAAATTACTGTATTCGAGGGCATTTTCAAAATCACATTGTCATTTCAAGTACATAGATGCAACTAAATATTATAGTATTATGCATTGAGACATCATAACAAGAGCCAGCTCTCATTCTCATTTCCAAGTTAGAGTTTTAACTTCTTAACTTGGCACATGCTTAAAGTTTAGCGTACTTTCATCTGTATTATCTTGTACAATTCACATCATTCTAAGTGGAAAGGAGATAGCATTACCACAGTTGTATAAATGAGGGTACTGCTCCTTGTGATCAAGTGACTTGCCTAAGAAAAAGTAGCTTGCGGAGGCTAAAAGACACAAATGGAAATACGGTCATCTGACTTTATGTCCATGGCCTATTCTTTCAAAGAAACACTTCCTGAAGTTCTTTTGAATTCAAAATATATTTTATGGATTATATATTATTTCATAGAATGTATATTTAGATTGAATTAAAAGTCCAGACAGCTTCCCTCAAGATGCTTACGGCATAATTAGAGTAATAGGACATATACATAATTATGGTAATAAGCAACCAGCCGATGGTAAATTAATGGGCAAATAAGAGTCAAGAATATTCTGAGGGTGCCTGGGTGGCTCAGTCAGTTAAGCATCTGCCTTCAGCTCAGGTCATGATCCCTGGGTCCTGGGATTGAGTCCCGCATCTGGCTCTCTGCTTAGCGGGGAGTCTGCTTCTCCCTCTGCCTCTCCCCACTGCTCCTGTGTGCGCACTCTCTCTCTCTCTCAAAAATAAATAAATAAAAACTTAAAAAAAGAATATTCTGAAAAGGAAGAAATCTCATGCCACAAGTGGTGAGATAAGACTTCACAGAGGGTATTATTTTGATATATTTCCCACTTCCACCTTGCAATATAAGCCACTCTACACGTGCTTGCAGGACATAAGAAGATGTTAAGAAAGTAATAATATAATGTCAAACATTTTACCACTCACAATGTACCAAAGATTTCATCATGCATTTTATTATTCAAACTCTAACAATAATTCCGTAACACAAGATGTACACAGTTGTGCTTCAAGAGGGCAGCGGTGTACCCAATATACAGCTGAAGTCTACAGCTTTAGAAATGACTGATTCCATAGCCTGGAATCATGCTATCAGGTGTGAGGGAAACAATGCAGAAAGAATGTGGATTTTCCTATCAACTTTAGGTTAGTAAAGCTGAGAGATCTTTCCAGTGAGTCTATGGTGCTCAATTGAAAATAGATCTTCATAGTGGCCATAAGCAGGCTTATTCTTCAAAGCTACTAGGATGGAACAGAGACCATCCGGGGAAGAATAGTCTTTTGATTTTAAGTCTAGACCATAATGCTTAGGAAATAATTTGCCTGGATCCATTTAATTGGCTATAATAACTTAATTATTAAATACATATCTTACTGTTCTTAAAAATTCTAAAATGGATCCAAGTGATTATCCTTAATTGACGGCCATTTTTATATGCTTTGTGTGCCTCTAAGAGGAAAATATTCTCTGATCCCAGAGAAAATTACTGGTAAATATGTAAGAAAAAATTGAAAAGCAAGAGATCTCCTGTTCTGGTCCTGCTTATTTCTTGTATTACGTTGGCTAAATTTCCTAAATAATTTCTCTCATTTGTAAATGGAAGCAATATTGGCTCATGCTTCATGAGACATGAGATAAGAGAGAATGAATTTATTTTTCCCTCAGAGGAATATTACAAAGTAAGTCATAATATCCACAACTCTTTTCTCAGTGAGATCTAATCTGCCAAAAAGAGAATGAAAAAAGAAGTCTCCTACACAGAGCTTGTGACGAGAAGCAGGGCAAGAGTGTGAACCCGTGCAGCAAGCAATCTTTTTATTGGCTGCTCAACCTCTGTCCACATTTCTAGAATAAACATTCTATTCTGTTTCTTCATTGAAAGCAATTTGACACTATGAAGAAAATCTAATATTTGACTGACAGAAGTCTTTGCTTTTCAATTAGTTTCAACTGTTTTAGAAGTGTGTAGCACAACTATACTATCACAACATCATTTGCCAAAGGAATCAACACCACAATATATGTAGCTATTAAAACAGACTTAACACTTAAATTTCTCTTGAACACTTTCTTTGGTGTTTCTTCCCACCAATCTTTTCATTTCAGCACCGCACCTAGAATCATTTAATTTTTAAGATGGGAAAAATAAGGAGTATGAAGCCATTTTGAAAACTCTCCATATTTTGAGACAGAAAGTTAAAAGTTCATGGCAAGTAATTCAAAAGAAATTATGCGGAGGACCATCTTTAAGTGTGTTGTCAACCTCAGACTTGAATTCTCAAACTGTGGAATTATATACTTTCTTAGGGGCTTTACCAATCAATTTTTCTTCTACAGATTGATAATTAGATAAACCAATAATGTAACTATTTTGTGAGAAATACTTCAAGCTATTTGATTCTCAAAATAAGGAGTTAAGGATAGAAGAACTTACAAAATACTGTAGGCCATTTAACTAATGAGAGGCAATCAATCAACTATTTCTTCAAGCAGTCCTGTGCCTCCTCTCCTTGATTAAAAGAGTTAAACTTACAAAGAGTATTTTGAAATTAGGGAGTTATCAATGTCCCCTTTGTATACTAAATTAATGGGGGAAAGGGAAGAAAATGAAGAAAATCTTTCAGATGAAAGCGTTGCAAATAAATAGTGCACTTGGATGATCATCGAATAACCTTTCCTGTCTCTTTCATGTGTTGCTCTGGGAATGTATTAATCTTTAAAGCCCTCTTACATTATAAATATTGCTTACGGCACAAATCATGCAAATTTATCCCCCTTTCATTACTTCAGAGCTTCTCAGGTCAAGAGTTATCATTCAGATAACATCAACTACTTCCACTAAACTGTATTATAGATCTATGTCAGTTCATATTCAAATGCATGATGTAGCACCGTGATAAATCCTTCCTAGCCTTTGGCAAAGGTGGTAATGTGAGGCCCTGTTTAGAAGAGAGGGATTTTATGGTTTAAGTGCACAGTTCCCAGGGAGTTAAGCAAATAATAAGCAACCCCTCTGACCAAAGAACTTTTAAAATATCAGGAAACGATACCAACGATGTTAGGACCAGGATGTGTTAAAGAAAACTGCCATACAAATACCCATTAGAAAGGGTAGAACTTTCCACTCAGCTGTCATGGTGTCCAGAGAGAAACAACATACTATAGCAAAATTTATGATAAAATGGAATGTAAAAGCACCATCTAGAACTGCCATTAAATAAATTTATGAAACCTTCAAGAGTCAAATGTTCTCTTGTGAAGTTGACTCTTCTCTGGCTTCTAAAGATGCACATACCCTTATCACCCACCCAGTCAGGCACCCAACTCTTTCATTAAACATTTGAAATCTGTTTAAATCCTTCGTTAATTATAATCCATGCTATCCTTTAAAGGACAATAATCTTGGAAGTTCATATACTTGTTCCAATTATATAACTCCTTTTGGGGATTACTCTTAAGAAATTCCTCTAATTTATAAGATGATTCAAAAGTAAAAATATGTTATTCAACCTTATCGTTACTGAGCCTGCCATGTGTTACCTAACTTGACTTGGAATGATAACAGCTAACATGTATTTACTTTGATTAAGCACCAATCACTCTGTTATTACTCTCTACAACTTCATTGAGCTACCTATTCTTAATGTTTTCATTTTGTAGGTGAGGAACTTGAACTGGGAAGTGTTAAGATCACATAGCTAGTATATACAGCAACGGGCTGGGCCCCAAGAATTTGAAGCCAGGGACCTATCTCTGATTTCATCTCTATATTGCCTCAAGGGATCCATAATGAAATACAAATTAAAGACAAAAATTCACCCTCTTTGAAGATATTAAAAATAATTTATTGAGGACAATGACCAAAGCAGAGTTTCAGAGCAGGAACAGCTTTACTGGAATGAATGTCTACTTTCAGCCAGTCGGGGCAAAAATAAAATAAAATTCTTGTTAGGAGATGTAAAGCTTGACATATTTGCAAAGGAAAGAATTATATGACCTTATATGTGCATTCCCTATAGATCTTAGGTTGGCCCCGGACATGAGTTAGTGTTAGGAAGACATTTTTTTTTTCTCAGTGATGATGATATAATGATAATGCAAGTGAAAATGATGAAGAAAAATAGCTTCTCTTTGTAAGTTGTAAAGTAAAGATAAGCATAGTTTGTTAGATGACATGAAACGAAAACATGGCAGAGAATTAATCTTTGCATTCAGGTTGGTGGATGAGAAAATTTGCAAATTTGGAGAGCAAAGCCAAATTAAAGGTGGTCCGAAATACACATTTTAATAATGAGTGACCTGCTTTGCAAAAGCGTATCAGTGCCAGTAATTTAATTTATTGCAAAGAAGATAGAGTTGAGTTTGTCATTCTACCTTTAGAAGTAAGACTGCATCCTAACCAGAGGAGCCCTGCAGTTTTAAACATGACTGTGTGGGCTGGGTGGTGTTTATAGTAACTCTTGATGAAGTCCAAAGGTGAAACACAAAATAAAGCAAAAATAATCATGAGAAGAAATTATCAGTTAGTGATGACACTTGATAGGGTGGCCTCATTTTCAACTTCTGTTACTACCTATGAGCTAATAATACAAATGGGGGTAACATATAATTTAGATCTCAAACAACTGATCAAAACATTATAATTATTTTGAGGTTCATATTTAACCCATCGCTGAATTCAGGTAAAGGGTCTCTTCTTGGAACTAACTAAACAGTTGCAATTTCCAATTTGGTCTAGAATGCTGGATAATTTGAAAATTCTCTGAAAACTTTCTGCAAAGAATCCTCTTTAAATTATTTGAACTATAGTACTGATGACTCTCCAAACTTATTTGAAACAGTAGGGCCTGATTAACTTTCAACATTAAAGGGGATGTTAGTATCATGTGTAAATATATGTAGCCTTAAAGGGCCCCAGGCTTTGGTCTCTGACTTAGGGAACCACCAGAGAAGACACAACAAAAGGACTGGGCCTGGAAGTCGCACAAGGCAGTGGGAGCTGGATGCCCTCCTGGGCCCCCATCCTCTGTGCTCTGACCCTCGCTGAACAAAGGGAACCTTAGGACCACTACCAATCCTTATCACCCACACAGAAACTATCCCCACCCTAATCGATACCTAAGACCCCTTACCTACAGACTTAAGGCACATATCCTTGGTTGTATGACTCAACAGTTCTTTGAACTTTACAAGTAAAATTAAAAGGCATTAAATAGTCATCTTTCATTTAAAAAAAAAATGAAACTGAAATGTAGGGTTCTAATACTGATAAACTTCTTAATTTTATATATAATATATACATGTGCTTTACATTAAATACATATTTTCTTTTGCAGTTCATACTACACAGGTATGTTCTTTCTCTTCCATAATGCTTTTAAAACAAATGAGTCAATAAAGCAGAATTTATCCTACACCTTTAAATCTTATCTTCAAGTGATTTCTCTAGCTTGGACTCCCCAAAGTTTATTCTCAGCCCATTTTCCTCCCATGGAGACGCCAGCAACAACCTCTCCCTAAACCACTTCTCCCTTTAACATTATAATAAAGGCAATGATCTAAAATCCCTTGAACTAAATTTAGTTTTAGTGAATGTTAATTCTGTAGACACACTGTTGTTTAAAGCAAGTGTCCAGTCACTCAGAAAACATACACCACATGTTTCTGTTTTCTTTTGCCTTGATATATGGCAGGGATATTGTTAGTACATAAATCAACTGCATCGAATCCATGAAAATTCTTAGTGAACGAAAGGAATAAAAAAGGAGGGAGGGAAAGAAGGAAGGAAGAAGGATGTTTTAATATGCTTTTTAAGTATGTCAATAATTGCTGACATACAATTGATAATCTATGTTCCACAAATGCTTAGCAATTGGTACAAGTTTTTGTTGAATTACCTCAAATGCAGGAGGCTTGAGCTAGAGACGGGTGACATATACTTAGTGTCAGGTAACACCTGTGAGAAGCATACCTGACTTTGACCACATTTCAAATGCTATGTCACAATGCAATATAATATTAAGGAATAGAATGGGCAAGAGTGAGAGAGGAATGACATATATTTAATAAAAACTAAGTCCAGCAGAGGACACAGGAAAGAAATTAATTATACCACATTTTATTTTTATAAATTAATTGAAACATATTTAAACATAAGTTCTTATATAAAAAAGGAAACTGTAAAAGATCATTTAAACCTAGTAATTTAAAAGTACTTAGTTCTTTTTTCTTTAGCTTGATTGATTGATGGATTGATTTCAGTGAGAGAGAGAAAGAGAGTGCATGCTCTAAGCAGGGAGAGGAAGAGGGAGAGAGAAAGTCAAGCAAACTGCACTGAGTGGAGAGCTTGACATGGGTCTGGATCTCAAGACCCTGAGATCAGACCTGAGCTGAAACCAAGAGTCTGACGCTTAACTGACTGAGCCACCTGGGTGCCCCTAAAAGTACTTATTACTTCTTGATGGTGTGTCTGTATGTGTGTGTGTGTGTGTGTGTGTGTGT
>NW_024425008.1:15949021-15981109 GCF_017311325.1 Ursus maritimus
TGTGTGTGTGTGTGTGTGTGTGTGTGTAATTTGACAGGTAGATACATATGTATGAATATGTATATTTATATATATATATAAATTACATTATTTATACTTAAATATTTTATTACATATAAAACATATATATTATTTCCCAATAGAATATACATTATATTATTTATAATTAAATATTTTATTGTATATAACATATATTATTAAATGTTTACATGTGTGTGTGTATGTGTAAATGCACATATATATGTGTGTGTGTGTGTGTGTATATATATATATATATATAATTTCCCAACAGACATAAATGAGGCAAAAAAGAAAATCTGAGATGGAATTATTACTTCAGATTATCTAATGCAGGGATTAGCAAACTTCACCCATAAAGGGCCAAATAGTAAATATTTTAGGCCTTTGGAACCAAATAATCTCTGTCTCTACCAATTGACTCTGTTGTTGTAGCACAAAAGTAGCCATGGACAATACGCACATATGTACATAAATGGTCATGACTGGGGTCCAATAAAACTTTATTTACAAAAACAGACAGCAGTCCAGGTTTGGCCCAAGAGCCTTACTTTACTGATACTTGCTCTGGAAGCTAAATAATCCACCTTAGATGTTGACTGAGGTAGGAGATACCAGTTTTAAAATTGGGCATATTTTGTCTCATTTTATCTTTATATCATTTAAAAACCACCTATTGTTCTATAGAAATAGGAAAGTACTCTTCTGCTGTGGACTGAACGCCTGAATCCCTCTCGAATTCATATGCTGAAGCCCTAATCCCCAAGATGATAGTTCTTGGAGGTGGAGGCTTTAGGAAGTACTTAGATCATGAGGATGGAACCCTCATGATGGAATTAGGACTCTTGTAAGAAGAGACACCAGAGGGATGATCTCTCTGCATGTGAGGACAAAGCAGGAAGATGGCGATGTACAGAGCAGGAAAACTGTACCCTGATCTCTCAGACTTCTAGGCCTCCAGAACTGTGAGAAATATATTTCTGTTGTTTAAGACACGTGGTCTATGGTAATTTGTTACAGCAACCCAAGCTAAGAGACTCCACAGATTTTTGTTTGTTTTTAAATGTGTGTGGCTTGGAGAGATCGTACATAATCTGTGCCAACCTGAAGAAAAAAATATCCCTAAAATTATAGCTAATCAATCACTGTGTTTCCAATGAAAATCACAATTTCTTTTAATGTTGGTTCATTTGCACCACATTATTTCTTCTCCACTCTGTCTGGGACTCTCTTTCCCCTACATCCCTTTGCAGCTTGGAAAACATCTAGTCATACTTTGAGGTTCATAGTAAACACCATTCTAGGAGGGTTCTGTTTCACCATATCCCCCTATAGGAATAGTCGTTCCTTTCTAGATCTTACTTTGCACTAGATGTCTTTGTAGCATGTATCAACTCATTGTGATCGTTTATTTGCATGAATCACACTTTTCAAAAGCGGAGTATCTCTCCTCCATCTTTGATTTTCTAAAATCTAATTTTATCTTATGCAAGCCTTTCATTGGTACTTGGTAACTGAGGAAAGAAGGTAGAGATGGAGATGAAAGAAGAGAAGAGAAAGAAAAGTAAATTAAGATTGAATGGAGGAAAGCAATTACATTGGTGGGTTGGAAAACTGTAGATTTAATAATATTAACATTGTGTGAATTGGAGAAGCTATTGTTGATATTATTAGTCACTAAGTATGTACAGGATACCCTTTTAACACAGGTGAGATTTTTCAGGACTTCAAATTTAGAATATCACTGCTAATTATTTAATAGAAAATGCTAAGTAATCACAAATGGTATGTCTTTTAGTGCTATTAATACAGATAATTAATTGATAACACTTTTTAAGCAATTTCAACAGCAAATATTGTTTCCAGAACAGGTAGGTGTGTTGTGGAGAGAATTCACTGACAAACTAAACGATATCAATATGTCTGTTCTATTAGTCTTCAGGCTGAATGAATTAATTTGCATTTAATTTATTTTATTTACTTAATAACTTTTTAAGGTGTCCAGTGCTTTCTTCTAAGATGTTTAGTTAGGGTGAACTGAGATGAAGAAAACACTAAGTTAGTTATTTTTAATGAAAATATTTTTAGTACTTTAATGAGCATACAATCAACTTACAGAATATTTGTTTATCTTCTATTGTCAGAATGGTTTTAGATAGCCAAGAAACTAAAATCTGAAATACACAACTCAAATCAATGCTATAAGTATCTGTAAATTATATATGTATGTGTGTATATATACATGTGTGTGCATGTGTGCTCTGTGTGTGTGTGTGTGTGTGTAATTTTTTTTTTCCCTCATTCTTTCTTACCTTTTCTTGGGCTATTTCCTGTTTCCAAAAAAGAAAACATTACACTGAACATACTGGATGCTGTTAGTTATTGAAAACAATAATTGTAATAATAATGGGGAGGAGAACAGAGACAAAATTTTAAAAAGGTCTCCTAGTGGGGTGCCTGAGTGGCTCAGTTGGTTAAATGACTGCCTTCAGCTCAGGTCATGATCTTGGGGTCTTGGGATGGCCTATACGGGCTCCCTGCTCAGCAGGGAGTCTGCTTCTCCCTCTTCCTCCGCCTCCCCCCAGCTCCTGCTCTTTCTCTCAAATAAATAAATAAATAAAATCTTTAAGAAGAAATCTCCTACCTAATCTGTTTTAATCCAATTAATCATCGAGGAAAATAATTCCCCAAAAATATTTTTAAAAGGAGGTTGTTGTCCATCTTGAAATAATACAGTTTGTTGCTACCAAAGAGATCTTATTGGTTATGTATCAGAAAACCAGAGTGACAGAAACCTCATGAATATCATTTCTCAAAGGATTTACCAAAATAATTTCTGTCTTTCCTTACCTGTGTATTTATTAAGATTTTAAACATCTCAGCTTTTTTACTTGCTTTTGCTTTATTTTTTTACATTTTTATCTATCCTTTGAGTCTTGAGACAGACAATGAAAATGTTTTCTTCTCCAGAAAAACTGTCCTAACCTTCCTCTGGGTGATCTTAGAATCTCAGTGGATAGTTGCATTCAAAGAGAGCCTGGATATTAGAATGCTCCCTTGTGTAATATTCGCACAGGTTGTGAGCAGCCGTCTGAATTTCATTCCATTTGCTGAAGATGTTGAGTTGGCAGTTCCTGTTGGCCCTTTGCCATTCAGTATTCTTAGTACTCAGGGCTTGCATTTGTGCTGAACCGAGGTGCTTACTTTTTATTTTGCATTGCAAGCCTATTTCTCTTCTGCTTTCAATGATTTTTATGGCTGAACAAACCAGGTCAATGAAGATAAGCTACTGTCACTCTTCACTAAATCTTCTAACTTTTTAAGAACTGCCCTGAAACTGAACTTCTTCTAAGAATTTCTCATTAGGATGGGAACACAGGACCATATTTTTAGCAGTTTCCAAGTCAAGGTTGTCAGTTTCAGCTAGTTTACTATCTCTTGACCATGAGGAAGTCACTCACTTCTCCAAGTCTCAGTTACTTGATTAAAAAATTAGACTATCAGTGGCTGCCTTGACCACCTTCTTAGGTCATAAGGAGACTTAAATGAAGTTACATATGTGAACATACCTATAAACTATGAAGCATAATAGAACAGAAATGACTTTTTCCTTTTTTCTGATGAATCAGACATGGTGTAATAAATCATACTCTTTAAAAATCCAATACATTTTGTAGTTTCAAAGAGTTTCTTTAACATTTGAAAGAATAAATGTTTGACCATACCCTAATATCTTTTTTAAAGGGAGGGGGAAAAAAGCAAGGCCTGGACATTAAATAATAATAATAATAAATCCTTTCTTTGATTCTATGGTCAAAGAAATTACTGGATTTTTAGCATACTCTCCCTATCTTTTTTTTTTTTTAAGATTTTTTAAAATTTGTTTATTTAGAGAGAGAGAGAGAGCATGAGCGAGGAGGCCTGGCAGAAGGAGAGGAAGAGAAGCAGACTCCCCACTGAGCATGGAGCCTGATTCAGGGCTCCACACAGTACTCAATCTTAGGATCCTGAGATCATGACCTGAGCTGAAACCAAACCAAGTTGGCTGACAACCAACTGAGCCACCTAGGAGCCCTCTCCTTACCTTCCTTCTGTATATCCTATACTTCCATTTTTATTATTGCCAATGAAGCCTAGAAATCATGCTTATTGTCAGAAAGGCTCTTCAGTGTCAGACTGTGGTATCAGAGCTAACCACAGGGCACAGTGTCAAAAAAATATTGCTGTGATTATGGCTATGTGAAATACAAGCCATTCAGTTAGCAAAGACAAATTAACTCAATGGAAAGACAGTGAAAATATTACTGAGTTACTTAGTTAACTGATAGAATCCACTGATGCAAAATTCAATGTACTTGGACAGTCACCACCTGAAGCCATGCCTTCCATAGAGATAAGTGATTTGGTTTACTGTTTTCAGCACCTTTATTAAGGTATAATTGAAATATAACAAGCTTCTCATATTTAAAGTGCAATTTGTTAAAATGTGTCATATATCTTCACCTCGATAAAATGTACATAGAAGATATATCTTTGTTTCTCTATATTGTCTTTAAAATCAATCTAAACCTTAGTGAAATACACACTGAAATGAAAAAAATATTTCCTTTCTTCTTCCATTCTCATCAGTGACTTTTTATCCCTTTTTTTCCATATTGTAAAAGAGCCACTTATATTTCCTTGTGAGTTTCTATGACAAATTGCCACAAAGACAACTTTTTCCAAATCCATTTTCTAGCAATTAACATTAAAAACACGATATCAACTCATTTCAGCATAAGAAAATAGGGAAGACCTCTGATAGTCTGAAAGCCAAGTCATAATACATTGTTTGAAAATTTAGGACTAAAGCACAAAATCTAGGACTATTCCATCTTTTTCTTCTATCCAACCAGACTGTTGAGTTTGTTCAGGATTATTCTGCATACTAATCCCAGGAGTTAGAGTTCTCTACTCCTCTGCACCACATAGGACATGTCCTCCCACCCTGACTCCATGATACCGGAACTCAGGATTCTTTGTCATCAAACCTTTTCCCAACTTCTCTTATTTGCACAGAAGACTTGGGTTGTACATGCTTGTGCATTAAAGGTGCTAACTCAAAGACCCTTATTTAGACAACGTCATCTCTGTCTTTACGGTCTCCTTTAACAATCCCAAATACATCTTAGATCATCTGCCATTCCTTCTGGGGAAATGACCTGCAAATTTTAAACTGCAGCAGAAATTCTCTTCCAAGTTGTAAACCTTCTTTTGGAAAACCCATAAAATATTATCATCTTAATATTGAACAAACACTTCAAATTTCACATGCCCCCAAATATTTTCTCTTTCTAGTACCAAAATAATATTGAACACAAATGCAATGGTTAATTTTATGTGTCAACTTGACTGAGATATGGGGTGTCCAGAGGGTGCTGCAAGGGTGTTTCTGAATGGGATTAACATTTGAATTGATAGAGTAAAGCAGATCCCTCATGCCAGTGTGGGTAGATCTAATTCAATTCATTCAAGGCCTAAATAGAATAAAAGTTTGAGTAAGGAAGAAGTATTTCTCAAATCCTGATAGTAAGTCTGTCTATCATCTGTCTGTCTATCTATCTATGTATCTATCTATCTATCTATCTATCTATCTATCTATCATCTATCTGTCACCCCATTGGTCCTGTTCCTTTGGAGAACCCAGACTAACATAAGAAATATAAGATCAAATTTCCTAGAATATGATTCTGACTGTGACACATTAAAAAAAATTTTAAAAAGAGCAGTTCTTCAAATAGATTCTCAAAATAATACCAACCATTGGTATTGCTATTAATAAATAACTATGTTAAAAATCTGGGGAAATCATGTCAAATGCAAGAAGATGATACAAATAAGATAGATATAGAACAGAACTTCCCCCAAATAATATTTCTATAAATATTGTTTTATTAATAGTTTCTTGTTAACAGTTGAACTATTTTTTAAACTTTTCCGTCACTTTGCCAATATAAATGATTTGTCATCTGATTTGTGAAAAGCATATTGAGTTTTATTCAGTTTCCTGGATAATTGGGTTTCAGGTAATTCAGATTAGTTTTTCATTTTTAAATCAAATCTTATTTGATTATACTTGTCCATATTTTGGAGAGATCATTTGTGTTATTATTCAGACTCCTTGGTGTTCATATCTTGTGAGTCAAAGCAATCTGCATCCTGAATTATAAATATTCTGGTTACCCTTAACTTCACCTCATTAATAAAGTATTTAAGAGAGACCAGAACTGTCAGTTAATGTTTAAATGAGTAGTTAGGGGGGGAAAAAAAGTAAAGAAAGAAAAATATAATCTTTGCCAGCAGCCAGTAAACTGAGCATTAGCTCATATTATTTTTTTTGGTAAATTAAAATAATGTACAGATTGGCATCTTTATATATCAACGCTTGCGCCAAAACATTGACAGGCTACAATGTGATATTACAAAGTCTACATCAAAGATAAAAGAGTAAAAATGTGTTTACATGCTCTAAAAACGGAATCTATTTAAAAATAAGACAAAAGAAAAGGTATCTACACATCTCTTTGTTTTGTCATATCTTTTACGCTCATAAGCCCAAAGACCCACCAATAACAAAACAAAGCAAAAAATAAAAAATAAATGAATAAATTATTCCACAAGTATAATACTTTAAAAAATAATTTTGAAACATAAGGTGGCACAATTGTCTAAACTATTGAGCATAATTCCTAAGAGACTATCAGTTATACCTTCAAATAATCCTCAGCCTGTTGTAATAGTCAGAATAGAATTATCCATTGGCTCCTTGACTTTCTAAAGTTATGGTGGGAGTTTATCAAAACGACTTTAGCTTTCTGGCTGTAGAAGTATTCTCATAGTCCAGATAAACCTGATATGTGATCACATACTTCATGTGATCCGAGTAACACATAAAAAATTGACATCAAACTTCTAATGGTAAGACTATTATGTTATGTTAAGACTAGTGAGCAAAATATGATGAGAGATAAGATGATTCCATAATCTCAAAATATCTTGCCACAAGGTACCCATGAACTGCAAAGCAAGAAAAGAGGAGCTTTACAGTAGAGAAATATGGCAGACAACACCGTACTCAAGTCATCAAAATTAAACATAGATCAAACAGAACATGAGAGCCGTGTGCCTCCTGATGTGGTGCACTCAGAAAGACACGACACCACTTCTCTGATGTTTCTGTCCCAAAAGAACATAGACTGAATACAATCCTGAGCAAATATCGGACAAACCCCAACGGGGGAAACTGTATAAAATAACTGGCCTATACTCTTCAAAACCACAAGAACTTTAAAAACAAATACAAAAAGACACTTCCAAAGTAAACTTGGTAAAAGAGATATGACAATTAAATGAATAAAAGAGAGGAAGAGAGAGCGAGGAAAGGAGGGAAGGAGGGAGAGAGAGAAACAGAGAGAGAGAGAGAGAAAGCAAATGTGATAAATGGTTATATTTAGAGAATATGGGTGAAGGTGGATTTGGGGTAATTTTGCATTGTTTTGGATCTTTTTTGTAAGTTTGAATTTATTTCAGAATAAAAAGCAAAGACACATAAAAAATACCTGCATTTATGTTCATTACAATTCTTCTAGGCACAAATAATTGATTTTGCTTTTGTTTTTATTTTTTCCGTGTTCCCAAAAAACATATTGGCAGTGATTCTCATTTGGCTTCTAGGCCAAAAAGGACTTTTGGCTTTATTTAGCCCCCTGCTCCTGCCAAATTTTAATTCTTAGAAGATAAAGAGACATAAGCCTACACAGATAAATCACTCACTCAAATATATACAAATATTAAATTTAAAAAATCAAAATTTGATATAGATTTTTCATTTTTCATCCTTTCTTTAATACATTCTGATCTATTAAAAAAAAAGCTAGAACCATCTATCTCTGTACATTTGGCCACTGAACAACATGGCTTTTAGGGTCTCTTAAGACATCACATAGCTGAAAAGCCATCACTTCTGACTCCCCCAAAAGTTAACTACTAATAGTCTACTATTGATCAGAAGCCTTAATGATAACAGTGAATTAACACATATTTTCTATGTGATATGTATTATATACTTACAATAAAGTAAGTTAGAGAAAATAATGTTATCAAGAAAATCATAAGGAAGAGAAAATACATTTACAGTAATCTACAGTACTTTTATGTATGTATTTCTATGTATAAGTGGACCCACATAATTCAACCCATGTTGCTCCAGAGTCAACTTTATTTATATTTTCCTACTGTCTAGTACAAGATCATGCATAGAGTAGAAGCTCACAAAATGTTGCTCCCTAACAGTTCTTCCTGATAGTCTTACTACCTGAAATCTGTCTTCATTATTTAGGCAATCATCAAATGTCTGTGACTCCATAGCAGACGCTTCTCTAGAGCTGAGACCACACTGGGGAAACAAGCATCACTATGTCTTGATCTTCTCCCTTACCTCCCTCTTAAAGAAACTCACACTCAACTTGGGGAAGAAAGTCTGATGCACCAAGAGTTAAAATATGAGACAAATACTGTGGTTGAACCAAAGGATAGAGAAATACCTGAGATGACAATCGTATTTTGCTGATTCAGACAATTAACACATTGTTTGGTGAGCATCCTAATGTATAGCTTTGCTTCATATAAAGTTGATAATATATGGGGCCTCTAACGATAGAGGAGAGTCACACAATCTGTTTCAGTTGCTTGCAGGCTGAGACCAGATGTGGCAGAGATTTGTGAAGACGGCATTTTGGAACACTTCGATTTAGGTTCAGCTTGCCCTCTTCAGTTTCCACAGTCCTCACTATTCCTTATTTTCCCTACTAAATTCTCCATTCATGTTCAGCCTGGCACCTGATGGCATTTAAATCTGTGAGCCCTAATTTAAGAGGAGATGTAAAGCAAGCACACACATAACAACAGAAGTAAATAAACAAACAACGGTACGAGATAAATGTTTTAAAAATATTTGCAAAGTCTCTTTGGGGTAAGAGGAGGGATTACTTTCAGCCTGAAATGAAAGAAGTGAACACAGTACTTCCTGGGGGAGGCAGAGGTTTTCTAGGTCTTGGAAGATAGTCATGAAGGTGGGTGAGGATATTTCTGAAAACAATGATAAGGAAATCAGGAGGCAATCTCTGAAAGATTTTTTAATTCCCGTTTTTAGATTCTTTAGGAAGCCATTCAAGCATCTATACGATCTCTATAGGAAGGCTGCAGACATTAAAATAAGACTCCTTATATTATTCCAAATTCAATGTAAAAATAAATAAAGCCGTAGATTTTTTAGGATTCCAGACTAATGGAATGAGAAGATAAAGAATGAAAGAAAAAAAAAAAAAAAGAAAGGAAGGAAGGAAGGAAGGAAGGAAGGAAGAAAAGAAAAGAAAAGAGGGAGAGAAGGAGGGAGGGAGGGAGGAGAAAAACACAGATGGTGCCCCTTCCTACTGCCAGCAGATGCAATTACACCTAAACTTCTTGGAAAAACAGGAGCCCTAGGGTCTCCACAGGCAGAGATTCTGTGCTTATCTCTGCAGTAACATTCCAGAGTTTAACAGGTCTCTGTCATATTTTGTTCAGAGTAGATGAGGACAAGTCAAGGACAAAGAGAAAACTGAAATAAAGCATCTATGTTTTGTTTTATTATATTCCTTTTCAATTTATTCTAACTTATCTGTTATTTTTATCTTTATTCTGGTATAGAAAAAAACTATTAGTAACTTTTATTATCTGTCTGCAACCTAGATTATGTCTTAACAAATAGCGATGACTGTTTTCCGCCTATATAGGCAAATTTTGGTTTACCAAAAATCCTGTATTGTTATCATTATTTATTCACTCCTATCATCAAAGAATGTTACATAACTAGTAATTCAATTCTCTTATATTTTGAGATTTTGAAAACAGTTTATTACTCATTTTAAAAATCTCAGGTTGTGGAGACTGTACCTTCCAGTATAAGTGCCAACTTTGTTCAAGATTTTGCAAAACTTCCATTAATTCTGTAGACTCTAATTTTAGGTATAGGATTTCAAACATGCTTTTTGTTAATCAAATGAATAGTTAGGTCTCAAGGGATCATGTATAAAAAATATCTAAGAGAAAAACTTTCCAGTTGTTTGGTTCTGGACATATGTACACTAAATTAATGAATTCATTCTTAATTAATTAAATTAAAATTCTTGTAGCATTAGACAGTTTTTGATGCTCCATTTTATGTAGCAAGATGGTAAATGTTAGCTAATTGATCACACTGGATGAATACAGTCCGATAAACTTCACTGTATGAACTACATTTAACTACATTGCTGTTGGTTTACAAATTGGCTCCACACACAGAGGGCAAAGAGGGATTGAAGAAAGAGGCAGGCCGCTCCAGATTGGCGGCACCTTTAGTAAGCAAGGGAATTTATGTGTGAGACTTGTCTTGGGAAGAGGTATGTTTATCCACTTACAAGATGAGTAACTTTCTGCACCGGCCTGCCAGAATCTTAAAAGTTTATATAAAGGCTTTATCTGGGTTCAACCATATATACTGTTCAGTTGGTCTCAACAACACATTGCTCTCATTAGGTTATGTTTCTGAAAATGGGTCCCACAGTGAGAACAGTGGGCAGAGGGTACGTTCTAAAGAAAGGGGAAGGGGTCATGAGCTTGTCATTTCTTAGGTCCCTCTGGTGGTCACATCCCTCAATGATCTCTTTCACTTATCACAATGAATTACCCATCACCCTCAGTCCCAACCACTGGACACCTATTTCCTCACCCCCACCCATACCACCATAGACATGGTTAAAACACATACACACACGCATCACAAATATTAGCACATGTGTCGCTGGTAGTGCTGACATCTGTACTAATGAAAAATGTTAACAAATTTGCAGTTAAGTAATAGGTATGTACGCAAGAACCAAGGCTCTCGGGATTTCTCAGCTAATTTCTAAATTAATACATAATAATCATCTTAATAACAGAAATCTTAGAGTTTTATACTTTGGTAAAAATGACTATGAAAAAATGAAATAAATGATGTCAAGAGACACAAATATCTGTGAAATGTTATTTCCAGCCAAATATGTGTCACTGGGGGAAACTGAAGTAAGACAAAGCTTTACATTCTCATTGTTCTTACAAGCTCTTTATTCTGAGATCAGACTAAATGCTACGGAGACATTAAAAGAAGTCATAATCACGGGTATTTTCTCTCTTACAAGTATGGGAAAATTACCAATTTATAGCACTTTTAGCTTGGCGTGGGTTCCTTTTGATGGGGTCTTGGAAAAGATCTAGCATGGATATGGATAATGCCTTCTAGATGCTGTTTCAACCAGAGCTCAACATCTTGTGAATAGTTTATTCATGTTGTGAAGGGAGAGCTAAATATTTAGAGTCAACAGAGGAAAAGCACACGCACTTTCTCCTCTATTCTAACATAAAGAGACAAACAGCTACCTTTATCTCAGGTCCCCACTGCAGAGCACCCACATGCTTGGACAGGTTCTTTAAGTGAAAGACTGTACCTCTCCCCCATTCAAAGCCTTACCTTTGACCATTAGCAAAACACAGAAATTATAACTCAAACTCCAAAAAAAAAAAAAAAATGCTAAGTATCCCATTCCTGCTCGAATTCTCCATTTTAATTTTGTTTTCAATACGGGGCTGTCTCTTCCCATGTCGTGTAGCTAGGACATGTGACTGCTGAGCTGATCTACGACATTTGCAACACGTGCAGCTCCCGAATAGTAAACTAGCACACAATTAAGAAGCGGACAATTAGAGATGGTTATTAATTACTCAAGACACCTACCAAAGATGCTCCACGGAGACCACGGGCTCATTTTATGGATGCATTATAGATGCTTTTTTGTCTAATATTTCCATGAGAACAAGTGAAATTGTGGTTTTCAGTAACTGTCCAAATAATTCAAATTATAAGACATCTCATTTAAATATACTCTTATGACGAGGTCATGCAAACATTACAAAACTGAATTTCTTGTTCGTGGTTACATCATAAACCAAATCAGAGAATATTAATTAGTAGCATCTTCTTTTTTTTTTTCCTTCCTTTCTCCTTTCTTTCTCTTCCTCTCCTTCCTTCACTTTACACATGGTCAGTGAAACTTAAGGTCTAGAAAGTTAAATGTACAAGAATCCAGTGAATTGAACTTCAAAGGCTTTGGTTATAACTTTCACTCTTTTGTGTATGTGTGTGTCTTTTTTAGTGAAAGTAAGTAACACATGCTTATTATAAAACGTTCAAACAATAATGAAGTAACATTCCTCTTTTAAAACTATTAAACTCTGGATGTATGTCTTTCCTGATTTATAAAAAATGATTTTATCAAATCAAACAGGATTTGTTGAACGTCTAGATTGCACCGGTGACGATCACTTGACCATGATAAATACAAGGACAAAAAAGAATGAGTTTGTCTCTGCCCTCAGAGAGGCAAGCATGCAGCACATGGGAACACATGTATTTGTACTAATAGTCAGTCTGTTACCTAAGAAAGTACCTTGGAGAGAGGTTAATTAAATGCAGTTATATGTCCGAAACATTTGGTACAGAAAATAAGCATGAATTCTAAAAAAAACAGGGACTTGATCTTTTCCCTGTAGCCCCCATTCCCAGTTCCTCCCCAAACATCGGTTCTCTGTCTGGCCAAGAAGATGCTGGAGATGCTGGGCAGACAGGCTGGCAGACGGTGAACAGAATATGGGACTGTTCAGACCAGAGAATTAATGCAGGACTGTTCCCCTCTGCATATGAAGAGAGTCTGAGGACTCTTGCTAGAGAATCTTGAAGCAAATATAAGAGGATGGATCCTAGAAAGAGCTGGACTTCTTGGGATTCATAAACTGTAGGAAAGGAATGGCCACCTGATAGCAGGGGAGCCACTGACATCCCACCCTTCAGGAACTTGTGGGGAAACGTGCCAGGTAGAAAGATGTTGATAGCTCTATTGCTTGGAAATGAGACACAGACAAGCCATTCCTAGTGCCTCAGTAGAGACTTGAGAACTCAAGTCAAGGTTGTCTAATGTTGGCCCACAGTCAACTCCATTCTCTCAAGAGGTAACATGGCTGAGCTTCAAGGAGAGAGCAAAAGAGCATTTATATGTTGCTACGGGGATCCGGCAGCCAGACAGATGACAATTCAGCATAAGTTAAGAAGAATCTGTTCTTTGTGGGGAAAATAAACAAACTATTGAAGGAGACACAGGACAACAACAGAAACAAAAAAGAACATAAAGACACGAAAATAAAATGGTTCCATTACAGCTCCAAAAAGTCTTTTTGAAGATAAACACACAGTATTTTTTAAATTGTTTAAAAGATTTTATTTATTTATTTAAGAGAAAGGTGCAGAGAGAGTGCATGAGCAGGGGGAGGGGCAGGGAGAGAGAGGGAGAAGCAAAGTCCCCTGATGAGCAGGGAGCCTGACGTGGGGCTCGATCCCAGGACCTTAGGACCATGACCTGAGCCGAAGGCAGATGCTTAACTGACTGAGCCACCCAGGCATCCCAACACATGGTATTTTTAAATTATGGAATTGGGGTGCCTGGGTGGCACAGTTGGTTAAGCATTGGACTCCTGGATTTGACTCAGGTCATGCATGATCTCAGGGTCGTGAGGTCGGGCTCTGCACCCCATCTTGGGTTCTGAGCTCAGCGTGGGCTTTGCTTGAGATTCTCTCTTACTCTCTCTCTGCCTCTCCTACTCATGTTCTCTCTCTCTCTCAAATAAATAAATCTTAAAAGAAATAAAAATAAATAAGTTATAGAATTAAGCAGATTAACTGAATGGAAGGGGCTCATTTTGGAGATCTATTAGTAGCTTGGAATATGAAATATGAGAAAACAAAGCTTAAAACCAACCAAAATTCAAAAAGAGAAAGAAATCATGAAGTAAAAGACAAAAGACTAAGAAGACAGATATAGGAGACCTCCGATGAATTAGAACTGAACCAGAAATAGAAGGGGAAAAAAATGGATAAACTGAAGAGAGGTTATTCCCAAGCAACTGTGAAAATATAATCTAACTAAAAATGGAACACATAGATCAGAAGCTTTTCTAATTTCAGAAAAAAAAAGCTCTATGCAGATCATTATAAAATTTCAAAATTTCAATAATTAAAAGCAAAACAAAATAAAATAATAGCAATTTAAAAATATTCTAGAGAAAGCCTGAGGAAAAAAGAAAAAACTATTACCCAAGCATTTCAGTTCAAACCAAGGTATCATTTACTTGTCAGAGGAAAAAAAAAATACAGTATTTGCAAAGATTCATGCAATGTATGACCCATATATCTGACCTAAAGAAAATATTTAAGAATGAATTCTATAAAATATCATGCGGGGCAAAGAGCTCAATAGAGAAGTGGGATCAGAACATAAATACACGTTAGTCTATACAATTTCTATTTTTTAAAAAGCCCCCATATTGGTAATTTTACACAGTTCAAATCCTTTCAACACATAGGGGCTGAAGAATGAATGGGAAGGAGAGACGGGGAGAGTAAAAATATTTTAAAGATTTTATTGTAATGAGTTGGGAGAGAACAGTAGGAGGAAAAATAGAGCATTTTTACTGAAAGAGATAGAGGGCATCTTGTTTTCAAAGAATGGTAAAGAAATGTGTGCTTGCTTTGAATTATCAGAAAAGGAAGTTAATGGCTAAAAGAAAACAGAATAAACAGTAACTTGAAAACATGAGCAAAATAAATAGAAAGAAAAAGGAAAATGAACAAACAAAAACCTACACAGTAAATCTCAAGTAAGATGGGAAGAATAAGGCAATTTTTTTACATCCAATGAAAATGCTCCCCCCCCATTAAAGGACTATGTGACTGTGTTAACAAACAAAACACAATCTGTGTGCTTCATGAGAAATAAACTTAGAAGTCTGCAAAACTGACACACTGGGCTGCTGTTTGGCCTCATGTCATCTCTGATGCTCATTTCTGTCAGAGTGTACCCATGACTGGCCACCCAAGAGCATCATCTCTCACCCAGTCCTGAGTCCAAGCCCATGGTACTGTCTGGCTGAGGATGATGGCTGGTTGCCAGAAATCCGGATGGGAAAAGACTCAGGATGGAGATGAGTTTATGTGTTGTGTAAAGTAAAATATCTTAAAGACTAATTAAGTGAAGCTTTAACTTTTAGGTTTCCTGAAACTGCCTACATCAAAATGGCCGCTACACATGGTTTCTTCCAAATGTCATGTATACAGTAACTTCAGCTGTTCCTTTATAGTCAATGAGTGAATGAAGTCAATTTGTGAACAGATATTATTTTGTTTCACAGGGTTTTACCAATCAATGAAGCCGTAAGGACAATTACATTTGATAGCTCAAAGAGCCACAGAGACAGAAATAACCTAGTTATTAAAGCATGACACATAATGACCTTCACAGCGCAGTGCGAGGATGAAGGTTATGGAGTTCACTCGAGAAGGGTAAGAACTAGAAATGATAGAAATGTAGGGAGGGGAAAGTCCAGACCTCATTCTTAGAATTTATGTAGGCCATCTCTCCAGTTCTAAAATGTTTTGGTAAGCTACTAAGTAACGGCATAAAGGGCTACTTTTAACTATGTTCATCTATTTCCTATGCTCCTTCACCCTAGGGTTCAGTGTCCTTATGTTAAAAAATTCCAATATATAATACACTACAGTAGCATCTTAGGGCTGCCATAGCACATGACCACGAGATGGGTGTTTAAACCAACACAAGTGTATTGTTTCACAGTTCTGAAGGTTAGAAGTCCTAAATCAAGGTGTCAGCAGGGCTCTGCTCGCCCTGAAAGCTTCAGCGGAGACTCTGTTCCGTGCCTTTCTGTTAGTTTCCGTTGTCGCCAATAAAGCTGCCCCTTGTCACACGGCATTTTCCCTGTATGCCTGCGTCTCTTTACAGGACTCCAATCATACTGGATTAAGGGTCTGCCTTATCTCTATGATTTCATCTTATTTAACCAATTAAACTTCAATTAACTTATTTCCAAATAAGGTCACATTCTGAGATTCCAGGAATGATACAATTTAGCAGTATGTGCACGTGTGTGTGTGTGTGTGTGTGTGTGTGTGTGTGTGACACTGTCCATCCCAGCACAAGAGGTAACTTAGCTAAATGGTCTTAGTTAACCCCAGGCATTTGCTTTTAAATACTAACCTCTAACCATGGAATAAAATGCTTTTTTCTACCTGTTAACCTGATTTGGAGTATCAGCGTTTAGAGAGGTAAGAAAAGGACAGAAGGACTGTCTCAGGTCCTTAGAATGGCAGCATTTGTGCTAGAACCCTCTCTACCTAATTGTTCATTGTTAAGAAGTGTGTGGATATGGCCTCAGGCCACCCTCTTAATCAAATCGCATAGAGAGCAAGCACATCAGAGAATTCACAATGGCCCGCAGCATAATTGCTTGACCCCACGGTTGGACAGTCTGTAAGCAGACTTGCAAATTGGCAGCAGAGCTTAAGTGTCAAAAATGGATAGCGGTTTCACAGTGAATTACGTCAGATCACAGAGTGTTGTGCCTTCATCAGCTGTGACTTACAACGCTGCAAGGGCAGGGAGAAATGGATATCAATATGACCCTTATATTTTTGCACCAAAGTCTCTGTTCAGAAACAAAGACTCTGTTTTCAGGGCATGATCACAATGGACCTGCTGTTCAAAGACGGGGACACAGATCTTTAAACCCACAGAGGATGAGTGATAGACTAAGGTCTACCTAGCTACTTAATAACAGAATCCAAAATGTAACAAAAAAGTTTTGGTTTCCACCGCCCAGCTGTCAGTGTCCAGTCAGCACTCCACCAACACCAGGAAAAAAGAAAAAAAAAAAACAAATTACATAAAGCTCACCATTGATGAAATGGTTCTTGCATTTTAAAACTAAATGAAGAAAAATGTAAAAGAAAAGAATTAAGAGCGAAGGAAGCGTGGGAGGATTGAACAGGAGTTTGGGACAGACCGAGTTGGTTTTGGCAGAAAGATTATTGCTGGGATCCCGTGACAGTGGCTACTAGCACATGCTTTGAGCCCCTTGTTCAACAAATGCTTGTTTGGTTGGTACATTTGCCATTGAAACTACAAAAATGCTCCAGTTGGCTGGCCGTTTACCAAGCTCCTCTTTGGGAGTTCAGCATCTGTCAGGTGAATCAGAACAAGGGTTCCACTTACAGGAAGCAGGAGAAAAATGATCTCTAATGAACTGCTAATACCAAGTATTTATCGAGTTCTCCAAGGCATGTTCAAATCAGACCTAAGTTAAAAGGCTAATATGTGTTTTTGATGATCTGGGAAAAGTATTCACTGAGAAAAACTAGACTGAAATTTTTATCAGCAAAAACACTTGTTGAAACCATATGAGATAATGAATCTCTTCCCAAGTGCCTTACCTATGCTGTTATTTAAATCCTCGCAATTATCCTGACCTGAATGCTTTCTTTCCATTTTACAGAGGAGGAAACACGCTGTGTGAACCCCAGAGATTTGCCCATGGTTATGTCACGAGCATGTTGCTCAACTGGAATTAGAAACTACCGGACTTCAGAGATTTTGCACTTACATCTGTTCTAATGTCTCCCCAGAAGATGATGTGGCTAGAAAAAAAGACTTTGAGGAAGTATTCAGTCCTATCCCTCCTACTCTACACCTGAGGGCATTTCAGAACCAGGTGTTGAAGCGATTGTACAGAAGTCACACGACAATGTCAGGATACATATTGGTATTCTACTTCCTCGGAGGAAACATATTTCTTTTTGTAATACTTTTTTAATATGGAAGATACCTAGAGATTTAAATATTTTCTTGTAGAACCAGGACTGAACCGTTATACAGATAGCCGGTTCCTGGAATATGGAGTTGATAACAAAATGTAGACATTTTATGTCAGAGTAATGTGGGTCAACTGTCATTCCCTACATGTGACATAGTTACATAATATGGAAGGGAACATGTGAAGCCTGCTTTATACAACATTACTGCTCAGTGGCTTTCAAAACAATATTTATTATTTTGGACCTCAGCACAAAAAGTTGATCCAATTGCACTCCATGGTTCCTTGGCCTTGGTTATCCCCATTCTCTACAAAAAGATTCGTATTTTTCCCCTTACCATCTCCATTCACCTCTGTTGTTCCTGTTTCCCAAATAAGGGCCAACCTTGACTTGTTTCACCTAAGTTCTTAATGTTGCAGCAAAATATGACGTGCTTTTTGTGTATGTTTTTAGTGCAGTTGACTCTTGAACAATATGAGTTTGAAGCACATGGGGCCAATTATACACAGATTTTTTTTTAATAAATACTGTAAATATATTTTCTTTTCCTTATGATTTTCTTAATAACATTCTTTTCTCTAGTTTACATCATTGTAATAGTACACATAACATACAAAGTATGTGTTAATCAACTATGTTATCAGTAAAGTTTCTGGTCAACAGAAGGCTATTGGTAGATTAAGTTTTTGGGGAGTCAAAGTTACATGTGGATTTTTGACTGTGACGGGGTGCACCCTAACTCCTCCTTCCATGTTGTTCAAGGGTCAACTGTCTACATAAATAAAATTGTGGCACAAAATTTATTCTCTTTTCTCACTCAACATTTAATTGTAAAGGATTTCAAACAGTATTTACGGCAAAGTTGTAAGGATTTTACATCCATCATCCTTATGCCTGTTATTCAGATTCAATTGTTAATATTTTCTGTCCATCTATTCATCCCTCTATCTGTCCATTAAACTATCATATATTGAGATCATTTCAAAGTCCACTGCAGATATCATTACCTTTCTGCCTGAATGTATCAGTATGTATAGTGTTACCTAGAGTGACGGGAGCAGAGGGGAACGTTTCCTTCCAGGGAGATAGGGAGCCCTCATACTCTGTGCTGTGCATATCACCTTTGGGAATAACTTCCCCTGTTGTAGGCTCCCCTTTCTTTGTTCTGCTTAAGTGTGTGCATCATATGAAACCTATCAACTCACTGCTCTATCTGCTCCTGGAAGGGAGGGAACATGATTCTTCACCTGCAGTATAAGAAGAGTATGTGCAGACCATCTTCCTGCTGTGGCTGTGGGATGAGACCCACTGGCCATGGGTGACCTATGTTCTGTCTTGTTCTATGTGAGTAAAGCACTGTTCCATCAGGTGCCTGTGTAAGTCATATCTTTCTTGGCATCTCCAACATCTGTGAACCATGCAGGGGGTGGCCATCTTGGAATTGCTGCTCCTGGTGGGAGGTAACAAGTGTCACTTGCTTGACCTTTCCCTTATCCCTTGCTTTTCTCAGTGATATGCAGATGCATACACTTTCCTTTAACTTCACCAGTATCTCTAGAATTAGGCCAGAGAGGGTCATACTAACCCATGATTAATTTCCATCTTGTTGAGAGTTCAATATTGAAATGAAAAGTGTTTCATTTATTTTTATAGTCCTGATTACAATTACAAAACTTTTTGTCTATTTTATCACTAATTTTGGAAATTTTATCTAAACTTACAGATTTTCCTCTTCAAAATAGACTAATATCCCATTGGATAAATGTACCATGGCTAATTTAACCATATACGTAGTTTGGGAATTTGAGCTTCCATCATTTGGAAATGATGCTGCAATGAACGGTTTTTGTTTTGTTTTGTTTTATTTTATCTACATGTTCTAGTTTTCTGTGTAATAGAGTACCACATATTTGTTGGCTTAAAGCAACAGAAATTTATCCTCTCACAGTCCTGGGGGTCAGAGGTCCAAAATCAATATCACTGGGTCAGATTCAAAGCGCTGGCAGAATTGTGCTCCCTCTGAAGGTTCTAAGACGGGATCCACACCTTCCCTCTTCCAGCTTGTGTTGTGTGGTCTGCCAGCCAGCGTTCCCCAGTAAATGTCACATCACTGCAGTCTTCAAGGTGAACATCTTCAAATCTCTCTCTGCTCCGAGGTCACATCACCACCCCCTGTGTGTGCATGTGCGTGTGTGTGTGTGTCTCCCTCCACTTCACACTTATAAAGATGCCTGTGGTAAGGTGTAGGGCCTGCTGGATATTCCAGGATAATACCCTGGTCTCAAGATCCACGATTTCATCACACCTGCAAAGTCCTTACCACAGAAGGCAATATTTACAAGTTCTGGGAATTGGGATATGATATCATTGGGGGTCACAATTCAGGCTTTTACACAATATTTATAGTTTTACTTGTAATTTCTTTTCAAGATTAGCAAAACTAGATCAATGGGGAGAAAACTTTAAGGCCCCGATATATACTGCCAGCGTATTTTTCAAAGTCAGTGCTCTTATTTACACCCACTCTGACAATATATGACAGCATCTTTTTCACTGACAAGCTGTCTGCATTTTTTTTTAAGATTTTATTTATTTATTCGACAGAGATGGAGACAGCCAGCGAGAGAGGGAACACAAGCAGGGGGAGTGGGAGAGGAAGAAGCAGGCTCATAGCAGAAGAGCCTGATGTGGGGCTCGATCCCAGATCGCCGGGATCACGCCCTGAGCCGAAGGCAGACGCTTAACCGCTGTGCCACCCAGGCGCCCCACAAGCTGTCTGCATTTTGAACTACTATTTCAGGTGAGAAATAGAATATGAATTGTATCTTCTTGATTATTAGTAAGGAGGAATAATTTTCTGTTTCCTTCCTCATGAATTTTCTGCATTTTAAGTATTATATGTGGTTAGCTGCTTTTCCTCAGTACGTGGTACAGTTTTTAAAATGGATTATTATTGACAGAACATTTTAAGTTTACATAGACTGATCCAGGCTTTTATCTTTTCTTGGTGCCTTTCACTTCTAAGCTTAGGAGTACCTCTCTTCTCCAGAGAGCAGGGGCATTGGGCATCAATGCTATTGCCTTCAGGGTTTTGTTTGTTTGTTTGTTTTGTTTTTGTTTTTGTTTTATTTAATTGTACTTAAAATGAGCTATGAGAATGGACCCAATAGAAGACAAAAATCACATACTGCCCTCATTCACAAATTCAGTGAATAAAAATATAAGGAAAAATATTGAAAATTTTCTGCTAAAGCATAAAAACGGTATATCCTTTCTGAGTCCTCTGGCTTTGTAACTGAAGAGGTATTCCTGTCCATATTTTAGGGAAATGTTTTGTAATCGTCACTTGAAAATTGATATGATGATATAAATCATAATTTCTATCTATAATGTACTAGTCTCAAATTCATTTCTACACATATTTATTGAATCCTTGTTATGTATATGCTTTGGACTGAACTGTGTCCCCCCTCAAATTCACATGTTGAAGTCCTAACCCCCAACATGACTATATTTGGAGATGGAGCCTTTAAGGAGTTAATGAAGGTTACATGCAGTCCTAAGGGTGGAACTCTGATTCAATAGGACTGGTATCCTCATAAGAAGAGGATGAGACACCAAAGATGTCTCTGTCTGTGTGCACAGAGGAAAGCCATGTGGGACACAGTGAAAAGGTGACCATGCCAAGCCTGGAAGAAACCAGAGCTGCTGCCACCTTGACCTTGAACTTCCAGCCTCCAGAACATGAGAAAATAAATTGTGTAAGCCACCCCATCTGCAATATTTTGTTGTGGTAGCCTGAGCAGACTAATATGCTGTATATACTATAAATAACAGAATGATATTTGAATAATCTCACTTGATTTTTAGAACCTCTCAGTTCTTTTGGGACTGCCACTCAGTGAAACCTAAAACATGGTATATTGTCTTCTATATACGCACTCACATGCAATTTACTCATGGAGTCTAAGTGTATGTGTGTCTGCTTCTCTTTACTTCTCCTAATCAAGTATTTCTAACCAGGTACTTGCCCATTGTATTTATAGATAAAGGTTGTCTGAATGAAAAAGGCACTCCTGACTATGAAGAAGAAAGACTAAATTTAGTTTATTTTGAGAAGTTAAAAAAAAATGTGTTCCCAGGACATTTGAGAAAAATATCTTTGCAAAAAAAAAAAAAGAAAAGAAAAGAAAGGAAAGGAAGGAAGGAAGAAAAAAAGAAACCAAAAACCAAAAGCCTACAGCTGCAACATTTTGCTTACTTAGGCATTTCCTTAATGTCCCTCTCTCTGCGATGAAAGGCATTTGACTCAAAAATCAGTTCTTTAAAACCTTTTCCTTCACTTCTTCAATAAGGTCTATTTTTTCATTTCTCACTACGGTGTTATTGGATTCATAACAGCAGTTCTGCATAGTATCATTTACCTGTAAGCTAAACCAGCAAATTCTAAGAGTTTCAAATTATGAAATCTGATTTGGTAGCTTTATGCGAAAATGAGAATCAGATGGAAAATAAAAATGTGCCAAGATGCACCACTAGGTATCATTTTCTTATAAGCAGAAATTTCATTGCTGGAGTAAGAATGCATAAATTGTGATAGTGCCAATCATAGGCTCTAACATTACAAGGGAATTGTTTAAAATTCTATTCTATAGAGAAGAATATTAAGATTTAGAGAGACATGATACCATAGAAAGAGCACAAGTTATGAATCACAAGTTATGAACTGGCTTTATGGGCCAGTTACACCAATTATAACGAAAGGATCTTAGACAATGCCCTTAACTTTCTGAGCCTTGGTTTCCTCTGATTACTAAGGTGATTTGTTAGAAAATAGATATGCTATATCATACTAGGTAATGAACAGTTTGTGTGGAAAACAGAAACAACGGTAGGTATTTCCATTAAGAAGGGATTTTAATACAAAGAATTAGAATCTTGTGAAACTGTTAGGTGAGTGGGGACAGAGAAGATCAGGGAACCTGCTGCTGCCTTTCCAGAAACCCTTATGAGCAGAAATCACCGTCAACCCCAAACAAGGCTCTTGGCATCAACTAGGTTGATTCACATGCTGACACTTGCAATCTGTTAGCAAAAATCTCCTGTTTGCCATCTTTCAAAGCTTTCACACCTCCACACTGAAGTCAAGGTAACTTTCCATTCTTCTCATCCTATCAAATCTTTAACAAGAGTTTTCCATTTGCAGGACATAAACTGGAACCCTGCCTCTGAGAGAGTCTAGAAAATATAGGTTCCAGGCTTCCAACTCCTCTTACAGAGACGACAGTAGAGGTCAGTGTGGGAATGGGTTTCAGGTTCCAAGAGACAATTGATAAAATAGACTAACTCCTCTTAGAAGGCACTCAGAACATCCAGTCTGCCCACTGGCTTTATCTGCTTTACCTACATAATGTAATTCAAATCCATTTCAATTTGATCTCTCTACACTGCAACCACCAGTAATTCAAGACAACATTGCTTCTCACGCAAACTATTACAATATTTATCTTGTTTCCTCTTCCCACATTGCTCTCTGTATGACCCCTAATAAGTTTGGTTATAATGTGGTTCCAAACAATTCCAAAATTGCAGTGGCTTAACCCAACTAGTATTCATTTCATGCTCTTGTTACATGCTTCTTATGGATTTTCAGGGGACTCTGCTGCATATAGTCATTTAGGGCCACAGGCTGGCTGGGACTCTGCCATCTTACAGAAGCAGTATCTGGAGCATTCAGCCTCCACCACAGCTGTGGTGCAAAATGTGAAGGACTGGAGACATGTTCATGGGGGATTTTGCTGACTAAGCCCACTAGTGACACAGCCCCATTCAACTCCAAGAAATATGAAAAATGGAATATCGGATTGAAACTACTATTCATGCCATGCTTCTTATAATCAGCTTTCTATATTTCATCCGAATTAATACTTATAAGATAAAAGTCAGATTATATCATTTTTAGGCTTAAAAACATTATGATATACCCTTTGCACATAAAATAGAACCAATACCTTTGTTTTAGCTTGCTCACTGCAGTCCGAGATGTTGTGGGTGGTGTTTTTGTTTTTGTTTTTAATGTTCTTTAAACATGCCAAGATGTTCCTGACCTAGGGCTTTGCACCTGCCATTCCTTCTGAGTAGAACTGTTTTCAGTGAGATTTTTGCATGACTAGTTCATTCTCGTTCGTCAGGACTCAGCTTAAATGTCAACCCGCACACTTTACTCTCCAGTATAGCAGCTATATATCACTGTTCACAATCTGTAAATTGTTTACAAGTTTACTGTTTGTCTTCAAACCCTTTAAAAGAAACTTCATGAGGGCAAAGACCATTTCAGTCTGATTTTAGCCTTGTCCCCAGTGCATAGAATAAGAGTCTGACCTAAGAAAATCACCCCAGCAATATATGTTGAGTAAAAATACAAATCAATAAACTGCATGTATCATTATTGACTGAAGTGGTTAAAAAGGGATTAGTACAAATTAGCGTGCAATTTTAGATATGGATTAATCTGAGGCTATCTCTTTATTTGTCTTTCTTTAAGAGTAAGGCAAATTTGAAGGTTCTACACATTTTCTCATTAAAGAGTGCTATCTGATGATAATTTTTGTCTGTCTTACAAACACACACAGGCACATGCACATCTCATTAGAAAGCTGTATGCTAACCTATAGCAAACAGGAAACAAATAAGCTAAACCAAAAGCACGGATTTGCTAATCCAAGTGCATTGTGCCTCAAAACACAAATTTTCATATTTAGCCATTAGCTAATATCTGTTCCTAAGAATGTATCATTTTTGTCTTCGTCCAATGAAAGCTAACTTTTTTCTCTCTTGTACACATGCTCCTACTGCATAACATTTAGCCACTGGGTGCTAATTAGATTATTAAAGTAATATCTGGAAAATCATGGCAGCTTAGCATTTGCATGGGTTACTACCAAGCCAGTCATCCTTAGTATTTTATTAATGAAGTGAGGTTTGGTGGTAGAGAAGCATGAGCACATACTCGGACTCAGAAAAACCTGAGTTCCAAGCAGGGCTTTGCCTCTTCGAGCTGTGTGATACTAGGCAAGTTACTCTGTGGCTCCAGATTTACGTCTATAGTATTTCAAAGTATTAGGAGGTGTTCTGAAACATTCTTGAATAATGTATCTGGAGTATCACTGTTCCTGTCTCAACAAATATTGTTTTACCCAAACATGGACTAGAAAAAAAATTTACAATATAATATATAATTAATTCTGACAGAAGTAAAAAGAAAATGCAATAAAAACTATCATTTCTCCAAGTGTTTCAAAACTATGGTGGTATTATTTTAAAACAAACTTAAGAGGAAAAAAAAAAAACTGGAAAACTCAAATTAGAAAAAAGAACAGATGATCCCAGCATGGAGTGTATGAAGTCCAGGGCAACCTAGGGGGCACCTCAAGATGTGATGAACAAAACAAAGCAAGTATTACCAAGTTCATTTGATCCTGAGACTCCATGACTTTGGAAGAGAGTGAACTTTTAAAATAAAATCGAGATATATTAATAACTGCACTTCAAGACAATCTTTAAAATATTTTATAAGTGTACATATGGCTAAGGGGAAGAAAACTGAATTAAGAAGACATAATTAAGAATTGGAATTAATTTACATATTGAAAAAGTTTGGACTAATTTATTAAAAACCGTTAATTCCTTAACATGTTAGGATAAGTCATAGGAGAGAATACTAATTCAAAAATGTATGCTGATGGTAGATATTAAGTATTTTTGATCGTTATATTTAGGATCTATTTTTATAGGAGACTTTGAAATGAACTACATGTACAAATTTTCCTTCCAACAGGATTGGTTTGCCCCAAACTGATTAACAGAGAGGTCAATTAAAATAGTACAAAAGTAAGAGATGAGATTAAACACATGAATAACTTTTCAGTGCCATGTAAATTGATTTGATTACATGCTGACAAAATACCAATGTGGTTGAATTATTAGTTGCTTACTGATATCTCATTTTGTCTAGTGGTAATTTAAGAAGCCAAATGCCTTCTTTAGAAAGAGTTCCATGTTTTAAGGTTTATGTGATGGAGTTGAAGCCGCTTCTCCGAAACTATGAGTTTGGAGAACCTCAACAGCAACAGAAAAGTTTTCCATGATCAAATGACTTACAGAAATGCTGCTTGAAACATGATTTTTGGTGCAACTTTGATCATTTTTTGTTTGTTTGTTTTTACGTTTTACTGGAAACCATGATCTCAGAGGTATAGTATACAGTGCTTTCCAAACTGATTTTTCCATGGAGTATATTCCATGAAATATAAACACATTTTCCACAGACTATAATCCACGAAATAGACATTTTCCAAAAGCTTAGAGGATAATGAAACTATTTGGTGGAACTCAAATTAGAGTTTTCTGTTCCTTTTCAAGCTGTGAGAAACTATTGTCAGAAAAGCTCCTGGAAAACTCTGAAAATGTCTATAAGATAAAACGTCCAGGAAATTTAGATAAATAGCATTGCCTACCAAAGGGAGACAAAATGGCAGTGAGGCAGCTTCAGCTGGTTAACTTTATGGTATAAGGGCATCCAGAGAGGCTTGGCAGACAAGTTCAGGCAGGATCTTTAAAACCCTTTGGCTTTGGTGTTGCAGCCAGCTCAATGACCGAGCACACACAAAGCCCACCCAGACTAATCTCACAGTCTCTGGAAAGAACCAACTTTATTTCCTTTCACGAATTTTTTAAGTATTTGTCCTTTTACAAACCCCTTCCTTTCCTTTAGTCTGTCTACATCATATTTATCTTTTAAGACCCCACACAAACCCTGCCTCCATTACACCTACTCAGGAAGCCTTTCCTGACCACTCTAACCTCATCATTACATTATTTAAATTAAGTTGCATCCCTTTTCCTCTCTCATCATACCTATCTTTTTACTTCAAATACTAGATAGCAACATGTAAGTGCATATTTATTTGTGTGTTCATTCTTGTAATTTCTCTCCTTCTAAGACACGAACAGGGATGTTTGCATTATCCTCTAGTCTACCTAGGCACTGTGCCAGGCACAAAGACAGGACCCACTGATCTTTGATGGATAGATGAATATGGGTTCAGGGCAATGCAACAATGGTAAGGTGCACCGAGAGACCTGGTTTCAAATTCTGGCCCTATCATTTATTGACTTTCTCTCTTCCTTCCAGGTCCCCTTCCTTGTCTATAGGGTAGGGTGATAGTGTTACTAATGTCATAAGGATTTGGTGAGAACTAAAGGAAATAATGTGAAACTCTTCAGCAGTTGTTAGGCAATAAATAACTATTTTATTAACCACTGATTTTTCTTTTTTCGATTAATTATCTTATAATATATATTGCCCCAATCACCTAAAGCACAATATAACTTTATCGCCGTGTGAGGAAAAAATTAAATTACAGAAAGGACCTGTTCAAACAATCCAGAGTAATTAGAAATCTGGACCATATTTTTGTTTTCTGTGTATTCAATGTTCTTATTGGTACTTAGGTTCTCAAGCCAGGATGGCAAAATCTATTCACAAAATATTTTCAATTAGCTTTAATCAATCAAATGTAGTACCCCACTCAAGCTCACTGAAAAGTGCGTACAATTCCTTCAAGGTTCTCGAATGAGTCTTAATCTCCTCCCCAGATTCCCAGTGAATTGGTGCAGCTAAGCTTAGTTAGGTGTGGGAGGAAAACAAACTAATTTTATTTTAATTACAACAAATACTTTTGGAGCCTAGAGCTTGGGGAAGCAAATGCACACAAAATCATTAACTTATAATGATGCAAGAACAATAGCCTTCGATTCCCTCTCAGGTGCCTTTATTTTAAAAGATGATGTTCAATTCATGATTGATAGAACCGGATGCCAAAACTCACGGCAGAGAAAAAATGTCAAGCATTTTGGGGAAGAAATCTTGAATCACACCAGATCTGCCTGAACATCCATTCACATCCATTGTTAAGTCAGTAACCCCCTTGAATGCTTCCTGCTTTATGCAATTATTCCTTCTTTTAATAAATACTTCTCGAGAATATATTACTTGACAAAACCTGGGGTGAAAAAAATATAGTCCCTTGGCCACAATTGTTAATAGTTAAGGAAACAGAATTAAGCACAAAAGCTCTGGGAGCAAAGAAGAGGTAAAGCTGAACCAATGAGAGGAAATAAGGTCTCATAATTATTTCGCCAATCTGAGTCCCCTTTGCCATGATACTTAGCACAATGTTATAAATACTAGACACATGGGGAATGCTCAATGAATAAATCAATATGTTTAAAGTACCCTAAAATTCAGCAAGATAAGTAATTAGAAGCTTATCAAAAATTACAATAGAAACAATAATTTCTGTTCAAATGTAGCCAAGTTCATTTACATATCTATTCACCAACACCTATTTATGTTCAGCTAACATCCACTGAACATTAACAATGAACCAAGCAGATAGGTCTTTAATATAAATTTCCCAATAAATGTAGTAACATCACATAATGAGGAGGTGATATCCAATGGAGCAGCAACATATAGTGAGGAGGTAGTAACATCATATAACGAGATGAGACTAAAGGTAAACCTACTTAAGGTCATGAGGTAGTAAATGTGCGCTTAAGAATTTGAATTTAATCCTTTGAGTCAACGCCCCTTCATACTTTGCAACATTCTATACTAGGTAGCAGATAAAGAAGGAAATTTGGGTAAAAGGACCACATTTTAAACTTTTGACAGATTCAAAGAAGATGTAATAAAGCAAAGGAAGGTGGCACATTTTCAAGAAGACCTGAGAGATTCAGCTAATTATCTGAAGTCTTTATACATGCCCAGCCCCCACAAGCCTCTTGGAATCCCCTGGAACACTACTTGCCCCATCCTGAGAGCTACATGGTCTGTGGCAGAAATTTATCTCATTCAAATGTTAGAAGTGAAAAGTGCACAAGAGCGTTAGCAGGCATACTTTCACTCAGAGCTAGAGGGATGAGCATATTCTTCTTAAAAAGAAAAATTAACAAGGAAGGGTGGGTGAAAAATTATGACTGGAAACAAGAATAACAGGATGGAGCTATAAAATCCAGAGGAAGATTTTCCAATATGAAGATGAAGCCAATGTCATATGTGTGCAGTAGCAAAATATTTATTATTCTACTCACTAGTCTTTTTAAGCCCTATATAAAATATTCAAATTGTAAGTTTCATTCAAATACTATCATTACTTAAAGAAAAGAAATAACTTTAGGTGTTTGTTTTAAAGCCCTCTTATTAGCATACTGAGAGTTTTGGTTGGTTTGGATATGATTTTTTTTTTTTTTTAAAGATTTTATTTATTTATTTGACAGAGACAGCCAGCGAGAGAGGGAACACAGCAGGGGGAGTGGGAGAGGAAGAAGCAGGCTCCCAGAGGAGGAGCCCTATGTGGGACTCGATCCCAGAACGCCAGGATCATGCCCTGAGCCGAAGGCAGACGCTTTAACGACTGAGCCACCCAGGCGCCCCATGGATATGAATTTTTTTAATGTTCTACAAGAATTATCTAATACATTTTTGAATGAAGAAATCATTAAATTCAGTACACTAAGAAATAATTGTTTTAAATCATATATTTGATATTTAATATTTAATTTAATTCAATTAATATTGATGGATTTAATTGATATAAAACTAAAATAGAATAGAAACACTACAAATAATGATGTGAATAATGTTAGGTATATATATACTCCATCTTTCAATAATTGCAAAGCAATCATTTTCTCTACTTGTAGATTCCATCCGCACATTTGCAAATGAATAGGACCATTGACTAAAGGACTTATTTCTGCATATGCACCATACCATTTGGAAATATGTGTGTAGAGAATTTGAATTACTTTAGTATGCCTAACATTTTAGAATTTACAATGTTTGGATGTACACAATTCTCATGATAACCGTGTAGGGAGAGATTCAAATGAATTACCTATCAAAGGGATTATTTAGAAGGCCACATCTTTTCTGACTATGGTGATGACTAAAGGTCCCTTGAAATAAATCTTCCAGTGCAGATAATATTCACTAGTACTAGCATGGATACAAAGTTAATGTTCTTTAATTTGGTTGTTAAAGTTTTGGTAAGTTTGCTTCAGATCCCTACTTCATAGATCACTCATTTTGCTTCAGAGCTCAGGAACTTCTATAATAAAAGGCATCAGCTCTTACCTCCCAAGTTACAAAATTAGAATAAAACTGGATAAACCCAGCCAAGAGTGAGAGTATTGTAAAGTAAAATATGTTGAATACAGAAAACCAAGCTAGTAACCTAGACTCAATACAATGGCTTAAAGGGCCAGGATGAAGAGTAGGGCTGACAACAACATAGCTGGGCTAAGAATCCTCCTAGACCCAGACATCAGGTTAAGATGTTGTATTTTGAGGAACAATGGGAATGAGAAATGAAGGAGAGAGAGAGAAAGAGTGTAAGAGAGAGATTCAGAGCCTATGTGTGAGGCACCACACTGAGTGAATGGTACCCAAGACCTGGTACCACCAAAGGGTGGACAACATTCAAGGGGCAAGGCACGATTAGTCTTCAACAGTGACTCTCTGTGATGGTGAGAAACAATGGAGATGTGTCCACTCTCTGCTTTCTTGTCTGCCCGGCCTCAGAAGTAACTCGGGCCAAGTAAACACATGGAATTCCTGAGGAATTGAAGGAAGTGCAGAGTAGTTCAAGAGCTCAGTGTTAGATTTTCAGCTTATAAAGTATAAGGGGGCTTTCACGATTACATAGAAACCTATGCTACCATATTTATATTTTGAGTTTATGGAGCAATTCATGAAAGTGAGCAAAAGTCTAGTGAGTGGGAGGAGTTTGGCCACATAGGTTTATGCCATTTTAATTACTGTCCAGGGGCAGCAAAGAAGTCATAAAAATTTAAGTGATTTGTTTGGGATCACAAGTGACAAAATGGTTCAGTGCTTTTTCTACTTTCCTAAGCTATTTCAAAAATTGGAATAAAAAAATAACCTTTTTTTCCCCCTCAGAGGGAAAGAATACATGAGTAAAAGGTAAACCTGATAATTAATGATTTTCTGCCATATCTTATTAGTACAACTGAAGTATTATCTTTTACAAAGTACATAATGTGATTTTCTTGAAATCTAGTACTAGCCATGCATAAATATACAAAAATCACTAGAAGTAAATTATTCTAACCTGAAAACTTAGACTTATATAATAGGTATATTTACTCACTGAATAAATATTGAGTGGAAACTTATGCACAGCAAGGGTTACTGTATTGTTTAATTGGTCATTAGCTTTAGAGGAGTCATTTTTTCCTTATAAAAGTATTCATTGTAGTATCTTAGAAAAAAAACGACTCAATTAATGCCTTTAAAATTGGATTTGTTATATAATGATACAATTTGTTCTCAAAATTTCATGATCATGGCTGGTCTATTAGGCAAAATACTAACTCTCACTTGAGTGTTAATTTAAATCTATCCAATAAGAGAGGGTCATTTCAAATGCTGGCTGTTCCGTAAATTGTATTTCTTGAAACATTCTCGAATTTTTCTCAAGCTATTTCTATACATTGGCCATCATAATTATTAAAGTATTCTGGAACCTTGGTTTGCAGGACTATTAATGAATTCAAAACAAAATGGTTCCATTTACCATCTAATCATTTGCCAGAGGCCACTTACTCTAAATCAATAAATATAGTAATTAGGCAATTAATTGAAAATACTTAGAAAATTACAATAATTAAAAAAGAGTTTCTTACCAATATTCACCATTTCAGAGTGAATGGCAAAATTACATGTTTTCATTTTAACTATTATAAAATAACTATTTAAAAAGAAAGCATAAAAATAACTTAATGTGTAGAAAGTATTCCTTTTTTTTTTCCCCCCAAGGAATACTTTGTGTTCATAGTTATGGTTAAATGAAATAGTCAACAATTTTTCTTACATCCAAAAACAGAGGTCAGGTTAAAATATTTATAAGGATATGTGGATATCTGAAATATCTGTGATATTTCATGTACTTCAAGCTTGTGTGGCTCAGAAAACATAGTCAAAAAAGAATGGAAATTGCTGTTAGTTTTTTAAAAAAGAATTATACAGCTTTGACCTATCTTGATGGACTTGAAGGGATGGTGATGAAAACTGTAATCTTAATAAATCTCCCACAGCTAGAGGTTTAAAACTCATACTGTTTCAAATTAGTGAGGACAGCAATATTTATTTGCTGCTGAAAAACAGTCAG
>NW_024425008.1:15981117-16101152 GCF_017311325.1 Ursus maritimus
GACTTAAACTTATGAGTAGCAAAGTTGAAAACTCATGTTAAAGAAAAGGAACAGAAACTAAGTACACCCGGTGATTCATTCCAAATCAAAAAGGAAACAGACCAAACTTTATCTTTTCTTCTCTTTGTCTTTCCTCACTACCATTGGCATCTTTTACAAATAAAAGCAAAGAATCCTGGCATGAATAGAGTACTGTATAATGTTGAAAGAATTCTAAGGTGCATCATTTCATTGGACTAACATAGGATTAGTTACAAAAATAAATAAATACTATCTTCAACTTACAGAAGAGGTAATAATATATCCAGTTGTCCGAAATGATACCTTATATTCTTATGTGAGGTGTGATGAGAACCTATGTCAGAGAAAGTTGACAGATGATTGGGTTTTTGCCAACAGATCATTTTAGTAGTGAACATGGAATCTACCACAAGGTCAATTAGCCATAGTAATTGTGTTGGAAGCAGGAGGGCAGCATGGTTAGATAGAACCTAGGGAGAAAGAAAATGTTTTCATCAAGTAGTCTGTCCTCCTCCATTCACCTTCCAAATTTATTCCTTTACCATGACAGAAAACCACTCTTGGTTTTCCTCTAATCTCAATGGCTTCTTGTCTCAATCTCTTTTATTTAGTATCATTTTCTTTCCTCATTTGGGATCACTCCTGAATCAATACTCTGGCCTTTTCCCCAAGTACACTTAGACTCTTGGTGACTTTATTGAAGCCATGGATTTTAACATCATCATCACTATGCAGATGACTCTTAAATTTTATAGATGAATCCCATCTTTCTTCTGAACTCTGGATTCATATAGAACTGTAAACGTTTGATATACCTCACACTTAACATGTCAACACTGAACTCAAGGTTTTCTATCCTAATTCATTCTTCCCCTTCCAAATAAATAGCATTACTATTGTCAACATTGCTTAGAAAACAAACTGTAGAATCAAGCTTGATTTCTCGTTTTCATGCATTGTAAGTAAACCACAAGCAAACTCTATTGGCCTCACCTTGAAAATAGATCCCGAGACTCATGATCTTATGATTATACTATATCCAAACCATTGTCATCTCCCATTTGGGCTACAACAGGAGCCTCCCATTTGGTTTCCCTGTTTCCACCTTTGACCTCCTACATTCTGTGGTTCACACAAAACAGAGCAAACATACAAAATGTAAATCAGATTAAGCCATTATCTTGTCAAAACTCTTCAATCTTTTTCTGTGTATTTAGAGTAAAATATAGGGGCTGTAATGGTCTTACTTCAGGCTAATCTTCAAATGTTTTTCCAACCACTTCCCCACTTATGAGGCTGATATCTTTAGTCATCGTAAACATGTTAAGTATATTGCTGTCTCAGGGCATTTGCATTTCCTGCCCCCTTGGACTGGAATGTTCTTCATGAATAGAGCTACACAAATCCCTCACTTATCTGTTCTCTTATTTATTGCCTGTCTTCCATGCTTGAGTGTGAGTTCACTAATAGCAAGGTTCTCTCTGCCATGTTTGTGATTCTACCTCCACCATCTAGAGCAATGCCTGATTAGTTGATTAAATGTAGGAAGACAAAAGGGCAGGAAATAAGGAAAGAATAATGAAAAGAAGGGGGGAAAAAAAGAAGAAGAGAGGGAGGAAGGAAAGAAAGGAGGAAAAGAGGGAAAGAAATAAAAATAGAGTAAATGAGTGGAAATTTGTCCTGTAGTTATACAAGGGACTACAAGACAAATTTCTGTGTGAGAAAAATGCAAATCAAGGCCCAGACATCTAAGGCAGCTTAATTGTAGAAGTGGTTGAAACTGGAACACCTTTCAATCAAACCAAAACTTGTTAGACTAATTGGTTGTTACCGAGGAAGACAGTTCCATTGGGGCCATTTTTTGATAAGTTGGAAAAATTCAGAAATCTTATTTGAGAGATTTTCCTTTGACAATCTATTTAAAGCAGAAGACTACAGAGGAATTCAAAAATTCTTTCTCAAAATGAGACCATAATAAAATGATAATAACATTAACTATTATTTATGGTGCCAAGTACTGTATTGAAGATGATGGGGCTAATTAATCAAGTCTCTTAAATTCTAACAGTTACTGAGTTTCTACCTTGTGTCAGACTTTGTGCTATGCTTGGTTTTTGATTAAAAAAAAAAAAAAAGATAAACATCCCTGGTCTCATGAAGCTTATGTTCTAGTAGGGAAGATAGATAGTAACATTAAATAGATTAAATAACTTAAGCTGAATTTTAAGTGCTACGGAAAAAAAAAAAGTCCTGAAACTCAGTGTTCCAGTGGACAGGTAATACCTTTTTTGAGTAGATGACATTTAGGCTGGCATCTTATAGATCAGGGAGGATTAGGCCATGTGAAAATGAAGTGGGGTAAATGCAAAGTCTCAGATAAGGGTCACATGGTATGTTCTAGATGCAGGAAAAAAAAATCCAAATTTCTGTGGCTGAAGGGCAGTAAGAAAGAAGGACAGTGGTGGAGCTGGAGGTCATAATGTGGACACAAGCCTGATTGTGAAGACCTTTCAAGACCATAATTTTATACGAATTGATCATAAATACTATCTAACAAAAGTGAAACTAATCTAAACCAACTAAATCTTCTCAAAAGGCCTTTGCATAAGAATTGTTCAATTGTACTACACAGAGAGAGGAAAATTGAGGGGAGAGGCTCTATAACTTGTCTATGATCACAGAATTGGTTAGTGGTGGAGCTGTGGTTCCAACCCTGCCTTGCTCAACTCCTAATGCAGAGTTTTTTCCACTGTAGCACTTTTAGAAGGAAAGAAAATTTTCATTCCCCAAAGATCCACTCAGTTAAGATACAGGAGGGCTTCTGAGATAGATAAATATTGCCCAAAATAGAAGTGAGACCTGATTTACGGTAACCAGAAATTTTAGGTGTAATTCTGAAAGGGCTTTCTCTTTTTCTGCCTCTGCATCTGTTCTCTCTTCACTGTTCCACTTGTCATGTCTTCATAGTATTTTCTCAGCAATTCTAGGTATTAGACACAATTTGGCAACTTCAAGTAAAGAACTAAAAGATTTAGGCTTGATTGCTTAAGCAGAAAGACTCAATTAGCCATGAAACTAGAAATCTCTTTTGGTTCTAGGTATCATGTTGAGCCTTAAACTGAAACGGGCCAGAACAAATCTCTTGATTGACATTGATTTCAGAAATCATTGATCCTCAGACGTTCCCTATCTCACTGTCCAATACCACCATTCTACCATGTTAATTATGATATCGATACGTGATTTCAGATTTCTCTTGTTTCTCACTCCCCACATTCAACCCTTTATGATACTCTGTTGAAACCACTCCCAAAACATGTCCCGAATCTTCATTATCCCTCTGACATCAACAAGTCTTTCTGTACTACTGGCGTGGTTTTAATAAGCCGTCCTATCTTCTTTCTTGTCACTTTATAATGTATCTTCTATGAAGCAGCTAGAGTGTACTTGAACTTCTATAAAAGAAAATCCCTCCTAAAACCAGAAATGAAAACTAGTCCCGGTGCATAAGAGCTGTGCAAGCCCAAAATCAGATTGGAAAGGCCACACTAAATATATAAAATGATGTATGGATACATGTACAGCAAGAATTTGTTGCCAAATTCATAATTTATTATAACCTTAAAATATGACCCAATCTCTTTAGTGTTGTTGTTATTGTTGTTGTTGTTGTTGTTTATATTACCCTGACACTGCTTGTAGCTCCCACTTTATTCCATAACATCCTTCATCCTATCCATAAGGGTGCAACCAGGCCATTCTTTGAGTTCTTCTAACATGTCCAGTTTGTTTGGTTACAATTTAGGGTCCTTGTATTAGCACAGGAACTGGCAAACTACAGTCTGAGGGCCAACTCTAGCCTACCACCTGATTTTGTAAATAAAGTTTTATTGGAACAAAGTGACATCCCTTCATTTGTATTTTTGCTGTAGCTCATTTTGTGCTACAACAAGAGAGTTTAGTTGTCATGACAGCCTGCTCCACAAAGCAAAAAATAGTTGACCTTTTGTAGAAAAAGTCTGCCAAACCCTATGTTAGCTGGTCCCTCTGAATGCTCCTTCCCCTCCAACATTAACATTTTTTCCCTTTGTTTCATTCAGATTCCTTGCCAAATATATTGCTTTATATAGATTTTTCTGAATAACTAATATAAGGCTACTCTTTATCCCATTACCTAAATTAAATTTCTTCACAAGATGTATAACTATCTGATGTTATTTTTAACATTTTTTTTAAAGATTTGATTTATCTATTTGACAGAGATAGAGACAGCCAGCGAGAGAGGGAACACAAGCAGGGGGAGTGGGAGAGGAAGAAGCAGGCTCCCAGCGGAGGAGCCGGATGTGGGGTTCAATCCCATAACGCCGGGATCACGCCCTGAGCCGAAGGCAGACGCTTAACTGCTGTGCCACCCAGGTGCCCCTATTTTTAACATTTTTAATTGTTCATTTATTTATGTTATCACTTCACTAGAATATAAGCTTTCTGACAGAAGGAAGCTTGTTGGTCTTCATAACTGCTTATAATAATGCCTGATACATAGCAGATTCTCAACAAATATTTTTGAATAAACAAATAAATAAATAGAAGAAACTGCCATCTCAGAAAAAAATATGCTGCTTTAATCCAACTGACTTCTCAAGAATATGTATTAAAGAAGCAAAATGGAAGGCAGAACAAATAGTTTAATGAGAAACTGAGAAATAGCAGCTCTCAAGTTCCAGAAATTTCCAGAAATTTAGCACAATGATGAAAGTTAGATATACTATTAAACGCAGCTCCAAATGCTTAAAGTCCATTTCCACCAGTCCAAACATGGTAAGGTAACAAGAATTGAGTTCAGGTTCAGTGGTTCTTCAACTTAGTTGAACACAAAATCCCTTGATGTAGACAGTGAATCTGCAACTGCACTGCTGACCCAGGTGCCTCGTATTCACAGACATTGACAAAATGTCAAAGTGACAGTAAAATCATCTTGGCTTTCTCACAGGCCTTGGGAGTCATGTATTTGAGCCATTTAATTGTTACACTGGTAAACATTGGGATAAAGTCATTGACTCAAAAGCTGTATATCAGTTCTTACGAAGGCAAGCTGGAGGAATGAGTCACTCTTTCTTTCCAAGAATACTTAAGGCTTGTCTCACTATGAACAAATTGTCCTAGACAATGATTCATTCATTCATTCATTCATTCATTCATTCACTCCTGTACTCACGACGTCTGAGAAGACATTTAAAAGAATGTCTCATCCCTGAAGAATTTAGAGTTGCACCATAGACTGTCTATTGACAGCTTAGTATGCTTCAAGTGTTCCCAGACTCAATTCCAACAGAACAGGGAGTGTTGTCTCACATATGACACCAAACAATCCTTGGACACCAGCAGAGTGACCAAGAATTCAACTATTAACACCAAAATAGCATCAGATTCTTTAGGTTAAGGGTTCAGTCCTAAAAGACTGCCCCCTCCCCCGTTACATCCAACCCTATCATCAAAGGACAGTTTCAAGCTCCAGCTCTTACCTGTGCTTCTGACCAACCAGCTACAGATTGGAGGTTCCAACAACCCCCTCCCTTGAGTTTGATTAATTTGCAAAAGAAACAAGGAACAGGAGAAATTTATGCAGCATGACCCACTGTCCCCTCTCTACGGATCAGTGCAAAGGAGAGACAGCCAAACAAAAGTTTCACTTTGATTCATGGCAGTGACTAATGTTTGGATGATCAGTGAAATGGCAAGAGCAAGATGAAATGTTAATAATAAGAAGATCTGGGGAAGATGCCTATGAATGGACACTCTGTAATGAGCATTCAGTGTGAGGATTTGTATCCTATTTTAATTCTCCACCAAAGCCATCCCCAAAGACATCCATTGTAGTAAATGGTGGCAAAAGAACTCAATCTACAGATGCAAGCTTCTTTTCCTGCTGCCACCCCACTCCCATCACATGCTTGCATAATAAGCTCATAAAATTATATTGATAAAAAAGATGGAGATTATTCACGGGTTCAAAAACATATTTCTTTTCACCAAAGCTGGCTACTACCATCACTTGGTGCTAACATGATGTGATATACTGAGTAAAGGCCTCCAAATATGTCTACTTCCTAGCCCTGGAAACTGTGAATGCTACTTTATATAGCAAAAGACAATTTGTGGATGTGATTAAATCAAAAATATTGACAGAGGAAAATTATTCTGGGTTTTCTAGGTGGTCCATCACCAAAACGCAGAGGCCCCAAAACCAAAAGCTGTTGCTATCAGTTCCTGCAACTTTGGATCCTGTTAGTTAGAAGGCTTACTGCACAAAAGCGGAGTGCTTCTACAAGGGGACAAAGCAATGGTTACAGTGACTTGGAACTTGAACCTACCACCTGACCACATTAGGTTCCTCAGACCTTTGAGAATGATTGATCCTGATAAAAGAATGAAGGACTATATTTGGATTTGAGGGAAATCTGTAAGGTGCCTTTTAGTACTTTGATCTCGAGTAGTAAATGTTAATGAATGACAGTAACTAAATATTCTCAGAACCAGAAGTGGCTCAGAATTTTCTAGAAGAAAGTTTAAGTCAATCAATGGGGTAAAATAACCACAAACAGTAGAGGTTTGAGAAAAATGGACAGAGAACAGATAACGGAAGAAGGAAGTAATAAATACCAACTATATCCCCAGGGTTAGTTATAGTAATCAGGAAAAAATAAATACACATATTCTTTTTTTTTCTTGTTCCATTATATCACACAGTAGTCAATTATTTTTACTTTCTTTCTCTTCTTTTAAGTAAGTTTTGCCCATTGTGTTTATATTTATAATTAAAATTTACAACTTTAAAATTACAGCTATAAATGTAATCAATTATTGCAGGTTATTAAAGAAGATTGTGATTGAATTAAGAAAGGAATGACCAGGGGCGCCTGGGGGGCACAGCGGTTAAGCACCTGCCTTCGGCTCAGGGCGTGATCCCGGCGTTGTGGGATCGAGCCCCACATCAGGCTCCTCCGCTGTGAGCCTGCTTCTTCCTCTCCCACTCCCCCTGCTTGTGTCCCCTCTCTCGCTGGCTATCTCTATCTCTGTCAAATAAATAAATAAAATCTTTTAAAAAAAAAAAAAGAAAGGAATGACCATCTCCACAAAGGCACACTCTTTTTGGGAAAAGAATAATCACTTCTTCAGAGGAATAAAGACAGCTCCATCATATTAAAGGAAAGAATGAAGTCATTGTCATTATTGCTTTACCAGTTTAATTTGGTAGAAGGATTCATACTTGAGTTATCAAATGGATGGGCTATAACATATCATTTGTTATTAACTCAAAATGCTATCTGTGTTCCCTTACATTCATCCATTCATCCTAAGAGGGAAGGCAGCAATTTGTTTTCTAGTACTTCTCTCCAGTACTCCTGTGATTATGCTAATGAACAGCATTTGGAAGGTGGAAGGGAGGAGGGGTCATTATTCTCCAGCTGCAGTTGAGGGAAGACGTGAGTCTTAGGGAGATTCTCAGGTAAGCTTTCCTGAACCTTCTGACCCAGAGCCACAAGAAGCTGAGACCTATGGGGGCATCTTCTCTGGGATTCCTGTGCTTTAAAGAGGCTTCCCTGCATACTCATTGTCAGCTTTTTGATTCTCTGCTGCAGGCAACTGAGATCATACCCAAAGTCTCCCCTGAAATTCTGGCACTTCCTGTTTTTATGACTCTATGACTCCAGCAGCAACTTCCTTGGCATTTGCTGCCCTGGTCCTTTCACAGTTGTGCAAGCTTTTTAATGCATTGTATTTCTGTTTTCTATTTGGAAGAATGAGTGATTATTCCTTTCTTGAGTGTACATTCACTGATTCTACAGTGTAATGGGAGATAAATCATTAAGCAGATGATCACAATGATCTTTTATAAAATCTCTTACAGAAACATTCATAATCCAGATGATAACTGTGAGAGAATTACATTATAGGAAGCTCCTCAGTGCAGCCGGAAATATATTATGTGCTCAATAAATGGTGGTTGAATGAATGATCGAACAATGAATGAATAAACAGATGAGTGAATCTGGGTGGATAACAAGGAGTGATATGAAGGAACAAGAATGACACTGGAAAAATGAAACTCATTGAAAGTGTGAGTTTATTAGAGGTACTTTAAATTGGCTCACTAACACCATGACAAATGCTTTCAAAGGTGCCACATCTGGGAAGCAAGGACTATAATTTGCAGACTCTCTTACAGTTCAGATACTGGATGAGATTGAGGTTCTGCCTGTAAGATGCCCTATATGCCACTTTGCCACTGAAGTGCTCGGGAGAGAGCAGAACTTGAACCTCCATGTTTCTGGCCCATGCAGAAGAGAGGCAAGGTGTCTGTGAGCCAGCCACTGTGGCACCCAGCCTTCCACTCCGCAACTCTCTTCATGGAACAGAAGCAATGGCTCCCTGATGGCCATATCTGTGATGTCCTTTGAAGAATTTTCTGAAAGACCAGCCCTAAGTCTATTCCTTAGCTTTTCCAGTAATTCTGTGTTACCCACATTTTTAATATTTATTTTTGTTTAGCTAGGATAGATGCCACTGTCTATAATAATAACTTTTACCAATTCACATGGTCCCCAAACAGAGGTAATAACATGGATGAGAGCACAGTAGGGCAAAGAATATGGTGTACACAAGGATTCAAGTGGTTTTCTATAACTGAAGAACAAATGATATGTGGAGGAAGGCAACACATAAGGCTGGAGCTTTGGGTGCCAGTTACACTAGACATTTACATCGCATTTTGTATTTTTAAAATCTATTTCAGGGGCACCTGGGTGGCTCAGTCGTTAAGCCTCTGCCTTCTGCTCAGGGTGTGATCCCGGCATTCTGGGATCTAGCCCCGCATCGGGTTCCTTCCCTGGGAGTATATATATATATATATTTCAAGTCCCTCCCTTTCCTATCTTTATCTATCCTTAGCCAGGTTCATCATGTTAAATATATATGGATTATTTCTATTGTATTTGCTATGGAAAAAGAAAGACATGAGCAGTAGTTCCTATTAAATGCCAGACATTAGCTAACTAATTTACAGAGGTCATGCAATTTTTTTCAAAGGTACAGATATTGGACCATATCTTTAGGTTTAAACAAAAATCTTGGTTTTAGAACCAGGTTCAACATGACTGACATTCATATATTTATTACTTTATTCAACCAATATTGAATACCAAAAAAGGACCAGACCATGGTACTCTAGGTCCATTGATTTATAAGATCTCTGTAGCAAAAAGAAACTGAAAATTCTTCCCAGCTGCCATATCTTATTCTGTTTTTCTACCTCAAGATTTAGTATACAGCTTGGGCTGTAGTAGGTCCTCAACATTAATTGTTGAATAACTTAATGGAAAGACTTCCCCAACTATTTCTGTTCAAGGAATCTATTCTGTTTTGTAGTTTTGGAAAAAAATATTGTCAATGAAGCATCTCTCATTTTATGTAGTATTGCTGTCCAATCTTTCACAGACCCCAGGGCCTAAGGCAGTGATTTGCATAAAGAAAACACTCAATATGAATAAGTATATGAATAAGTTGGACAGCTGATTCAGATATCAAGTCTAACAGGTTAAGACATCAGTGTAAGAGATGATGTAGAGGCACTACCATAAATGGACATTGGCCCGATAATAGCTTACCAGAACTTTTAAGACATAACTGCTCTCCTGTGGAAAAAAAAAAAAATGTATTCTTTCAGAAAATCGGGATGTTAGCCACACAAGACACATGATAGTTGCCAATATCTGCCTTTTCCCATGGTGGTAACAATTTAGGGAACTCCGTATGCTTTATAAAATACTATGCAGTGTTCTATTAAAGAATATCTCACTGGGATGATTTGGGTAACTTAATTACCCAAAACTTATCACCCTTGATTGAACTGACACAACTAAATTTCAGGGCCTACAAAGATGAAGACCACTTTAACACTATCCTGAAAAACTGAGTCACAGCTAGATTGAAACCTCCAGGATGAACCCTTCTGAGATACGAAATTCTCATATTATCTTAGTTTTCCTTCTCAACTTCTAGCATTTTCAATAGAGTAGGTATCAAAGAGTCTGCTCTAAGTGCCTAATTACTGGAATATTTTCCTTACTCTACTTAATAGTCTTTTATTTTCAGAAATCATAAATACTAAAGCAATACTATTCCTACTGAAAATAAATTGAACCTAACTAAAAATTGAAGCACCTGTTCACAATTTATATTTATTAAGGGCTTAAAATAGAACATTATGATCAACCTACTTCATTTTCCCTGACCCTTCTTATGAGTCAAAACTCTTGATATTACATGGGATGCAGACATTACTGAGAATAATTTAAGAGCAGTATATGCAGAACATAGGTTTGTGGCCTAACGAGTGATTCAATTCAAGGGAAACAGAAACCACTATCTCAGCCAATAAGCCATTTACCATTATGTAGTATTATCAATGGAAAGGCAACCGAGATATCCATTATATTTTTCTCATTATTAAAGATCACATAAAGAGGTTGCAAGATACTTTCTTAATCTCTGAATATGATTGTTTTCTAATTTTTCAACATTTTTATATTTGGGACAATATGATTAATTTCACCTGGAAAAAAAATGTCCTTTTTCTAGTGTTTTAGTCCTCGTTCAAAGTATAACCTAAGGGTGTTTTTTTTTTTTTTTTGTCCATGTAATCTGTATATAATATCAGTGAAGAACTAAATAAAAGTAGACAATAGTCATCTTCTTTTTGTCCCTGCTATTCCAGGAAATGATTGGGCCACCAACATTGTTCGGAAAGCAAGGTTACCAGGCGTATAACAGAGGAAAACTTTCATTTCTTGGGGGCATTGATTGACCAGAAATTCAGACTTTCCTCTAACTTGATTTATTTCTAACAGAAAATAAATATTTTTTCACAATCTGTGGAGAATATTTTGAGAAGATAATCCCACCAGAAACTCCTAAACCAGGGAGTTAACAGTGATTCTCACTGAGATTCTTTTCATTTTTCTTTGCTCACTTGTAAGAATTTCTTCTGTATATATGCCTCAGAGTAGAATTGCCCTAACAATTTCATGCCTAGTTCACTCTCATCAAATTTCTCTTGCTCTGTACATATCAGCTAAATACCTTTGCTAAAAAGTTAAAAGCTATCAAATTAGGACTCCTTTGTTTCCCAACCATCAAGTTTACCAACCTTGTTTGTTTCTGAACTTGTAACATTCACTTCTCCCATTACCCTTAAGGAATTATCTCTCTCCCTTAAGACAACTCCTCTACCCTTTCTCTGGATTCCAGGTCCTTCCTATCTATCTATCTATCTATCTATCTATCTATCTATCTATCTATCCATCTATCATCTATCACTCGTGTTAAATATATTTCTATACATTTATCTTTGTTTAGTTAGAATACATGCTGTTGTCTCCAATAATAACCTGTATCATCACCATCATCTGTCATTTATCTATTTGTATATTTATTTTAAGGAATGTACTCCTCTTTAATCTTCGAACTCTTACCTTAGTGTTTTCTTTCTGCATTTAAATACATTGAAAAATTTTATTGCACAATTTCTTTATTCCTCTTGCTAGGTATCTACTTTCAGTTGTAATTAAGCTCAGGATTTTAGGATAGAAAACCTAAAAGAAAAGTGGTTTGCCAGAAATTTACTTCCGTCTTTTGAAATTAAATCTGAAAGCTGATAACCTGGGACTGGTACTGCAGCTTGGTGATTTGGTGACAAATTGGGTCCTTCCAACTTACTGCAATGACATCAACAGGGTGTAGCCCTCAGCAGCTTGGCCAAAAATAGCAGCTGAAGCTTCAGCCATTGTGTTTCATTCCAGGAGACAGGAAGGAAGACAGGACAAAGGAGGAGGACACCGATGGGTGTGTGGCAGCACTCTTTTAAGAAGATTTCCTGCCCATCCAATACAGCCTTTTATAACTCAAGTGCCAGATGTTAGTTACTAAGGTGAAGACGGGGGTGGAGAATGAATTCCAAGTAACCATGAGATTTAACAAATTTCAGGGGTTAATTTTGCAGGAAGAAGAGGAGCTATGAAGGTGGCACCTGGCATCCCCCCCCCCCCACTCTTCTAAACATTTTTTTTTTTTCCTTCCCAACTCTGGTCTCTTGTTTGGCATCCATCTCCACTCCTCCATTAAAACTTCTTGCAAAGGCTATTGGTAAACTCTCTATTACTATATGCCCCCTTTCTCTCCTCACCCAACTAGTGTTCTCAGTAGATATAAGATTGATAATTAACTCTTTCCTGAGGAGCTTCTTTTACGACTCATGGAACAAGATACTCCTCAGCTATGTATACATCTATTTTCTAACTCAGTCGCCTACTCAGGGTCTTCTTTCTCCATCCAAACTTTAAATATTGGAATTCCTCAGAGCCAAGCTCTGGGCACTCGCTTCACTCTACACCTCTCAAAGTCATCTCATTCAATTACACGGTAGTAAGCATCATCTGCAAAATCTTCAAATTTATATCCAGTAGCTTCCCTGACATTACGGCTCAACTCTCTCAGAGACACCTCAGACCACACCTCCTGAGAACATCCGCCCTTGACCACACTCGGCTCTACCTAAATTAGATTGTCCCATTATAATTTCCTATGGTCCTGTGCTCTTCCCTTAAATACATGTTTATGCATTTTTTAATTTGATATTTGTCTTCTTTCTCTCAACATTAAACTCAAAAGGCAGGGACAAGGCCTGGAGTATAGTGTTATTTAATAAGTATTTGTTGAATGATGAGATGATTTAACCAGTGACATAGAGCAAATGTCACGACGGGCATCTGCAGAAAGTGCACAGGGCACACATGTCAGAGGAACTATTTAAAGTTTAAGAACAGGAAATTATGCCATGGAGGAAGGAGTGAGAAGCGCAGAGGGACCGGAAAAGACCATTGTAAAAGAAAAAAAATAAATCACCTTCTCCAGAAAATGGAGTGAAATGTGCCCAGTAAAATAGTACAGGAAACCGAGACCATAAATAAGGGCTTTTATAAAGATGTGCAGGCTGGGCAGGAAAGTTCTCATACGCAGATGCTGTGTTAAAGCAGAGTGTGTGAACACCTCATGTGACTTGAAGGAGAGTAGAAGAGCTGACAAATCCGACAGTCGGACAGGAACAGGAGCACAATCACCCGCCCAGAGCACTCACACCACCTCGCTGTGAGAGGAGAGAATTGGGTGACGCACCCATAGAACATGACTGTGAGTCACCGCAGGGTTCACTTATAAACTGGAGTCCTGCTTTCTGCCTTGTATGATGTCCATGCTCCTGATAACCAGCTTCTTACTTCAAATCCCAATATAGTAATATTTGTGACCTCTTGCCTTTCTCTAGGCAGCTTTGCAAGTGCTTTATTCGTATCAGTTTATTGAATTTTCATAATAAATTCATGAGGAAAGTAGCATTTCTCCCTCCATTTTACAGATGAGGAACAGAGACGCAAGAACTTAAGTTATTTGCCTTTGGTCACACAGATAATGAAAGGAGAAACTCTATTTGAATACTTGCAGTAACTGGCCTCTTATTTTACTATGCCGACTTTTACTTAAAATATGTCAGGATTAGTAATATTAAAAACATATAGAAATATTGAAGGATACTGACAAATATTCCAGACAAGTAAAGAACTCATCTAACCACATGTTGTTCACTGGACAGCTATCAAAAGATGTGTAGTGAAATGCCATACCTTCTTATCTTCTAACTACTCAACACCTCTCTGTATAGTAGTAAATTTAATAAATAATCATTTAAATAAAGCTAAATATTTAAAAAGCATCCCAGTCAACCAAAAATCAACATCTTAAGTTAATTAGAATGCCAGAACTTTAAAATCTGCTTAGGGAAATAAAATGCAGATTTTTCCCAACATACAACGGGGTCATGCCTTGATAATCCCATCCTAAGTTTAAAATACAAGTAAAAATGCATTTCGTACACCTAACCTACTGAACATCATAGCTTAGCCTAGCCTACCTGAAGTTTTTTTTTTTATTTGTTTGTTTGTATTTTTAGATTTCATTTCTTTGTCAGAGAGAAAGAGAAAGAGAGCACAAGTAGGGGGAGTAGCAGGAGATGGAGAAGCAGGCTCCCCACTGAGCAAGGAGCCCCACAGGACAGGGGACTGGATGCCAAGACCCTGGGATCATGACCTGAGCCGAAGGCAGACGATTAACAGACTGAGCCACCCAGGCGTCCCCCTAGCCTACCTTTAAAGTGCTCAGAACACGTATCAGCTTAGTTTTACATCAGAGATAGATTCCGTTATGCAGAAAGAAGAAACAGTGGGGAGGAATACATGAATTATCACCATGCCTTTTTCCGTGAATTAAAACAATCCAAAAATAAAAAGAGGTTTGGTTATGAAGTTAAACATCATTTTAGCTATGTTGGCTGAAGAGGTGTATCTGATACAAATAAGAAAATGTAATACCTCTAGCAGTTATTACACTTTGCATTTAGATAACAGAAAGTAACAGGTTCCTTTTACTTTGTCTACAGGGTTTTTTTTAATTCTATATTATCAAAGATTTAATGAGTTTTAGTTTTTTCAAGTGATAATTAGACTGACCATATGCTAGGTCTATTTGCTTTTTTAGTTAACCTGCCTTCAGTGGAAGGGAATATCAGCATGAGTCAAAGACAACGGCCACAACGGGGCAGAGGACATTACCCACTGTCTTATCATGCTGAGAGAGTAGGTTTTCCTCTCCACCCTTTTTCTCCGCCATTTTACGGTATCTGTAAAGAGGAAATGTTGGCAATATAGGGTTTATGATCATTTGATTTTCAAATATTCAAAAGTTAACATTAATTTTTTTCATTGGCTATGAGATTTTCTTTCTTTTTCTTTTTTTTTTAACATGTGAGATTTTTCTCAATTCCTATGAATATCCTTGTGAAAAAATTGCAAAAATTAGGCAATTCTTGAAATTTGAATTGCATCTGTCTCCCCCATAGGATAATGGTTCATGAAGATATGAACCTGGTAGCCACTGTAGCCCCAGCATGTACTCAAAATATCAAAGGTTGTCAGTGGGTATTTACTGAACTTGAAATAAAACCAATTAAAACAAAGCAAGAAAGATCTTAAAACCCCTAACACTTTGCCCTTTTCAAAACTGAGGGCAACTTATATATTTTTTAAATGAAAGGAATTCAAATACAATTAAGATAAATTTAGTGGCATGAATGTCAAGATGGCATAAAAAATATCAAAATATAGATGCATCTTGAAAACTGCGGCTTAAATTTCTCATGTCATAAAGGAATCAGAAACCCAGCGACAAAAAAAAGACTTGTTGAGAAAACACACAAATATGTGTGCAGAGCAGAGATTACAAATCGGCATTCTTTTTGTATTCAACATGTCATCAAATATATGCAGTCCTTTGAGCTTCACATAAATTTAGCTTTATTCACAGCTATTGAGATGGGAGTCACATATTCTATCTGCTTCACCTGGGGATACTAGGTGAGAGGTTTATATTTTTCCTACATGCCTCTGACTTTGAGCTCCGCATATATTAAAATAATTCCCCTTACAGATCACCTCACCATCCTATGTGATTTGCCTGTGCAAATCCAGTTGGGGCAGCTATGAAAATTATTCTTTGTTTGATTTCTCCAATCCTTTCTCTTCTCCACCCACTCTCTTCTCTTATTCTTAATTTCTCTTTGTTTATTATGCAGAAGAGTTTATGTATCTATTTTTCTTCTACAGGTGAAACCTGCTACCCCCACTAGTCTCCATCTCCAAATATTTAGCTAGGTGTTCTGCAAAAGAGAAATCATTCTTTTTTTCTCTCTCTCTCTAAAAAGTAACTGTTATTCGAGCTCATAAAAGAATAGATTTTCACCTAAATTCCATTTCTTCAAATTGTGGCCAAAAATAGAGTTATCCTATAGACTTCACATCATTTTAAAAAGAAAATTTTCTGCCTTTATCAAGATAAGATGCAATCTAAAAAAGAAAGTTACAAAAATGAAAACCACTACTGTGACTATTGAAAAAAGTCTCTCTCCTTGTCAGAAATCTAATGGACTTGGCAATCACACATGGGTCTAACTTTATCCTTAAGGATGAGACTTGTAGCCCTTTATTAAGTTCCACATTGTTTCTGTATATGTACAATGGAATTTATGCTTTATTTTTGAAAATATAATTCATATGGTTATAAAATTCAAAAGATATACAAAGATATTAGTCAATATGAAAGCTCATGACACTTCTCCACCCAGAGTCACCAGCATATTGCACAACTCCAAGTGGCATATCACATAAAAGACCATGTGAGTGTGATCACTTAGAAGACAACTTCAGCCTCAAACTGGATGTGACTTCACGCCTGACTCCACTTCCAAGAGGAAACTGCTAATTTTATTTTATATATTTTTTTAAGATTTTATTTATTTATTTGACAGAGAGAGACAGCCAGTGAGAGAGGGAACACAAGCAGGGGGAGTGGGAGAGGAAGAAGCAGGCTCCCAGCGGAGGAGCCTGATGTGGGGCTCGATCCCAGAATGCTGGGATCACGCCCTGAGCCGAAGGCAGACGCTTAACGACTGCGCCACCCAGGCACCCCTGAAACTGCTAATTTTAAATCAACTTTAAAAGACATAATTTCTGCACAACAAACTAAGACCATTGAAAATGTACAATTTGATAATTTTGACGAATGCATAGAAACATGAAGTCATCATCCCATTCAAGATACAGAGCATTTTCTTTTCTCCAGAAATTTGGTCTGCTACTTTTCAGATTGTCCCTCTCATAACCATGAGCCCCAGTTCAACTACTAATCGGCTTTCTGTTACTTATGATTTTGCTCTTTCCAGAAATGTACATAGATGAACTCAGGATATGTTTATCTTTTGAATCTAGCCTTGTTCACTCACCATACATTTTTTAAAAGTATTTATTCATATTAGTGAATCCATCAGTAGTTTGCTCCTTTAGATAACTGGTGAGTATTCCACTGTATGCATATTTCCAAGTTTGTTTATCCATTCACCTGTTTATGGACGTGGTGTTGAAATTTCCTCTTGGGAGCTATTATAAATGAAGCTTCTATAAACATTCAAGTAGAAGTCTTTGTGTACACATATGTTTTCATTGCCCTTTGGTAAATAATTAGGAGTGAAATTGAGGAAAGATAAAGTACCATTTAACATTTCCACCAGAAACATATGAGGATTCCATTTGCTATCCCTAATACTGCCTTTAAAAAAATTATTTATGCCCTTGTAATGAGTTACTAATTGGTAACTAATTTTATTTCAATTTGCATTTCTCTAATGACTACAGATGTAATACGCATCTTTATATGTGTTTGGGGACCATTTATATATCTTCTTTTTGTGAAGTCCCTATTTAAACCTTTTTCTCATTTTTACTGGATTATTTTTCATTTTATTATTGAATTATATATATATTGATTTATACATTCTCTAAAAAGTTCCTTATCAGATGTATGTGTTGTATTTTTTCTCATTCTTTCGCTACTTTTTTTTTTCTTTAACATTATAATTCAAAGGGTAATTTTTTTTATTAAGTCCAATTTATTGATACTTTTGTCTCTATGGTAATTGCTTCTTTGTGTTTTATCTAAGGATACCTGAACCCTCTTAAGATTGTAAAGATTTTTCTCCTAAGTTCCCTCCTAAAATTGTATGCTTTTAACTCTTACATTTAGGTCTATGGATCAGTTAATTTTTGCGTATGATGTGAAGTAATGGTTGAGATTCATGGTTTCCCCATACAAACGTACAATTGTTCAACATGATTTGTTAAAGAGACATTTGTTTTTTCAACACATTGCCTTGGAACTTTGTCAGAAATCAAGTTACCATTAGTGTGTGAGCTTCATTTACATACTCCATTTTTTTTCTGTTTTAGTCTATTAAATTTTTAACATGCACTAATTAATTTTCGGATATTAAGCAAACTGGAATTCCTGAAATAAATCCCATTTAATCATAATGTGTAATTCCTTTTATTTAGTGTTGGATATGATTTCCTAAAGTTTTAGTAAGGATTTGTATATCTATGTCTATGAGAAATTTTGATATATAGTATGCTTTTCTTGTCTTAATCTAGTTTTGGTATCAGAAGAACACTGACCTCATAAAATAAGTTGGGAAGTATTCCCTTATTCTGAGTGATATTTTAGCCTTGGTATTATTTCTCCCATAAATATTTAAGGAATTTCACCCTTGAAAATATTTGGGTTTAGAATTCTTTCAACTATTATTTTTACTTTTAATTTATTTAATAGATACAAAGCTATGGTAGACAGAATAAGGACCTCTCAAAGATGTCTACATCTTAATTTCTTGAACATGTGAATATGTTACTTTACATGGCAAAGGAGAATTAAGATAGCAATTACTAATCAGCTGACTTTAAAATAGGGAGATTACCCTTATTATCTGCTTAGACTGAATGAAATCATCAGAGTCCTAAACATAGAAGAGGACGGTAGAAAAACCAATCTCAGAATGATACAATCTGGAACAAATTCCACTGTTCATTGCTGACTTAGAGGACAGATGAAGAGCATGAACCAAAGAATTCATGTGTCCTCTGGAAGATGAAAAAGACAAGGAAACTTCCTTAGAGACTCTTGAAGAACGGCAGCCCTATTGATACCTTTGTTTCAGTTCAATGAAACCCATTTTGGACTTCTGACTTCCAGAAGTACAAGATAATAAAGTTGTGATGTTTTAAGTTGCTAAGTTTGTGGTGAATTGTTATACCAGCAGTAGAAAACTAATATAAAAGTTCTTGATATTTATTTTCTCTTTCTTCTTATGTGAATTTTGGTTAAGTGTGTCTTTCCAGCAATTATTCCTTCTATGTTGTCAAATTCATTGTGTGAATCTATTTATAGTATTTATTTATTAATTTTAATGACTATGGTTACATAGTGGTATATCTTCTTTATTTCTAGTGTTGGTATTGTGTGTTCTCCCTCTTGAACAGTCTAGCTAGAATTTTATACATATATTTTTAAATTTTTCAAAGAACCGCCTTTATTTTTATTGATTTTTTTCCTACTACATGCTTTTCTTCCTGTTTCATTTATTGCAGCTCCTTATTAGTTACTTTCTTCCTTTCACCTGAGTTTAATTTGATCTTCTTTATTCTCACTTCCAAAATGAAAACTTGGATCTTCAACTTTAACAGTATTATTTTTCTGAATGTAAGAATTTGAAGTCATATATTTTCCTCTAAAGATCTGTTTTAGCTGCATTACACTAGTTTTAATGTATTGTGCTTTCATTATTATTCAGTTAAAAATTATTTGCTAATTGCCTACATGTTGTTTAGAAATGAGTTAACTAATGTCTACATATTTGGTTCTTCTCAGGATATTTTATGGTCTAATATAATTTTATTGTGATCAGAAAACATACTCTAACATTTCGAGCTTTTGAAATGAAATCTATTAACACTTGTTTTATAGCCCATCACATGGTCTCTCTTACTGAATTTCTATATGGGATTGAAAGAAATGTTCTTTCTGCAGTTATTGAGTATGGTTTTCTACAAATGCAAATTAGGTTAAGGGAGTTGGTAGTGTCATTCATATCTTTTATATCCTTACTGATTATTTTTCTAGTTAATGTATTCATTACTAAATGAGGAGAATTAGTCTCCAACTATAATTGTGAATTTGTACACATTTTTATTTAGTTTTGACAATTTGGACTTTATTATTTTTGAGGCATTTTTATTAAGCTCATATATATTTATAATTGTTATGCTTTCAGGATATATTGATCCTTTTACTGTTATTAAGTATTCACTTTTTCTCCTGCAGTGCTTCTTGTCTCAACATTGATGTTTTGTGATATTAATATAGTTGTCCAGAGTTAAGATGGTGGAGTAGTAGGGGGACCCTGGGCTTGCCCCATCTCTTGAATGCACTTGATCAACATGACATCATTTTGAATAACTAGGAAATTGATCTGAAGATTAAAAAACATTCTGCACAATTGGAGGGAGAGAATGTGGAAGATGTGAGGTTTGGAGATATGAATTGAGGGAGAGAAAGCCATGGTATCATGGAGGGGAGGGAGACAGGAGGGAAGTCAGGGAGAGAGAAGAGAGCAGGACAGAGAGCAGCATGTATGGTTTTCACAAGGCACTGTGGTGTGGGGATCCCATGGGTGACACTGAGAGAGAACATTCCCCTTCCTGGAGTATATTTGGAAGAGGGTATATTGTCTCTCCAAGGACAAAAGACCTGTACAGGGTGCCACTGACCAGCCATTCAACAGCAGGGGACAGAGGCATGTGTGGAGGGCAGATAACCTGGTTGCAGCTTTTCCCCTGTGCTTCACCATAGGCTCCAGGCACCTGCATGGCCATGGGACTGCTTTTCTGGGACAGAATGGTGCTGGGCCAGGGGCGCCTGGGTGGCATAGCGGTTAAGCGTCTGCCTTCGGCTCAGGGCGTGATCCCGGCGTTATGGGATCGAGCCCCACATCAGGCTCCTCCGCTATGAGCCTGCTTCTTCCTCTCCCACTCCCCCTGCTTGTGTTCCCTCTCTCGCTGGCTGTCTCGCTCTCTATCGAATAAATAAATAAAATCTTTAAAAAAAAAAAAAAAAAAGAATGGTGCTGGGCCAGCACAGCAAGGCTCTCCTCCAGGGGAGTGGAGCAGGTCTGTGCCTTGCTGGGTCCTTTAAGATTTGGCGTTTTGAAGCCCAACTGCCAGCCAGAGATAAAACACAGGGGAACTATGGCACCAGGCATGCCAACAGCCCAGACACAAATAGGTTGAGGGCAGGAATCTGATGAAAGCTTGGGTCACAGGAAGGGAGATTGCTTGCTTTTCTGTGAGGGCCTCCTGAACAGCAGCAGCAGTGGGTTCCCATCCTCAGGGACAAGAGAGCAGTGTGACACCATCTACCAGCCTGCTGCCTGCGTTGGACTTCAGAGAGAAACACAGTGTCTCCAGTGGAGGCTGAAGTCGCTTACGTCAAACCCCACCACCCTGCATCTGGCAGGGGTATTTGTGCTAGGGTGGTCTGACTGTGAGCCAGCCAGTGGGCCTCTTCCTCTGAAGACCAACACAGGCCCCCTGCATGTACCAAATCTACTGATCACAGAGTGCCCCAAAGTGTCAACTTCAGTTCTGTTGGAAACAGGACCAGTCTGCCTTTCTTTCTTTCTTTCTTTCTTTCTTTCTTTCTTTCTTTCTTTCTTTCTTTCTTTCTTTCTCCTTTGGAATCAAGCTCATAGTTTTTTGTTTGTTTGCTTTTTTTGTTCCTTTTCCTTTTCTCTTTTCTTGGATCAGTCTTTGTTTGCTTGTTTATTTTTTTGTTTGTTTTATCAGGCTTATCTTAAATCAAAGCACACCTAGTTAAGGGTCCAAACACTCCTCACTGCAAGCAAGGAGGAATTCTGAAGAGGACTGGCCTGTGGGAAAGAGCAGCCAAAAAAAAAAAAAAAAAAAAAGAAAGAACAGTAGAGTGCATACAGCATATACCAGCAACATTTCCTGAAGGACTAGGCTCTGGACAGTGTAGGACATCTTATAAATACATTATTACTCTCAGGAGCAGGAAACATAGCTTTCATAACATGCAAGAGACAGATACCTAGACATGATGACAAGATGGAGGAATCCTTCCTAAAAGAAAGATCAAGAAGGAATCAGCCAGGGATTTGCTCAAAACAAATATAAGCGATTTAAGTGAACAAGAACAGCAATCATAAGATAACTAGCCCATCTTGAAAAAAGCATAGAAGACCCCAAAGAAACCCCTGCTACAGAGATAAAAGACCTAAAAATGAACAAGGCCAAAATAAAAAATGCCCTAACTGAGATGCAAAACCCACTGGACGTTATCACAATGAGGATGGAAGAAGTAGAGGAATGAATAAGTGACACAGAAGATAAAATTAGAGAAAATAATGACGCTGAAAAGAAAAGGGAAAGAAAACCATTAGATCAGCGATTCCACAAAGTGTAATAATGTCTGCATCATAGGAATCGCAGAAGAAGAGCCGAGAAAAGGGGCAGATGATTTATTTGAACAAATTATAGCTGAGAACTTCCCTAATCTGGGGAAGGAAACAGGCATTCAAATCCAAGAGGCACAGAGAACTCCCTTCAAAATCAACAAAAACAGGTCAACACCAAGACATATCATAGTGAAACTTACAAATGCAGAGAATTCTGAAAATAAGTAGGGACAAAAGTTCCTTAACCTACAAGGATAGACACAAAGTTAGCAGCAGTCCTATCCACAGAAACTTCATTGGCCAGAAGAGAGTGGTATGATATATTCAACATGCTAAATGGGAAAAATATGCAACCATGAAAACTATACCCAACAAGGCTGTCATTCAGAATAGAAGGAGAGATAAAGCATTTCCAAGACAAGAAAAAACTGAAGGAGTTCATGAACACTAAAACCAGTCCTACAAGAAATATTAGAGGGGACACTTTGAACAGGAAAGAGAGATGAAAAGCAACAAAGACTAGAAAGGAACAGAGACAATCTACAGGAACAGCAACTTTACAGGTAATACAATGGCACTAAATTCATATCTATCAATAATTATTCTGAAAGTAAATGGACTAAATACTTCAATCAAAAGACATGGGATATCAAAATGGATTAAACAAAAACAACAACAACAACATCAACAACAAAACAAGACCCATAGATACACTGCTTACGAGAGACTCATTTTAGACCCATAGATACCCCCAGATTGAAAGAGGGAGGTGGAGAACCAACTATCATGCTAATGTATATCAAAAGAAAACCAGAGTAGCCATGTTTATATATGATAAACATGATTTTAAACCAAAGACTGTAATAAGACATGAAAAAGGGCACTTTATCATAATAAAGGGGTCTATCCAACAAGAAGATCAAACAACTGTAAATATTTATGCCCCCAACTTGGGAGCACCCAAATATATAAATCAATTAATACCAAACTAAAAGAAGCTCATTGATGATAATTTACTAATAGTAAGGGACTTTAACATCTCATTCACAGCAGTGAACAGATCATCTAAGCAGAAAATCAACAAAAACAATGGCTTTGAATGACACACTGGACCAGATAGACTTAACAGATATATTCAGAGCATTTCATTCTAAAGCATCAGAATACACATTCTTTTTGAGTGCATATGGAACATTCTCCAGAATAGTTCATATACAGGTCACAAACCAGGCCTCAACACACAGGAAAAGATTGAGATCATGCCATGCATATTTTCAGACCACAACACTATGAAACTTGAAGTCAACCACACCAAAAAAAAAAAAAAAAAAAAAAAAAAAAAAAATCAGAAAGACAACAAATACTGGAGGTTAAAAAAAATCTATTAAAGAACAAACGACTTATTCAGAAAATTAATGAAGAAATTTTAAAAAATACATGGAAGCAAATGAAAATCAACACATGACAGCTCAAAACCTTTGGGATGCAGCAAAGGTGGCTATGAGAGGGAAGTCTATAGCAATACAGGTCCTCCTCAAGAAGCAAGAAAAGTCTCAAATATACAACTTAACCTTACACCTAAACAAGCTGAAAAAAGAAGAGCAAAAAAAAGCGTAGAAGGGAAATAAGATTAGAACAGAAATAAATGATATAGAAATAAAAAAAAAGAATAGATCAATGGAATTCGGAGCTAGTTCTTTGAAAGAATTTACAAACTTGATAAAACCCTACTCAGACTTATCAAAAAGAAAAGAGAAAGGACCCAAATAAATAAAATCATGAAAGACTCTGGAAGAAATGGATACATTCCTAGAAATATAAACCAAAACAGGAAGTAACAGAAAATTGGAACAGACCAATAAACAGCAAAGTAATTGAATTAGTAATCAAGTCTCCCAACGAACAAGAGTCCAGGGCCAGATGTCTTCCCAGGAGAATTCTACCAAACATTTATTTTATTTTTTTCTACCAAATATTTAAAGAAGAATTAATATCTATTCTTCCAAAGCTGTTCCAAAAAACAGAAATGGAAGGAAAACTTCCAAACTCATTCCATGAGGCCAACATTACCTTGATTCCAAAACCAGACAAGGACCCCACTAAAAAGGAAAATTACAGACCAATATCCCTGATGAAGATGGATGTGAAAATTCTCAACAAGATACTAACTGAATCCAACAGTACATTAAAAGGATTATTCACTGTGATCAAGTGGGATTTATTCCTGGACTGCAGGGGTGGTTCAATATCCATGAATCAATCAACCTGATATACCATATTAATAAAAAAAAAGGATAAGAACCATATGATCCTCTCAATAGATGCAGAAAAAGCATTTGACAAAATACAGCATCCTTCTTGAAAAAACCCTCAACAACATAGGGATAGAAGGAACATATGAAAGACCCACAGCTAATACCATCCTCAATGAGGAAGAACTGAGAGCTTTCCCCCTAAAGTCAGGAACAAGACAGAGATATCCACTCTCACCACTGTTGTTCAACATGGTATTGGGAGTTCTAGCCTCAGTAATCAGACATCAAAAAGAAATAAAAGACAGGGCACCTGCGTGGCTCAGTTAGTTAAGAGCCCAACTCTTAATCTTGGCTCAGGTCATGATCTCAGCATTTTAAGATTGAGCCCTGCATCAGGCTCTACACTGGGTGTGGAGCCTGCTTAAAAGTCTCTTTCTCCCTCTCCCTTTGCCCCTCCCCCCAAATCACTCTCTCTCTCTTTCTTAAAAAAAAAAAAGAAAAGAAAAAGAAGAGAATAAGAAGAAATTAAAAGGCATCCAAATCAAAAAGGAAGAAGTCAAACTTTCACTCTTTGCAGACAATATGATATTCTATGTACAAAACCAGAAAGACTCCACCAGAAAATTGCTAGAACTGATCCACAAATTCAGCAAAGTCACAGAATATAAAATCAATGTACAGAAATCTGTGTATTTCTATACATCAGTAATGAAGCAATACAAAAAGAAATCAAGGAAATGATCCCATTTATAATTACATCAAAACCCATAAGATATCCAGGAATAAACTTAACCAAAGAAGTAAAAGCTCTGTACTTTGAAAACTATAGAACTCGTATAAAAGAAATTGAAGAAGACACAAAGAAATGGAAAAACATTCCATGCTCATGGGTTGGAAGAACAAATGTTGTTAAAATGTCTATGCTACCCAAAACAATCTACACATTCAGTGCAATCCCTATCAAAATAACACCCAAATTTTTCACAGAGCTGGAACAAACCATCCTAAAATTTGTATGGAACCAGAAAAGACCCTGAATAGCCAAAGTAATGTTGGGGAAAAAAAAAAAAAAGCTGAAGGTATCACAATTCTGGACTTCAAGCTGTATTAAAAAGCTCTAGTCATCAAGATAGTATAGTACTGGCACAAAAACAGACACATAGATCAACAGAACAGAATGGAAACCCAGAAATGGACCCACAACTATATAGTCAACTAATCTTTGACAAAGCAGGAAAAAATATCCAATGGAAAAAAGACAGTCTCTTCAACAAATTGTGTTGGGAAAACTAGACAGCAACATGCAGAAGAATGAAACACTACCAATTTCTTACACCATACACAAAAATAAGTTCAAAATGGATGAAAGACCTAAATGTGAGACAGGAAACCATCAACACCCTAGAGGAGAACACAGACAGCAACCTCTTTGACCTAGACCATGGGAACTTCTTACTAGACACGTCTCTGGAAGCAAGGGAAACAAAAGCAAAAATGAACTATTGGGGCTTAATCAAGATAAAAATCTTCTTCATAGTAAAGGAAACAGTCAACAAAACTGAAAGGCAACTTACGGAATGGGACAAGATATTTGCAAATGACATATGAGATAAAGGACTAGTATCTAAAATCTATAAAGAACTTATCAAACTCAATACCCAAAAAACAAATAATCCACTTAAGAAATGGGCAGAAGACATGCAAATGGCTCCAAAGAAGACATGCAAATGGCTAACAGACACAAGAAAAAATGTTTAACATCACTCATCATCAGGGAAATACAAATCACGACCACAGTGAGATACTACCTCACATCTGTCAGAATGGCTTAAATTAACAACACAGTAAACAACAGGTGATGGTGAGGATGTGCAGAAAGGGGAACCCTCTTACACTGTTGGGAATGAAAACTGTTGCAGCCACTCTGGAAAACAGTATGGAGGTTCCTCAAGAAGTTAAAAATTGAACTACCCAACCACCCAGCAATTGCACTACTAGGTATTTATCCTAAGGATACAAAAATACTGGTTCGAAGGGACACATGCACCCCAATGTTTATATCAGCATTATCAACAATAGTCAAATTATGGAAAGAGTCCAAATGCCTATTGACTGATGTGATTATATATATATATATATATATGTATATATATATATATATATATATTCTACGGAATATTATTCAGCCATCAGAAAGAATGAAATTTTGAATACTTGTATAGAACTAGAGTGTACTATGTTAAGTGAAATAAAGTCAGTCAGAGAAAGACAAACACCATACGATTTCCCTCATATGTGGAATTTAAGAAACAAGACAGATGAAAATATGGGAAGGGAAAGAAAAATAAAATAAGATAAAAACAGAGAGGGAGGCAAATCAAAAGAAACTCTTAACTATAGAGAACAAACGGAGGGTTGCTGGAGGAGAGGTAGGTGGCAGGACAGGCTAAATGCGTGAAGGGCATTAAGGAAAGCACTTGTTATGATGAGCACTGGGTGTATTATGTAAATGACGAATCACTAAATTATACTCCTGAAACCAATACTACGGTATATGTTAACTAACTTGAATTTAAATAAAATCTTGGAAGAAAAAAGGAAAACATAGTTGTCCTATTTTCTTGAGTTGTTTGCATTCTATATCTTTTTTCATTCTTTTATTTCTAGTCCTTTTTTATCTATGTATCTAAAGTGCATCTTTTGTAAATAGCATGACGTTTGTTTCCCCCTCTTTTTTTTTAAATTCCATTTTGGCAATTATAAAAATGGCAAAATTTCTGAATAATTTGGAACATGGTTTATTTAGGTCTTCTAACTTGCCATTGGTGTTCCATTTGTCTCCTCTTATTTTCATTTGTTCAACGTTCCTACCTTCTTCGGATTACTAAATATTTTTTTGTATTTCATATTAATTACTTTATTAGATTTCTAGTTATACTATTATAATTTTTAGTGGTTATTCTAGAAATTATAATATACATCCTTAACTTACCCTAACTTAGGAGTCTTAAATTAGGCAAGGACTATGAATTTGTATTTGTATGTGCACCTAATTTATTTTTGTTAATTTCTTGAAGTCTGAAATAAAGTTGATGTTAAAGAACATAGTAAAAAATATAAAATTAAATCCAATCCAAAGCCATTTATATATTATAACAAATTTCAAAAGAAAATGATAAATACAAAATTCAGAGAAATAATACATGGCATTGATATTTTAGTAACTGAGAAATTTGTTCAAAATGAAAATATTAGAATTGATACAAAGTATTGGATGTGTATCTACCAGTAGCTATGGCCAGAAACCCTATATTTGACAGAGAACACCATCCATAACTAATGTAAGGAGCCATAAAGGTAAAAATCAATATTCTAATAAGATAATTATAACCTGTAATTAAATAGAATTTTAAAATAATGCACAACTGATGGTTTTGAATAAATATTGATTATTTTGAATAAAACATCAACGTTGATATATATTTCTTTTTTTAGATTAAAAAGAGGAAAACAATCTCATGTGTTTTTAATCAAAGCACTTGATTCTTCCTACATTCTTTAGTCTAAGAGTGTAAACATGAAAATAGTTAACTTATTTTTATTCTTATACTGCTTATTAATTTATTATTTACCTATGCAAATATAATTACTCATTTATACAATTTATAAAACTTTACATAAAATGCCTTAATTTTTTTTATCTTATTCTGACATTATGGAAATATAAACATACCATTTTAACTTACAACTCAGAAAAATACACTTGCACTAATCCTAATTAAAAATCTAAACCCAAATTCAATTTAAAAGATGTGGCTGACTAAAGAATAATGATAAACTAAAAAGGGAGCAAAAAAAACAATATTTTATGTTCTCAGAATCATTACACAGTTATGGATAGTAAGAAGAAAGATTTAATGAACAAATACATGTGAAACCGATTTCTAAAAAGGCAATAATTTAAAGTGCTCTGATGCATTGTCATTCCAAATAAATGAGCTATTCCTTTTCCTATGTATATCTTTTTAGTTAGTTTTTTATATGTATCTTGTGAGGTAGTCAGACACCCTCACTTTATTGATGAGGAAACTGAGAAATACATAATCATACAATTAATAGTCTGTAACACTACGTTCAATTTCCGTTATTTGACTCTAAGTTCATTGTTTTAACTGAGTCATGAAGCTTCAACAAAAACATAAATTCTCTTGATTTTGACTTTAACTTCACCCAATAAATTGAAGAACCCTCTTTTAGAATCTAAAGTCCGCAACAATCTCATTAACTAACTCTGCAAGATAGAAAAGCTCCAGGATAGTTCTCATGCTGATGGGAAACACTCCAACCAAAATAAAAAGCATCAAAAACCAGAGGAGGGAAGGCAAAAAGGGGTAAGAAGAGAGAAAAGCCAAAAGAAAAAGAGCAGTACCTGGGGAGGGTTTTACAGATCAAGCTCAACGCTGGTGGGGACTTGGGGGTGTACAGGAATTACATAACTGATGCCGCCCAGACACTGTCCCTGCTGCCAGGTTAAAAATAAAAAACATGTCTGGCAGTTGAGAGGTAGCTGATTTTAATTGGCACATTTAATGTATGTTGACACGGTACTCCATAGAAGTATATGTCTACCAGGGTGGGATGGAGTAGGGGAAGAGGAAGGAGAATTAAGTAGTTAGATTTCTAAAGCCTACTTTTTTTTTCTCTTTACACAGAGTGGAAGAAGCCATAAGGTCACTGTTCAAGGCCTTCGGGTAGTCTGTAATTGAATTAAGATCAAATTACACATTTTAATTACCTGGCACCGAAGAAGCCAACCTGTGAACGCTTGTCTGGTATTCAATACACAATTCAAGGGTTTCTGTTCTTGAATTCAGCTTGTCTCCCATTAGAAGCAGACACTTGAAGTCTTCATGTTAATCAAATTTTCCCATTCTTACTTGATGATTTAAAAATATAAATGCGCAAATCTGTAAAACACAGAGTGGCACACAGTTAGAACTTCATTTTTATAAAATAAATTGCAGTTTTAATTGTAAATGGACTTTCTGATATTATATTTAGGAAAGAAAAAGAGGTGGTGTTAACATATATTGGCTATTGTCAAACATTTGGCAAGAAACTTGAGACGTACATTCCTTCATTTAAATGACACAGCATGTCAGCAGTAGAGATGAAAAAACGGAGTATTGAAGTGAAGAAGCAAATGAAGAGTCATTGAGCCGAGATTCACACCCCAAAGACATCTGTTTCACAGCCACACTCCTAACTCATAGCCACTGTTTCCCTCTCTTGCCTGCTTCCACCCACAAAATGATAGTGACTGTGAATGAGGCCTTCATCTTTCTGTGATAAAATAAAATCCGATTAATGTCCACCAAAAACGAGTCAGATTATATTGGGGTGAGATATGGAAAGAAGGCAAAGAAATCTTAAAAAATAAAGCACTGTCGGGGCACCTGGGTGGCTCACCTCAGGAATGACCCCAGGGTCTTGGGATCTGCCCCCAGTCAGGCATCCTGCTTGTCCCTCTCCCTCTCCCCCTCCCCTGCTGGTGCTCCCTCTGTGTGTCTCTCTCTCAAATACATAAAATCTTAAAAAAAAAAAAAAAAAACTTTAAAAAGCATTGTCTTCTCCATAGCAATTGCACAACCAGATGTATCCACTTATTTGGCATTTAATTAAGCTTTTTTTGAAAAGAGGCAAAATTACTTTATTGGGGTCCAATGATTATTTAAAATAAAATAATCAGAAAACACAGATCATAAAATCCTTAATTTCTCAGAGAGGCTTGGATCCTAAACCCAGAGGCTTTTCCATGGTTATTCCAAGTTTTATTCTACGTTTCACCACTAACATAAAATCTATTGTTCTACTCTGAGTTTACAGTTTTTGTTTGTTTTTGTTACATTTTCGAAAGATGAATTGTCAAACAGCCCCACAAATCAATGGGGATTAGCAGTTGAGATTGTCAAAACTGGCTCAGCCTAAAGAAAAAGAAAACCAGATCCTCATATAATACTACATTCAGTGGTGAAATCCTGATAGATCTGACAGATTAAAGGTTCACAAGTGAAGGGTCAAACAATAAATTTAATAGAAGAGAATGTAGTATAACACCTTTGTGATGTAAGAGTGGGGAAGGACTTTCTAAGTAAAACCTACAAAACATTGAACTATACAGAATTCAATTACAGTTCAAAATAAAGGATTTCTCCAACAAATAGAGGCAAGAACCATGACAAGAGGGAATACCTATCGAGTGCTTATTGTGTGCCAAGAACCTTTTCTATCATTATGCCCATTTGCTGATGAATCAAACACAATAACAACTAAAGAGATAAAGTAACTTGTCCAAGATCATATGGATAGTTAAGTAAGGAGTCCATGTTCTTTACTGCTGTTGCATATAGTATCCTCTTGACCAATGGGAAAAACATTTGCAAAATCAAAAACCTTTAAGGTCTGGCTATATAGAATATACAAAGAACTCCTGCAAATTATCAACAACAACAATGACAAAAAAGACTAATATTCCAAAGGATAAAAGCAACTTTATACTTACATTAATTAATTAATTAATTAATTATATTGATATATATTCATTTATATTAAAGCCATTTACAATACTGAAACCATCAAAACAGCAGTGAATTCTAAATCATATCAGTAAACAGGGAAGTATAATTTATAATAACATGAAGAGATCACTGTCTGAAGCTGGCAAATTGCAGAAAGCTGAATAAGTCAAGTTGATGGGGTTACTGGAATATAAAAACACTCCTGTGTCCTGCATTGCTGGACACAGACAGGTATGCAACAGCAACATTAGGTCAATTTAAATACTTGTTTATACCTGGGTCAATTTAAATACTTGTTTATACCTGGGCATATATCCCAAAGAAATGCTCACATAGGTTCTTTGGGGGCTGTGTGCGTACATGTTAACCACTGTTTCATTTTGGGGGGATGGAGTATTGGAAGTAACGTAACGTCTATTATCAGGGGTGCATATTAGGAAATTGTGGGAGATGCAGACTATACAAGATAATGAAACAAAGAACCACAGAGTCCTCGTAAAGTGACATGGATGGATCTGAAGAAGGAAACGCTACAGAGAAACAAAATAAAGAAGAGACACAATCTCTAAGGTAATACCATATGTGTAAATTAAAATCATACGTAGCCTCAAACAACAATAGACACTTTATAAAAGCATATACCAACAAAATGATACATATAAAATACTTTTGAAAAGTAAATATTGAATGATAGTAGGAAATAATGCAGCTGAAGGGAAATATAATGTTCAATCAGTCAGGAGATGGGCCTTGCACACACCAGTGAGGATAATTTTCCATGAAACAAGAGTATAATTATTTCAAACAATTGCATCCGAGATCCAAATAGAAAAGAAAAAAAAAGGAGTGATTTTTTTGGTGTATATTTAATATTAAATGAATAATGTTTAATAATCATCAACTTCTTTTCAGTTATTGAACTGGGCAGTTTACATATATTTTATTCTATGTTCTTTCTCTCAAAAATACTTGTTATGTAAATGTGAACTGCCATTTACAGCGAACAGAAACTTAGATCTAAAATACGATGTGACCAGATAAGAATGGGCAAATCATAGAGGGCAATCCCACATCCCTCATCTGGTTCAACAGATTTTACTCATTTCACTCCATTCATCTAATATTTTCTAGGGACTTATATTCAGATTTCTAGTAATACAGAGAAAAACAAGGTTTCATTACTACAGGCCTCCTAGAACTTTTAATTATAGATAGTTAGTAGCATTTTTTTTTTTAAGGAAAAACAGCACCATGCACATACAACCCCCATTTAGCCAGTCTGTTAGAATGGATGGGACACACACACACACACACATACATACACACACACACACACTTCTTTTTATCTTTCTCCTCACTCCTATGTAAACCTGCTTGAAATTAATTTTTTCCCTACCCTTATATGAAATATCGCTTGGGTCTCATACCTTACGAACACTCTCAGGAAATACAAAGGTATCTGATCAGTTATGCTCACAATAACAGTCCCAGCTCCGTTATTAATTAGCCAATGTAAATACCCAATGTAATAATCAAAATAATACAACTTCTTTTAAATGGAAGCTCTCGGGCGCCTGGGTGGCTCAGGCATTAAGTGTCTGCCTTCAGCTCAGGTCATGATCCCAGGGTCCCGGGATCAAGCCCTGCATTGGGCTCCCTGATCAGCAGGAAGCCTGCTTTTCCCTCTCATACTCCCCTTGCTTGTGTTCCCTCTCTCGCCGTCTCTCTCTCTCTGTCAAATAAATAGATAAAATCTTTAAAAAATAAATTAGAGAAATAAATAAATAAATAAATAAATAAATAAATAAATAAATAATTGAAGCTCTTTTGGGAGCCTGAGAGGCTCAGTCAGTTAAGCTGGGGACTTTTCCTTTCTGCTCAGGTCATGATCTCAGGGTCATGGGATCGAGCCCAGCATTGAGCTTCATGCTCAGTGTAGCATCTCCTTGTCCCCTCTCCCTCTGCTCCTTGTCTCTCTCTTTCTTTCTCTTAAATAAATAAATAAATAAACAAACAAAATCTTTTTTAAAAAAGTAAATAAATTGAAGTTCTTTCCTGCCCCCAGTGTGGTTGTGCTTTGGGCTGGCTACCTATGGCAGTGTGGTTCTGCTTGGGCTAGAACTCTGTGGCTGGCTTCATTCTTTCTCCTGTTTTGCATTTCTACCCAACCTTCTTGGTTTAGAAGAGGGGTATAAAAAGGACAACTAAGGGGAGCAGGAAATATTTGTAATAATCCAGGTGAAACACGATGGTAGTGGTTACCACCCTGGATGAGATATCATAAGTGCCTTCTGAGCTAGTTATTATATTAGTTTTTTTTCCTTTTACCCCCTTTCTTATTTTTCTGTTCTCAGCATAGAACAAGTGTGATCTATTTCTAACAAGCTGGGTCATGTTACTCATCTGCTCAAAATCCTCCAATGGTCAGTGTAAAAATCAAATCTTTGCATATCCCTACATAATTTGGATATAGCCACCTCTCTCGCCTCACTTCCTACAGACCCAGACTCTACTCCTTAACTCTTTGTAAACTTTACAACCATGAATGATCTTCTTTGAACACACCGTATCAGGTATAATCCAAACAGGACCTTGCACAGATTAGCATTTGAGCTCAGTTATCTCCCAAACCACAGTCCACTCCTTATTACCACAGCCAGCCTTCAGCCAGCCTCTCACCCTTTAAATTTCTTGGCCCATTGTCCCCATGCTCCAAAGCTTTTGAATGGATCTATTTGAAACTCCTCTCTTCTCATGCTTAAAATGAACGGACACAATACCAGCTCATTCCTTATGGTTGGGTGGGAAATAATTCAAGTAGCACAATATTCTCATTAATATTTTCTCTAGTGATAAAAGTGTTGGGTAATTAAGGATTTCTTAAATATGCCTTAAGGATTTAAAAAATGACACAGGAAATATAGGCTTGCAAATGATAGCTTATGCATTGATATTCAATCTGATTATTTATTCATTCAACAAATATTTATAAAGCATCCACTGTGATCCCAGTCCTATCCTGGGAGCTGACGATTTGTTGAGGAAAAAACATTCCGAGGACGCTCACATTTTGGTTGGAGGTAGACAGAAAATAAGTAAGTCAACCTTTTAGATAGTGACCTGAACTTTGAAGAAAATCAAGTGAGGTGAGTTGGTAAACACCCACTTGTAATTGAATGTTCATGGACCCTCTCCCTGAGAATGAGCTACTTAAGCTGAAAACAGAATTCAGGACATTTTACATCTTTTTAAAATTAGGACATGCTCATATTATATTTAGTAGTGTTATATTTCAATTATTACTATAAATATCAAATATGCATATATACATATACATACATTTACGTGTATTTACATACATATATAGACATATACACGTATGTATGCATATATATTATCTTTATAAAAATGTACATAGCATGAATAGTAGATACAATTGTACTTATATAGATTACATAAAATTTTAAAAATAAAATATGCCAAGAATGTGTTTTCTACCATGTATATATTTCCAGGATTTATTGTGTTAAATTGAACTTTTTTTCCTATTATCAATAGATGAGCTATTTAATGAACCAACACTTCTACAGACTAATGATATGAAAGACTTCTTATAGGTATATGTTATATTTTAATCATTCCTTTTTATTTCTCCAGTCATATTCTAAAATAAATCAGTGAATTACTGGCTCCAAATTTTATGTCTCCTTACTTATTATAGATTTAAATGCCTCTTGGGGCACAGATACATACTTAAGGATCCAGAGGAGTCTAGTTCACAGCGTAAATGATTTTTGTTGAAATATAGTTTCTATATTTTAACAGTGGGTAAACTGATGTTCTGATTCTAAGGTTCTTTTTATAGTTTATTATAAAAATTATTTATTATAATTATAATAAAATTATAATTTATAATTCATTTCCAATTTTCTCAGCTTGTATCTTTTTTTTGTACCCTTATCCTCACCTCTTCATCACCAAGACTGGGGAACTTCCATGTTGGAAATTATTTTATCACTGTATTAAACTTCCCATGAATATATTTTCATTTCCATTTTTCCTTTTTTCCCTATATAATAAGCACTATTTAAAGATGCCATAATTTTACATTCTAGTTCTCACAAATGATTTAAGAGTTGGAATTTATTTTTTGTCCTTCAGTAAATTTTAGAAAGAAAAAGAACATAATGTACAAACATCATTCATCCACATAATAAATTATGAATTCACACATCCTTGAAAAATGTTTGGTTTCCCAGCAAAAACAAATGTGTGCATTCACACTCATCATAGAGAGTAACACGTAACTATATCTCTTATGAAAGGATCTTTATGTACTTTACAGAATTTATGAAGAGAGGTCCTTTTAAACACCACTGAATGATACCATCTGTGGTTGAAAATACAACAGGTATTCAGTGCTGTGTCACAGAGGAAAGGGTAATATGAATTACAACTCAGAAGTGTCATGTATCCCTTGTTAGTTAGAATGACTGTAGAAACTTTCTGTAACCAAATAATTCATACTTATTCTAAAAGCAAATGTGATGCAAGAAAAATTATTCATAATACCACTACACAAAGATAACCATTCCTATTGTATGCTATCCACATAAAGTGCTCAGTATTGTGCTTGGTATGTTATAATCATTTATTAAAAGGCAACTATTATTAATAATAACCTTAATTATATTTCAAATAAAATGCTTCTTACCTAAGATAACAATTCCTGTCTCTGTTTTATGAAAAATAATTCAGTTACCTTCTTTTCTGTTGATGCCTGGCATTCCCTTTAATCTTTACGTATTTATTAATAACAGAAACAAAGATGACTAATAGTTATTGAGATTTCAGAATGTACTAGGGGCTGTAATTAACCCTATAACTTTATGGTAACATGTATTCTATATAATAAGAATCTTTCAGGTAGGTAGTAATGTAGAAACTGAAACACAGAGACGTTAAGAACCTAAATCAAGTTCGCACAAAAAGTAAGAAAGGAGACAGAATCTAAACCTAAACAACTACTCCAGCGCCTATTGTTCCTTATACAATAAGGGACTCCTTGTTTTTATTGGTGACACTAGATAGTGCCACCTATACGCCTGAGGAGGTCTATCTCTGCAATGTGTCAGAAGCCCACAGGACCAACTGACCAGTGATCCATGCCTCAGACTACGAACGATGCCGAGGTTTCTGAGTTGAGCCCTCATAGAAGAGATTTGAAAGCCTGAAAGTTATCCTTCACTGCTCAGTACTTTTAAGGTGTTATAGGCATAAAAGCAGATGAAATGAGTGGTGATTGCAGAGGGTGTCCTAACAAGTAAATGCACTTCAACTAAAGACAGCCTTATGAAACACACCCCCTTGTTCACAAATGGCTTATCTTAAAATATTAGTGTAAAGCCTTAGATCAACAAAATGCAATATTTTGTAATCTAGACCTTTCTCTGCCTTCACTAGGTTACCCCAGGATACCAGGGCTCCCATAACTACAAGAGAAAGAGGTTTTGCCCTAAAGTCCACAACCAATTCCAGCACGAACTAGCAGTTGGATCTTGGGCAATGAAATTGCCCTTGATGAGCTCTGAATTCTTCTCTGCCAAAATGAGGATAATGGCTGCCATATAATAACTATATAATATGTTAGGAAAGACATGTTGAAGCTCAATTATTATTAGAAATCCTTAAATGTCATATTTTACTTGAAAAATACCATTTCTAATACCTATCAAAGGGATGAATTCTTCAAGCCTCATTTCAAACTCTTTCCTTCTCCATATGTAACATTTCATTTTTTCCCTGACTCTCATAACACTGTGTAATGTGTATTATTCAACTATTAATTGTGAACTTTCTTCTTTCACTCCTTTTGTTTTGTTGAATTTAAATCTACCTCATGCATTGCCATTTAACTGGGTAGAATTTCCTTTTGGCTCCCTACATCCATGATAGGTATGTCAATAACAAAAATTGTGTGCTATATTTGTTTTAACACCAACAGTATCTCACCAAGAATGGGAATTCAGTATGTAAATAAATGTACTGATGTCATCGATTAATGAAAATATAAATCACTACTTTACATTGAAAATAAAATTTGCAGTTTTGTATAAGATTTTTGTGAGGAGACACTTTTATATCTATGTATGTTACCAGTACTAATTTGATAAGATGTAATGGTTACTTTTAGTGGATAAATTAATATTTCATAATTATAAAATGCTTTGAAAATTTATAAAGATCACTTTCATTAAAGCAAAATTACTTGTTAGTTTGTTTTCAAGTTTCATTATATTTCAATTTGACATCAATTGATTATAGAAAATGCCATGAAAAAGTGACAACAATCTTTATTTTCAAATGCACTTTGGGAGGTCTCTTTTAAAAATGGAAGGTAACGTACAGCATAGGGAATGTAGTCAATAATATTGTAATAGCTTTGTTTGATGACAGATGGTAATTAGACTTGTATAGGAATCATTTTGTAATACATAAAAATATTGAATCACTATAATGTACATGTGAAAGTAATAAGGTATTGTATACTAATTGTACTTCAATAGATTTTTTAAGAACTAGGAAGACTTTTGTCAAATGCTTTTTCTGCATCTTTTGAGATGATCATATGGTTTTTAATCCGTCCTTTTGCTGATGTGATGTATCATGCTAATTGATATATAAATATTGAACCATCTTTGCGTTCCTAGAGTAAATCCCATTTGATAGTGGTGAATGATCCTTTTAATGTATTGTTGATTGCAGTTTACTAATATTTTGTTAAGCTCTTTGTATAGTGTTCATCAGGGATATCAGCCTGTAGTTTTCTCTTCTTTTCTCTCTCTCATTCTCTCTCTCTCCCACTTTTTTTTTTTTTTTTTTTTTGGTCGGGGAGTAGTGTCTTTGTCTGGTTTAGGTATCAGGATAATGGTGACTTCATGGAATGAATTTGGAAATTTTCCTACCTCTTCTATTTTTTGTAATATTTTGAGGAGAATAGGTATTAATACTTTAAAGGTTTGGTAGAATTCAGCTACAAATTCATCTGGTCCTGGACTTTTCACTGTTGGGAGTTTTTTTTATTACCATTTTAATTTTGTTACCAGTAATTGGTCTGTCCAGATTCTCTATTTCTTCATGATTCAGTTTTGGAAGATTGTATGTTTCTAGGAATTTATCTGTTTCTTCTGGGTTGTCCAATTTGTTGGCAAATAATTTTTCATAGTATTCTCTTATACTCCTTTGTATTTCTGTGGTATTCATTGTTACCTTCTCAGGCAAAGGAAACAAAAACAAAAATAAACTACTGGGACTATAGCAAAATATAAATTTTCACTTAAGAAAATCATCAACAAAATTTAAAGGCTGGAAGAAGATATTTGCAAATGACATATCTGATAAGGAGTTAATATCCAAAATGTAAATATAATTTATGTAATTCAATGCCAAAAAAGCAAATGATCCTATTACAAAAAATGGGCGGAGGACGTGAATAGACACTTTTTACAAAGAAGACATACAGATGGTCAAGAGATACGTGAAAAGATGCTCAACATCACTAATCATCAAGGGAATACAAATCAAAATCACTATGAGATATCGCCTTGCACCTATCAGAATGGCTAGAATTAAAAAAAAAAAAGGAAATAATAAGTGTTGGCAAAAATGAGAAGGAATAGGAGCCCTTAGCATTGTTGGTGGAATGTAAACTGGTCCAGCCACTGTGGAAAACAATATGGATGTTCCCCAAAAAATTAAAAATAAAAATGTCATATGATACAGATCCCACTTCTGGGTATTTACTCAAAGAAAATGCAAACACTAATCTGAAAAGATTTAAGCACCCTATGTTTATTGAAGCATTATTTACAAATGTCAAGATATAGAAGCAACCCAAGTGACTATCAATAGATGAATGGATAAAGAAGATGCGGGGGTGTGTGTGTGTGTGTGTGTGTGTGTGTGTGTAATAAAATACTACCCAGCCAAAAAAAAGGATGAGATTGTGCATTTGTGACAACATGGATGGACCTTCAGTATATTCTGCTAGGTTAAATAAGACAGAGAAAGACAGATACTATATGATTTCATTTATATATAAAATCTAAACAACAAAACAAATGAATAAATAAGCAAACACAAAGCAGAAACAGAACCATAAATACAGACAACAAACCAATGGTTACCAGCGGGAATGGGGTGAAGGGGAGTAGGAGATAAAGATTTCCAACTATGAAATGAATAAGTCATGGGATAAAAGGTAAAGCATAGGGAATATAGTTCATGATATTGTAATAGTGTTGTAGGGTGATAGATGGTAGCTACACTCATGGTGAGCATAGCATAACATATAGACTTGTCAAAGCACTATGCTGTACACCTGAAACTAATGTAACATTGTGTGTCAACTATACTTCAATTAAAAAAAATAAAGCAAAAATATATATTTCAATGATTTCTCCATGTGCCCCTATGTGTTCTCTAATATCAATTCCATGAAAAAAATCTGTATTTTGCAAGATTTGAAACATCACATTCTAATACATTTTTAGTATATTTGTAATACATTAGCAGATTTTTACAACATCCATGGGATATCAACAGTGAAAGACATTCTAATCATGACTGGTGAGAATTGACAAGGATAAATGTTTGGCAGGTTTGAAATTTAGACTTATATATCAAATGTTCAGAAATATGATTTTCCTAATTTTCTAGTAGGTAAATGTAACTAAGTCTCCATGTTACTAATGGTAGAAAAGTCCATATCAAGCCATTTTAAGAGACCTAATAATGCTAAGTTTAATTTACAGTTATTTTTGTAAAAATATTAATAAAATTTAACATATTTTTTTCTCCATTTCCCTTACCTATCTCCCTAAGGGTGATCGATTTTACTCAAATTAGTGGGTGGCATTCTCAGAAGGGAGAGGAAAGAAGAGTACAAAATACATATTTTTCTGGTATCAGTTTTTACGCCATCCTATGTTCTTTCCAGCCTCTGCTCCCTGGTACCTCTTTCCATTGGAGGACTCTGCTGGCATCAGCTGAAGAGTGGTTCATCCTGTCCAGCCTTTGAGAATCCTGCACTTTTATCAGCTACAGATATCCATGGTTAGTGCCTCAACTTCCAAGGAGTGAATGAGAGCCATGTCTTCTGTGTGCTCCTCAGCCCATCCTTTCTGGACCATGTTCCCTCTCAGCACTTCCAAGGACCCCACATTTCCAGGAAATTATTGACTTCACTTTCCTCACAAAGCTAAGGTATGCATGAGTTTTTTGAGACTATCCACCTAGACAATCTAGATGCTAATATATCACTAAGATGTCATGTTATTCTGCGGCCTTGGTGACTATCAAGATTTCTGAGAGGCTTATAGTCTTCTGAAAAACACAAATGGAAAACATTAACACTCTGACTCTTGAGTTTAGCCTATAAGGGACAGGATAAAAAGCCCCTTCTTAGGCGCTCATCTAGGTGCAACTATTCCTTTGTAATTTTTTTCTTTATAAAAGAATTCCTTTATAAATATTCCCTTATAATGGATGATAATTGAGAAGGTCAAAACCAGTGTTGTTTTTGTTTTTGTTTTACTTTAAAATACCATATTTTAAATATTTTGAAAATTTAGACTAATTACTTTTTTTTATTTTAGTGACTTATTTTAACATTAGAGTCATTAGCCTTCAATCCCTAGTTTTCTAGTGGATGGATTTTATACAATTTTATAAGTAGATAGTGAATCAGTATATTTACTTTACATTTTTGCTTTTTTGGATTTAAAATATAAATTATGAGGTATAAATAGTCTGTAAAACACAAGTTTAGGAGAGCAGAATATTTTAAATATAATTTATTTTTCTTGAAAATTTACTTAACTCCAGTATCTTAAATATATAATTCAGTGTAGTTTTACACATGAAGCATCCATTTTGACAATCAAGTTTACTCTTCTTATTCTTATGAATGCTGTTTGTTTTGCTAACACTCAAGTCTGGGATATTAGAATAAGGAATAAAATAATACAATTAATTGCAGATATCTGGAATTTGTGTTTTATTTTTAAAAAAATCCATCGAGAATACAAAGAGTGACAGAAGTATTTAAGTGTCTGCTATTTCATATTTCATTCCAATTTGAAGATATCCTTGTCCTTCTTATGAATGTTCTGCAATGTATTTGAAGCAACATTATTCAGCACATTCAATTTTTTTCCTCAATAGTTTTATTTATTTATTTATTTATTTATTTATTTATTTATTTATTTATTTTTATAATGATATTTTTTTATTATATTATGTTAGTCACCATACAGTACATCCCTGGTTTTTGATGTATAGTTCGATGATTCATTAGTTGTGTGTAACACCCAGTGCCCTCCTTACTACCCATCCCCAGCTTATCCCATTCCCCCACCCTCCTCCCCTCTGATGTCCTCAGTTTGTTTCTCATAGTCCATAGTCTCTCATGTTTCATTCCCCCTTCTGATTACCCCCCTTTCTTTATCCCTTTCTTCCCCTACCGATCATCCTAGTTCTTATGTTCCATAGATGAGAGAAATCATATGATAGTTGTCTTTCTCTGCTTGACTTATTTCACTTAGCATTATCTCCTCCAGTGCCGTCCATGTTGCAGCAAATGTTGAGAAATCATTCTTTCTGATAGCTGAGTAATATTCCATTGCATATATGGACCACAACTTCTTAATCCAGTCATCTGTTGAAGGGCATCTCGGCTCCTTCCACTATTTAGCTATTGTGGACAATGCTGCTATGAACATTGGGGTGCATGTGGCCCTTCTCTTCACTACGTCTGTATTTTTGGGGTAAATACCCAGTAGTGCAATTGCTGGATCATAGGGTAGCTCAATTTTTAACTTTTTAAGGGACCTCCACACTGTTTTCCAGAGTGGCTGTACCAACTTGCATTCCCACCAACAATGTAGGAGGGATCCCCTTTCTCCACATCCTCTCCAACAATTGTTGTTTCTTGCCTTGTCAATTTTTGTCATTCTAACTGGCGTAAGGTGGTATCTTAGTGTGGTTTTGATTTGTTTTGACAATTCTTTTAGGTTCCATCTTTTATTGATATAAAACGACTTATCATTGTCCTGTTCAGTATTTTTTGCTTTGAATTTCATTTCATTTGACAACAATATTGAATTGGAATTCTTAGCGATATTACATTTTCATTTCCTTGATATATCTTTTCTTTCACTTGTAACACTTTTTTCAATGATTTCGTTTTACTTCTATAAATGGCATGGCATTATTTTTATGTATTCTTATATGAATTTTATTATGGGAACTTTTAATCCATTTATATTTATTATTTTGCCTGATATATTTGATCTTTCATCATCTCCATTTTTCTCCTTTGTTATGAAAACTTCAGATTTTACAACAAATGCTTGATGGGTCAATGCCCAACCGCAGTTTACCTTCCAGTATCTTCTCTCACAGTTGTACTGCTATCAGATGTGAACTCTCCTGTAGCAATGGCTTCAGCTTTATGTAGCCTGTGTCAACAAGTTTAAGTTGAGAGTGAGGGTAAGAGCTGGGTTTTGTGTAGTGGTATCCTTGTACTTCCCAGGAAACACAAGTATAGTTAATGTTTATTCCTAGACCAATGGCCCATAACCATCTCATAGAAATAGAATCATCTGGAAAATTTGTACAACAAAAAAAGACATGTATAGAGTTCCCCCAACCACCAAGATTAGGATTTAATTGCTCTGAAATAAGATCAGAATGTGATTATTATTGAACACTTCCCCAGGTGATCTAATGTGCAGTCAAAGTTACCCCTTCCCTTTTGTCTCTGCCCTACCAGTTCGAATTGATTCCTTCTCCTGTTGTAACTCATGTGCTTTTCTACAATGATATCCACTGAGCAATATCTTTCCCAAATTCTTCAGGACCTCAGGCTTAGATATGTCATCTTTCCCTAATTTCCAGCTCTGCTGTCAATTTTTCTTTTTTTTTTTTTTAAAGATTTATTTATTTATTTATTGACAGAGATAGAGACAGCCAGCGAGAGAGGGAACACAAGCAGGGGGAGTGGGAGAGGAAGAAGCAGGCTCACAGCAGAGGAGCCTGATGTGGGGCTTGATCCCATAACGCCGGGATCACGCCCTGAGCTGAAGGCAGACGCTTAACCGCTGTGCCACCCAGGCGCCCCCTCAATTTTTCTATTTATATAGTCATTTTGGTATTTCAGTGAGAATTCTGAAAAAAGTAGACTGTGCAGATTTAAAATCCTGGGTTTAGTTTTCATTCAGAACCAAGTCTCAATGTAGAAGTCTTACTGATTGTTGTTTGATGATGCTCTAAGAGTTCTGATTGTAGAAACATATTTTCAATGATATTTGTGCCAAGATAGTAATGAATAAATATCCAAAGATTAAATTAGATATGAAAAAAATAAAATGTTTACTATTTATATGATAATGTGCATTTTATATGGAAAAAAATCATAAAAATCTGTACACTTTAGAACATAATTTTTTATAGGAAAATTTCTGTAACTTCTCTAGAGGAATTTAGTTGGAATTTTGACAGTAATAATGCAGATAATAACAATATAAAAGGTTTTTTGTTGATTTAAATTCAAGAAAAATAGTTTTTTTTTAATTTGCAAATTAATGATAATGAATTAATAATAATAATAATAATAAACTGAGTAATTGTTATATGTAAAGCCATGTTCTAAATCCTTAAGATAACATAATTATGTGAGTCATTCTTTATTAAATGTTGAAGAAGCAAAGAGTTTAAATTATTTGTTTGAGGTCACAGTGTTGGACCCAGGCAGAGAAGTTCTTATACCCAGGTTTTTAGCCATTACGATACCATGTGTTGCATGAATGATCTTTATTTTCCTCATTATACCTTTGGTTTTATTGTTGACATTTTACTGTAATAAATGGCTATTGTTATTAACCACAATAAAATGTTAATAATAGTTTAGAACGATTTTTAACCCCAAACAAACAATTATTGCAAGCATTTATGTGAGCTCTAAGCAATGTTAAAACATTTGTCAAGTTCATTTGAGATTCTTTATGTGAAAATACCACATACAAATTTCTCTGAGACAAAAAAGGAAAAATCTTTTCCATTACTATCCCAGGTGGCATTTATTTCTCTCTGCTTTTAAAAGGTCAACTCCAGGTCTAGATTACTTAGGATGATGGAATTGTACCCAACTCTTGATGGATAGCTTAGTGTACCCCAGTTTAGGGTGGCAGATTTCTGTTGACAGCTATTTTTCTTAGAGAATTCCCCAGATAAATTTTTTAAAATATAAGTACATGAACACATATGTACTATATAACAGTGAACAATGGTGGCTTGGTCAATAGCAGCTTGGTCAACACAATCCAATTTTTATAGCGTTGTTCCATGACTTAGTTAATATCCTCCTCCAACTTCTCTTTCTGACAAGAAAGGACTCATAGCACAATCAATGGCTCAATTTTAGTTTTATGGAAAATTAATTACACTTACCAAATATTACTGATCTGTTAATTTTTAAGGTATAGAGATAATCATTTTATTTAATATTTCCCAGACACCCAAATTCTAGGGTGTCAATGATCTATGGTTTGGACCATTTGGTGAAAATGTTCAGCATGTTTGGCAAGCAAATAAAGGTTCAGCCCTTTATTAAGACAGATCATTACGTCTATCTTAAATGTGTGTTTTGGAGCGTTTGGGAGTAGAAAAGGAGTGACAGATTGACAATAAAGATAAAACTAAAAGTTTTATGTCAATTCTACCCATCCTTTTATTTATATATGCATCTATGAAACATCTGCCAGGTATAAGCACTTTCCTTGGTATTATTGATTGGAGATACTGAGATAAAGTCCTTTTTCTAAAAGAGTTCATCATCTTGTAGGAACATAAGACCCACTAATGGACAAATCATAACTATACATGTTTCATAGGATATCAGGGTATTTAAAGAGTGTTGTGAGGAAGCACAGAGGACAGAGCTGCTAACTCTACCTAGAAACAGTGAAGAATAGTGTGAATATTAGGATAGGATACTGAACATGCCCACCACTAACACTGGCAGGATACAAAGCTAGAGAACAAATGGACATCTATATGCCATATATCTAAATATTTGGAAGTTATTATTCAAAGTAACAAGCTGTTAAAATGTATTTTGCCATGTATTCATAACAACATAATAGCAAATATGTGTACAGCTATGGTATGTATATGACAGTCAGTCAAAACAATAACTATTACTACATTTGTCTTGATGTCTTGGTACAATTACTATTGCATTAGTCTAGGCCAATGGTGTTCTAATGAGTAATAAAATGCATGCATGAGACATGGAGGAGTGAATATTTTGTAGTAGCTTTCTTTACTGCATACTAAATTACCACAAACTTTGCAGCATAAACAATACAAATGTATTATCTCATAATTTACTATGGGTTATGAGTCTGGTCACTGGTTAGTTGGGTCCTCTGCTCCATCTCACTATGCTGGCCATGATGATGAATTCATTTGAGGCTCACAACACCCTTTCAATTTCACTACTGTTGGCAGAATTCAATTCCTTGTTGTTGTAGGACGGAGGTTCCTGTTTTCTTCCTTGCTCTTATCCTGAGGTCATACTTAGCTCCTAACGTCCTCTTGCCAATACTGTCTACCAATACAAAGTTATATGTCAAGATAATGGGAATATAATCAAATGTTTTAAAATAAGAAACTAAATGGTACATTGGGATTTAGGGAACATGTTATTGGATTTTTAATGTAAAGTAAGAATGCTCATAAAACTCTCAAAGTTGAGGAAGAGTGTCTCCAAGATGCCCCAACAGAAAATTTCACTGAGGGACACCTGGGTGGCTCAGTCGTTAAGCATCTGCCTTCGGCTCAGGGTGTGATCCCATAGTCCTGGGATCGAGCCCCGCATTGGGCTCCCTGCTCTGCTGGGAGCCTGCTTCTTCCTCTCCCACTCCCCCTCTCTAGCTGGCTGTCTCTCTATCAAATAAATAAATAAAATCTAAAATAAAAACAAATAAAAAAAAAGTTTCACTGAAAGTAAGGTATCAAAATATACGTTCATGGAAAGGAAGTTAATCTATATATTTTACTCTGATCTCACGAATTATAGTCTCCCTATGACTAATTTGCTTTACTTTTTCCTCATGCTAAGCCTGCTAAAGTAAAAAAGAGACTAGCAATTATTTTTCATAACTATATTTTATTTTTTGTATGCTATTGCCCACATAATCATCCTAAAACAGATTGTTTATTTTCACATGAAAGTAAAACGAATCTGAATTTTCCCAGAAAACAAGATAAGCTCACAAAATTGACCTGAAACATCATCTAGTAAACATTCAACTATTGTTATACTGAATGTTTTAAAATTAATTTAGTAACGGCTCCTAGGATTTATGGAGCAAAAACATTCAGCCTATCACTTTTTTCCCTTCCTCATTAGTATTCTTACCACATCAGGGAGCTATATTGATTCCTCAGTTTAAAAGGGGGAAACACTCAAGTGAAAGCTGATGTGGCCACATAGATACAGCATATTAATTGGTTGATTTATGATGGGTATTTATCAGTTGATGGGTTACACTTTGATATTTGTAACCTTTAATTCAGCCTGAATAGGTGCAACTCTTTTAAAGTAGGCCATGATATTGTAGACACTAAAACTGTCAGATTTGATGAAAAGAAAATGTGGCCTGTGCTGTTGGCCTATTAATGGCTCCGCCATATACTTGATGTCTTACACTGCTCTCCAGTATTTCATTTAATAATGCACACAGTGAGTGAGATAATAAATGCACATTCTTCTGGAGCTCAATGCAGGAGGCCCCTATAGAACATCTATTTATAAACACCTTTGGTCCTCCCAGGCAAAGGTTGAAGCCAATTTATAACAAAATTTCACCTACATCCCTCAGATATAAGCAGGAGGTCAGCAACAGAGAACACAGTGGTCATGACAACTAAAAGATCTAATAAACATCTACATGAATGTTTGAAAAGATTATAGAGCAATCTTTTCTGACCTGGACTCTATGGTTGAAAATGTTGAGCTGGGATTATCAGACTCTCATTACAAAATTCACCGAGTATGAAAGTCTGATTTAAAGTCATTAGGTCATCTTTGTTCTATTAATATTCCTTCTGATTTCATGATTGAAGAAGCTTATTTCATTAAAACTGAATAAATGTTACATTGTACCTCAATGCAATTAAAAAAAAAATGCCCACTTTTGGAATTTAAAGACTCACATATATAGCAATAGATTTTATTTTCATTAAAACTCAGATGCCATTTTTGTCGTTATATTTACACTATTTTACCCTGAATTCAACAACAAAAATGTCTTAGAAATGGAATATGTGAAAATGGAGTAGAAGTATTTTTGTCTGAGTTTTTGAAGATACTGCTTGTGTCACAATCATCATCGTATTTCAGTTTACGAAGCGCACATTTATAACTAAGCCATTTAAGGTGGCTATTGCTTATAACTCACAATTCATTCAGCCTGACCAGTGGCATAATAACTCCACAAAAACTAATTAGAAGTTGTGAAAGAACAAAAAGGCTTTCAATAACTTTTTTTTATTTTCCTATCCAGTCTTCTAGCACCATGTGACAACTAAATGTCAAAGAAGTGAAAACATATGTACACAATATAGTGGAGTCTGATCTCCACGGACCTGAGACAGGAGTGTTTTCAAGCTGATCGGCAATTTTGTATGCTTGCCTCTCACACTGTCTAATCAGAATTCAGATCCCATGTTTCAAAAAAAATTACAGAGGCTACCTATTTCTGACTTAATTTTAATTTTGTATTCTACTTTCCCTTAAATATTTAAGCAATATTCATTGAAAATAACATTACCAGAGGCTGGCAAAATGAGTGGACCCAAGATGTCAATGATCTAAGTTTGAGCAAAATGAGTGGACCCAAGATGGCAACAATCTAAGTTTGAGCACCTCATATTCTGATCCTTTGGGGACTTTGCTTTGGGTGGTAAATGCTCAGTCAGTCCATCCTTGTGTTTATGATCACATGCAGTGTAAGTACGTTGTCAGCTCCTGTAGCTGTGTAACAAACTGAAGTGTAAAGCTTCCTCATATTCTGATGCCTTTTTTTTTTAAGATTTTTTTTTTTGTTTGTTTATTTGAGAGAGAGCACAGAGTGAGAGTGAGAGAGCACAAGCAGGGCCAGAGGCAAAGGGAGAAGCAGACTCCCTACTGAGCAGGGACCCCAATGTGGGTCTTGATCCCAGGACCCTGAGATCATGACCTGAGCCGCAGGCAGACACTTAACCAACTGAGCCACACAGGCTCCCCTATTCTGATGCTTTTTTACATATTGCCTTCTGGCATGCATTTTTTATGCCAGCATTATTTTGGCTTCCCCTCTGTGACCCATCTTATTGTTTACTTAGTGTTCTAATGAAATTTCTTTTCCCCCTTTTTTTCTTTGTCTACGTAGGCTCATAGAAGTCCTAATGGAATCCTAGAGCTGGGACTCCAAGCAAAGCCCAAAATCCTGCAAAAGCTGACCCTTGGCAGTTAGCAGGGTCAGGTAAGAGACCAAAACAGATGATCTGGACATGAATATTGAATCTGCAGCCAGTTGCCAGAAAAAGATTCAGCAGGACTATTTAGAATTTTGGTAGGGGGTAATTTCAAGACAGTGGTCCCAGTAGAATCATTGATAGTTTCCAAGATCCAGTGTCAGGGTCAGTGTAACAATAACTAGGCTGCTCCTGCAGCATGACTTGAGGGGTAACTGCAGCACTTCAGGTAGGGTGACCACTCTTTCCAATTTGCCCAGGACTGAGGGATTTCCCTGGACATGGGACTCTCAGAGCTAAAACTGGGAGAGTCCCAGATAAACCAGGATGAGTTGGTCATCCTAAACCCAACACCTCTAGTTCCTTTCTCAGTGTCTGATATTGGCTCTTCACTCTTCCAATGGATCCTGTGACCTATCTCAGTTCTATCCTGAAAAACCTTTCCTGTTCATATTAGCACAAGTCTGTTTCTTATTTCACCATTGCAGAACCCTGACTGGTGTAGAAATTGGCACAGGGTGTGAGTTGCGGGCGAGAAATCTTCAGGGAAATCAGATAATCTGGTATTAGTTATCTGGCTAAGTGAAAATCCATTTAATATTCAGAGCAAGGCTATTAGGTGGAAGAGTAAGTTAAGTTCTCACTGGTGGTAGTCTGAAATGAAGTGCTCATCGAGGGTTGGCTTTGAGGAAAATGCGGTCACTGTTCTAAGAAAAGTAGGAAGAACATGAAATGTGGAGAATTGAATGTGTAGTGGCTGCAGGGGATAGCAGTGCACGGTTAAAAAAAAGGAGAGAGAGAAAGAAAGGCCCACTGCAATCCTTTATTACTGGATAAGATAATAATCACTAAAACCTGGGAATTTTCCAGAATTCATGATAAAGAAACTCTAATTTTTAGCAGCTGCACAACTAAAATAATGAAAATCTAAATGCCACGTTCAAGCCTAAGTGTTGTTGTATTCTAAAATCAGTCAAATTCTGTCTCTCTTAATTTCTTCTGTCAAAGTGAAGACATTAATCAGAAAAGAATGGGATCCTGAAGCAAAGCAATGGGACATAATCACTGGATTTGTCCTACTGCAATGCCCAATCACTCCTAAACTGCCTTTGTCCCCCAGAGAACCTCTGCCTTCCTTAGCTGATGGAATTATTCTGCAACACAAAAGGAATTTTCTTCCTGGGCCCTCCTCCCCTTCTTATCCCTTTTTCTCCATTTCTCTAACTAGGACGAACTCCCAGTTTATCCAGGAAACAAAGATTTACATAGCAAAAAAGTTAATTTAATTTACAACCTTGTGATGAATACCTGAAATAGATCATGGGAGTACTTGATGAAGGAGGAAAAAACCAGTAATTTTTAGATTAAGCGGACTTTAGCCACATGGGTGCACTTACCAAAAGTTCTAGATCTCATGTGCTGAATTAGCAGCTAAAATCCAGACTGCACCGTGCCACGTGACAGAACTGAGATGATAAAAAGTTTGGTAGATTCCAGAGGAAGGAATCCAAAGACAATGGAGATTGAAATAAATGAGTGAAAATTTCTTGTTCAGGCCTCCACTCAAGCAAACTGACTCATAAAGGACCTAGTAGATACCCTTACCCCAAGACCTTTTGAAACACATTGGGAAGGGGAGTGCAAACATTTCTAAAAAATTATTTTAGTAGCTGGTGGGAGAAGGAGCAGTTGAGATGATCTCCCTGGAAGAATAGGAATGAGAAGGTAGCAGAATTGCAGAGGCCATAGACTAACTTTCAGAGGACCATTGAGTGTGGGGGTTTTGAGAGCAGCACTGTACCCTAGTAATCTGAACGGTGCACACTGCAGAGGTATTTGACAGGGCTTAACTGATCACAGGGGCTGAAGAGCAAAAACAGATGGGCATTCCACTCACATCCTATTAGATTTTTATAACCAACCATAGTAGGGACTTGCGACATCTCACCCAATTTCTATTCTTAAATTATTTCATGGATTCACAGACTCTTAAATAAAGAAGAAGCCTGATAACCTTGAGGATGTTACTATTACAATTGCAAATACTGCTAGTTCTGTAAATCTTCCTCCGTAAGGAAGGAGACAGCGAAATAACTCAGAAAACTGTGGATTCTTTTTTTCTGCCTATGGCTCTGAACCTTACTCTAAGGGTAATTATCTGTTTTTGCTAGGTATATAGAAAGTCACCATGATCCAGAAACACAACTTATAAGGGATAGTAATAAATGGCATTGTAATATCTGTCTATATCATAATAGAGCCTGTAAGATCCAAGAATTCACATGCTTACTTTCCCAGTTCTTGAATGCATAGCTGAAATACATTCTCAGCAACTGACAGACTTCTACTTTAGCTTCCCGGACCACAAGGCTGTTTTGATATGAAAGGTCATATAGAAGTATCTGGAACTTCCTTTACATGTCAACATAAATAAGAATAATTGCATTCCTACTGGAATCACAGTCATTACCACTGCTATGAAAGATGTGAAATTTGCAAAGGCAGTGATTCTGGTCACATCCCTTCTAGTTCTCCAGCTCAGCAGGTGCAGGAGTAGATAAGTTTGGGAGACTAGTGGAGGACTACCAACGAACGTAATCAGATAGACTTCAATTGTAGCTGATGCTGCAAATGACTAAAACCTCAATACCTGGCATGCACTTATTGATCTGAAGTGTGCTCTTTTCTCTCCATCTACTTTGCTGTCATTTTGAAGGAATGTACACTTTTAATGTTTTGCCTCAGGATTCTCTCAGCCCTGTGGCTCTGAGACACAATTTAGCTGGGAGAGAACCTGACCACTTCTCAATCCATAGAACCACTTCCAGGTCCACATCATTGAAAGTATCGTGTCAATTAGACTTGGACAACAAGAAGAAGCAGATGTCTTAGACACCCTCAAGAGGGTGGGAGATAAAATCCATGGAAATAGAAGACTTTCCTGTTCTTGAAGTTTCTAGAGATCAAGTGATCTGGGATGTATCAGGATATTACCTGGAAGGTAAAGAACTCATTGCTGCCTCTTCTACCTCTTATTGTTATGTCATAACTACTTGACTTTGGAGCCAACACGCACCATATTTGGGTAAATGCATTAGTTACATTTACCAGGCGACCAAAAGGCTGTCAACTGTGGGTGTGTCCCAAGACCAGAAAAGTATCTGCTGCTGGTTTTGGCCAAACTACAAGCAGCCCCTCTCCCTGACCCTTACAAACCAGACTATTCTATAACAGATCAAATTGCTGAATGAAGACAGTATAAAGGTTTTGAGATTATGGGGCAAAGTTATGCTTTCTTGGGCACACACTTTTTTTTTCCCTTTGGAAACAAAATTCTGCCTCTGCTAGAGGCTGTGTACATTACTATATAGCCCAAGCTGTCTGCCATGAACTGGGTGATTTCCTTCCCACCTCCCCAGCCTGGTTAGTCTGGTGCCCAGAAACAAAGAAGTAATGCGTCCAAGTCTGAAAGGAGAAGATGCCAACAACACTAGCAGATCACATCTATCTATAACCTCAAAAGGAACTGCTAATTGTGAAGAAAAAGACAATCCCACCATTTGCAGAATGACTGTAGTTGTTTCACACACTGTGATTTTTGTTGTTGTTGGTTTGGTTTGGTTTTTGCTGTTGTTTTGTCTTCTGCTTTTCTTTGTTCCTCCAGATTCGAGGAACTGAGAGCCTATTTGGTGGGTATACTTTTTACAACCCCTTTATGGTGCTCTGAACTCTTCACAATAAGGCAAATAGAATTGCAAGAAATTATCTTGGAAAACTACAAAAGCCCTTGCCTCCGGAACGGAGAGTGGTGTGGGTAATGAAATTCAACAGCTTGGAATTTTTGTGCCTTTCATAGAAGTATATAACCCGCTCCCCAAACTGTCATGCATAATTTGATACAAATGGGTTATCTGCCCTTTTGATTTAAACACAGAGCAGAACTGGCAGGAAAAAAAAAATAATAAGTCACCTGTAAGTTATTGAGAAGGTGGTCGGCTCTCTGGGAGTCAGGATAAGGGTAATTAGCTGGGAAGTCCACACTGTAATTTGCCTGAAGAGAAACAAATGAAAAAAATTATATACTCTGTGTGTGTGTGTGTGTGTGTGTGTGTGTGTGTGTGTGTGTCGCTGTACGTGTGTTTACATTTTCAGCACGACTATTGCTTTAATCTGCCAAGATTCCATTTTCTCTCTCTGACTTTGAGTAAAACCGAGGTGCCATTGCCAATATTGTAATACTTATTTAATGGGCAGCGGTGGGTGGCAGCCTTTTTTTTTTTTCTTTCTTTTTTTTTTTTTTAACTTGCTGAATTTCTCTTATTCCTTGCCAGGCACAGCTTTCACCCCCTTATATCCACTGAACTTTGCAGAACAAGTCAGCTGTAAGGTGATTTTGCAGGCCTCTTATTTTTCAGCTCCCAGTAATTTGCTCAACAAATAACAGAAAGCCCAGTTATTTGCTGCGAGCACGAAGGCCATTTCCTCCACTTGGAAATATAGGATTCGTCACTTAGATCTCAAATCTTGAGGACGCTGTTATTTTTTTTCCCGACATTTTAATCTTTTCCTTTGCCAACTCCAGTTACAACATATTTTCATATTTCACCTTTTCTTTCACATTTCCTTTTCGTCATCATGTTAAGAGTGAGGCATTTTGTATTTATTCTTTCATTCTAAACGTGTTGACCAATTTGTTTCTGTCTCCTAAAACCGAGCTTGAGGCAGAAAAATATGCATGTCTGTGTAAATTTTACAAAGTGAAAGCAATGACGAATTACATTTCAATAACATTGAGAAATCCATTTGATGGGTGAGTATAGTGACCTGTCAAAGGCTGTTTGAAAGATGGGTGTAGAATCTAGTAACCCTTGACATCTATGTAAACTCCTGAACCCATGGACACCAACCCTATACTGTGTTTTTAGATGAAATTATATGCTAAAATATAACTTCAAATGCACACAGCCCCCTCAAAGGCCGCAACACTAGGAAAACAGAAACATATGAGATGCAGATGTCTCCCCTCTGGTAGCCCTGTTGGATCTTCGTCAGGCTGGTTGCCCTCCCCTGAGGACTGGTACTCTGCAGGCCACTACCCCCTCCCTCCCTCATCATCGCTGCCAACAACTGTTACATTCACTCCAAACCAGCAAACCAGCTGTATCTTGGCCGATGGTCCGAACCCTCTCCTTTCATTAGCGTGGCACTTAATATAATGCTAGATAACGCTGTTCTCCCAGCATTAGTGGGAAAGGGTAGGGAGATACTGCCCACTCCACTTATTCCTGTTTCAGTATAGTGAAATATAAAGTAGAAGATGTTCTTTCTCTTCCCCAGACCTCCTTTTTGCTAACACACACCATTCACATTATACCCTCTGCTCATATTTACTGGGAAAGTGAATCCTTCCCACCTTTACCCGGCAGCTCAGGATTAAAATTCGTGTTTCAGGAAAATGGCAAATTACAGACTGTTACAGACCTTGGAGGTGTCACATTAAAGAAAAGAGGAATGGTAACATCTCTCTATCCTGTCTGGAGTAAGTTTTTTACTACTTTATGATACAGATTGTTAGTAACTTCTGAAGGAGTCAGTGGCTAAGAAAGGAAGTTTTTTTGTTTTTGTTTTTGTTTTTTCCCCAGGAGGAAGAAACTTGTTTGTGACTTTTTTTGTGTCTCCCATACCATGCTGGGCATATGGCAGGTGCTTAATATTTAATCATTTAAGTTATTATTTAAGGAAGCAAATCAACATCAAGTTGAGGAAATAATTTATTGGATTTTAAAAATAACATCTTAGGGGAAGAAAGGGATAAAGAAAGGGGGGTATTCAGAAGCATGAGAGACTATAGACTCTGAGAAACAAACTGAGGGCTTCAGAGGGAAGGGGGTGGGGGAATGGGATGGACTGGTGATGGGTAGTAAGGAGGGCACGTATTGCATGGTGCACTGGGTGTTATACGCAACTAATGAATCATCGAACTTTACATCGGAAACCGGGGATGTACTGTATGGTGACTAACATAATATAATAAAAAAACATTAAAAAAATAAATAAATTAATAATAAAAAAATAAAAATAACATCTTGATTCTCATATGTTCCAGAAAAATGGAGAAGGGGAACTTGTCTAAGGAAAGAGAATATTTAAAGCATGAGTAACTGTCAATTTTATATTTATATATAATAAATTTGCATATCTTAATATAAGCTTACATTAGCTTACTAGCTTTTCAGTTTTTGACAAAAAGTTTTAGAGAAGTTAAAAGAGGCAGCTCGTCTCCATTTACAAGTGGAAGCTAACAATTTGTGTCATTTCTCTACAAGGCAAGGCACTGAGGGAAAGAGTTTAAAATCACTGTTACCACTTTGTGGCTATTTCATCTACATACAGGGCTAAGGAAAGTGGAAGTAGTTAAATAGAGAACGCAAAATTGATAGTTCTGTACATGCTGACCAAAAAGAGCCTCATTTAATTCCAATGCGGCCATAGTTAAGGAAATGAGGGGAGCCTGACTGTTTAGAAGTTTGTTTAGATTGGGGCCCCTGGGTGGCTCAGTCCATTAAGCATCTGCCTTCAGCTCAGGTCATGATCCCAGCGTCCTGGGATCAAGCCCTGCATCAGGCTCCCTGCTCAGTGGGAAGTCTGCTTCTCCCTCTCCCTCTGCCTGCTGCTCTCCCTGCTTGTGCTCTCTCTCTCTGACAAATAAACAAATAAAATCTTAAAAAAAAAAAAGTTTGTTTAGATTACTTGGTTTTAGAGAAACAGAGATTGGCTTTAGTTATAAATTGTTCAAGAGAATTACTAAGTATTTTATAAAAAGTGTAGGTGAGTGAACTTCTGTGGGATATCTGATATTCTGTTATCAAAATCTGACCTGAAAACTCTCGACGGCAGTGACCCACCTGCCAGGGTATCCTTATTTCCTTCCCTAATACAGACACAGATGCTGAAATCTATATACATATGTATTCCAAAGAAAATAGAAAATCCATTTTCCAAAGCAAATAGAGTTATGATCAATATTTTTAAGCAAGGAGAGAAAAATCATTCATAAAAATTAGTCAATTCAATTTCATGGCTTATATACATCAAAATACAGCTGTTTGACCAGATGTTTTACTTATTTTGTTGGCTATATTATTGCAGTGTGATTGAGTCTTTTTTCTCCAACGCTAATAATACAGTTACTCTTTATAAAAATAAGCTCATCTGATGGCAACTATAAATGTGTATGTTAGTTTTTAGTAGTGGTAATAATTTAAGATTTACTATGAAATAATTTTTGGAGAAAAATATGAAAATTACTGACAGTTTTCTAAAAGTACCATCAGAAAGACTGCAATATGAATTGGTTATTTATTGAAATATTTGACAACTATACAGTTCTGAATATCAAAGGGCACAATAGTAAGTATAAACAATCATCTCGCAAATTTTAAAGGGCATAGAGGCCAGACACCTGGAATCATGATGCCTTTGCCTTTATGCTTCTCAAGCCTAAAGACCCTTCCCTATGTCTTATGTCTTATCACTTCCCTTTTCTCCTTTTAACCAAAACGAAGGGGCCTCCCAGTGTGATTTACTCCAGGCCTTAAGTCTACCTCAGATTTGGCCCTGAATGGTGCCTTTGAAGGCTAAAGGAGGTCCAGATGAAAGAGGGGCTGTCTGGAAAAGTCCACAGAGAAATGCATTACAGAGATTAACATGCCACAACCTCTTAATCAAAAACCCTGAACAAAAATCAACGGGCAACAGAGGCTGCTTCCGGAAGTTGTTGAAGTAAAACTGTAAGAGAAAGGACATCTGGACAAGAAGGAGGGGTTGAAATAATCTCTACAACTCCACGTTGACTAAAGGAAAATTAGAAAATGCAAAATCCTGGGAATGGAAAAAAGAATATTAAGCAGTGTCTTAAATTAATGTGGGGATTATTTTTTTATGGATATACATATTATGCTGCATTTTGACAGGGAAACTTCTTTTTGTACACCTACCACGTTCTAAGCACTATTACTTGCTATTGTTCCCCCTTATACTAGTCTACTGGGATCAGTGAGATGCTCTGTATGTGGATGAGGAAGTTATTGTTAGATGGAACAGGATTTGGTCAGTCTTGAGTGTGAATGCACAGAACTTCAAAGAGTTATGGCTGAAAAGTATGAGACCCAAAATTCAAACTGAAGTCTAGTTCCAAAGTCCAGGCTTTTTTCACTAAACCACACTGATTCCTAAACTTTTTTTACTTTAAACTGTAAATAAAAATCATAGGAACACTCTTGAAAGAGAAGAACGCTTAATATTTATTCTTATGTAAGTGCAACATTAAAATTATGACTCACGTATTTACTGTGCATCAGAATTACCTGGCAAAAAAAAGGAGATTCACTGGTCCACGTCAACAACCCTACTCAGTAGCTCTGAGGCAGTCTTTAGGTACACTGAACACACTTTTAGAATCACTAGTGTTTTAATTATGGCCCTTCATTGCCAACAACTGAAAGTGACTTTGGCTGAAATAATCAGAAAGCAGAATATTTCTGTCTGGCAAGCAGAAACATGGCCTTCCACGATATCTAAACTTTAATCCCTGGGGTCTGGGAATTTGTTGCCTTACATGGCCAAAGGGACTTTGCAGACGTACACTAAGGATCTTGAGATAGACATGGGGTGATTACTCTGGTTTTACAGGTGCACCCAGTATAATCACCAGAGACCCCCGTCAGTGAAAGAAGAAAGTAGCTGAATCAGAATCAGAGAAAGCGATGTGCTGAAAGGAGCAGAGAGGAAGAGGATGGTGTGGGGATGGAAGCACAGGTTGGAGAGACACAGTTGCTGACCTCGGTGGTGGAGGAAGGGGCCACAAGCCAAGGAATGCATCTTCTAGAAGATGGAAAAGGAATGGAAACAAATTCTCCCCTAAACCCCTGAGAAGGAATGCAGCCCTGCCAACACCTGGATCACAGCCCAGTGACTCTCATTTTGCACTTCAGACATCTGGAATTGTAAAAGTAATAAATATGTGTTGTTTAAACCACTACATTTGAAGTCATTTTTTTTTTTTACAGCAACAATAGGAAAGTAATACAGAAGCGTATTAAAGTGTTCAGCTTTATGTGTATCTCTGCGAGACAGACATGCCTTGGAGATATGGTACATACTGTTCCAGATCACTGCATAAAGCAAATATTGCAATAAAGTGAGTCAAATAAATTTTTTGGCTTCCTAGAGCATATGAAAGTTATGTTTGCATTACATTAGTCTACTAAGTGTGCAATAACATCATGTCTAAAAAACCAATGTACATAGCTTAATTAAAGAATACTGTATTGTCAAAAAATGCTAACCATCATCTGATCTTCCGGCGAGTAGTAATCTTCTTGCTGGTGGAGGGTCTTACCTCAGTGTTGATGGTTGCTGACTGATCAGCATGGTGGTCACTGGAGGCTGGGGTGGCTGTGGCAGTTTCTTAAAATAAGACTACAATGAAGTTTGCCACATCGATTGACTTTTCCTTTCACAAATGATTTCTCTGTAGCATACCATGTTGTTTGATAGCATTTTACTCAAAGTAGGACTTCTTTCAGAGTTGGGGTCAATTCTTTCAGACCCTGTAGATGCTTTGTCAACTAAGTTTATGTAATATTCTAACTCCTTGGCTGTTATTTCAACAGTCTTCACAAATTCTTCACCAGGAGTAGGTTCCATCTCAAGAAACCACTATCTTTATTCATCCACAAGAAGCAAATCCTCAACCACTAAAGTTTCATCATGAGATTTTGGCAATTCACGCCCATCTTCAGGCTCCACTTCTAATTCTAGTTCTCTTACTATTTCCACCATCTCTACAGGTACTTCCTCCACTGAAGTCTTGAACCCCTCAAAGTCATCCATGAGGGCTGGAATCAACTTCTTCCAAACTCCTGTTCATGTTGCTATTTTGACCTCTTCCTATGAATCATGAATGTTCTTAACGGCATCTAGAATGATGAATCCTTTCCAGACAGTTTCAATTTACTTTGCTCAGATCCATCAGAACAATGGCAGCTATAGCTACCACTGTATTTTTTAAATAAGAAGACTTGAAAGTTGAAACTACTCTTTTACCCAGGGGCTGCAGAATGGACACTGTGTTAGCAGGCATGAAAACAGTATTAATCTCATTATACATTTCCATCAGAGCTCTTGGCTGACCAGCTGCACTGACAGCAAGAAGTAATATTTTGAAAGAAATCTGTTTTTTCTGAGCAGTCATACTCAATGGTGTGCTTAAAATATTCAATAAACTATGTTGTGAACAGAGGTGCTGTCATTTGGCCTTTGTTGTTCTATTTATAGAATAGCACACAGCTAGAGTAAACTTAGCAGAATTCTTGAGAGTTCTAGGAGTTTTGGAATGGTCAATGAGCATTGGCTTCAACTTAAAGTCACCAGCCGCATTAGTCCCTAATTAGAGAGTCAACCTGTTCTTTGCAGCATTAAAGCCAGGCACTGACTTCTCCTCTTTAACTATGAAAATCCTAGTTGTCATCTTTTTCTAATAGAAGACTGTTTCATCTACACAGAAAATCTGTTGTTGAGTGTAACCACCTTCATTAAATATCTTAGCTCGATCTTCTGAAGAACTTTCTGCAGCTTCTACATCAGCATGTTGCTACTTCACTTTGTACCTTTATATTATGGAGACAGCTCAAACTTTTCTTCTGCAGCTTCCTCCTCTCTCAGCTTTCATAGAAATAAAGACAGTTGGGGACTTGCTCTGAACTAGGTTTTGGCTTAAGGGAGTGTCATGGCTGGTTTGGTCTATCCAGGCCACTAAAATTTTCACCATATCAGCAATAACACTGTTTTGCTTTGTTATCATTCATGTGTTCACTGGGGCAGCACTTTTAATTTCCTTCAATAATTTTTCCTTTGCAATTATAACCAGCTAACTGGCACAAGAGATCTAGCTTTGGTCTGTCTAGGCTTTCAACATCGTCTCCTCACTGAGCTTAATCATTTAGTTTTTGATTTAAAGTGAGAGGCATGCAAATCTTCCTCTCACTTGTACATTTAGAGGCCATTGTAGGGCTATTAATTGGCCTAATTTCAATACTGTTGTTTCTGGGGGAATAGGGAGGCCTGAGGAGAGGGAGAGAGACAGGGGAATGGCCAGTCGGTGGAGCAGTCATTACACACACAGCATTTATCAATTAAATTTGCTGCCTTATATTAAGGACGCAGCTCATGGTGTCCCAAACAACTGTGACAGCAACATCAATAATCACTGATCACAGGTTACCATAACAAAAATAATAATAAAAAAGTAAGAAATATTGTGAGAATTACCAAAATGTGATGCAGAGACACAAAGTGAGTAAATTCTGTTGGAAAAATGGTGCCTCTAGATCTGCTGCACATGGAGTTGCCAACAACCTTCAATTTGTAAAAAAAGTAATATATGCAAAACATAATAAAGTGAAGCGCAATTAAGCAAGGTATTCCTGTACATGAAGTTATACTTCTGGGTGGGACACACGCTATCTGTTCTCTGGGCGGATCCCTTTACATCCCATTATCCCATTACCAGTTTAGTGTGCCCTTGTCCTGACTGCTCATTACATTCTTCTCATGGCTTAATACCTTTAACTTGGGAACTTTTCCAGAGGATTTCCCTTGGGCTACTGCAGCAGAAGTTTATGTTGAGAGTTTAAGTGGCCCAAACCTCTTTCACACCCCAAGAAATACACTCTCACATTCAGTAGTGGACCTCTTTAGGAGCGTTTTCTTCTCCACGCAAATATGCATAGTTGTCTTAATCCTGCTAACTCCCTGATTACATTTTCATTCATATTAGATGTTTAGGTAATATGTTTCAAAGGAATGCATTAATGAATGAAAAAAAAAAATATCCCCAACACGACTAGACTTGTTTAGTTCTGACTGATGTAATCAAATTATCCCAATAAATATATATTATTCCACACCACATACACTAAGAAAAATAAGGAAATTTATTTAAATGGTGTGTTTTCTTTTTACTATTAATGGGGTGTGATAAGTAGGGATGTATTTTGGCTCTCTCTCTGGCGTACTTACACACATGAATAACATCCACTGAAGTTTCTTCTCAGCCAAGAGTTACTCTAAGAGAAATTTCATCATTGGTGAAATGACAATAGTTGTCTGGCTCAACAGTGAATTTGTAAATCATGCACAAAAGACCCATAAACTGTTCGGTGTACTTAGCTTTAAATATGGCAATTGAGGAAACTATGTCCACTTGAACAGAAAATGCCAGAAAGCCAACAGACCGACGTTCAAATTATTCAGACTCATTCAGGATATATCCATGCTTTCCTCGGCTTGCTAGACATGATTCAGCTTAATGACAAAAGAGGCTATACTGACTTGAATCTGCCTACTTCTACTGCACCATCTCTAATATCACCATTTTGGCTGAAATAATACTTCTCTCAAAATGATTTTTTTAAAGATATAGGAATATAAGACATTTTACAAGCTACTTATTTTTTTTCTTATTTTAATTTAAGAAAAACTAAGTCAGGGGCACCTGCATGACTCAGTTGGTTAAGCATCCAACTCTTGATTTCTGCTCAGGTCTTGATCTCAGGATTGTGAGTTCAAGCCCTGCATTGGGCTCCACGTTGGTGTGGAGACTACTTAAAAAAAAAAAAAAAAGTAAGGCAGAAATGGATAATTAATTATGATAAAAACAATATTTTATTTAAATCACTTATGAACTAGGTACTTTTAGAAAATTATAGTGTTTATAGTTTTGGGGTACAGTAATACCAAAATCTGTTGATTTTGAAACAGAATAAAGTAAAGCATTCAATTTGTTTAAGGGGCTTAATTTAAGATAATAGAGAACTTCAAAAATAATTTGAGAAATTACTGGCTCACTAACAAGTAGTGGAAACATTGGCTATAATAAGAAAAAATGAATTAGAACTATACCTCATGTCATACACAACAACAAACACCTAATGGTTTAAAGAACTAAAAACAAAACAACTATTAAAGAAAAATATAAAATAAAAGTTAAGATAACTTTGAATTATAAAACTTCTTCCTAAAACGAACCAAAATCAAAAACCACAAAGGAATAAAAGAACAGATTTGACTATGTCAAAATATAAAATTGAACTACTAAATCATTAAGTTATAAATTACAGTTAAAAAAATATTTGTACCATATTTAATAAACAAAAAATTAATATGCAGAAAAGGCAATATGCCGAATATATAGCATTCAAATATACAACTACGAAAATTTCACATATTCTAACAAAAAATGAGTGTGGTTTAATTAGCCAATTCACAGTCGAATAAATATAAATAAAAATAACATATTTATATCTTTATTCATAATCAGGAATATATGTATTAAAAAATCATAGTGAGATATCTCATTAGATAAACAAAAAATTCAAATGGCTGAAAAATGATGTGAGAAAATAAGAAGTGTCCTCTACTGTTGATGGAGTGTATATTAGAAAAGGCTAATATGCTGGTTTGGTAATATAACCACCAAAAATTTAAATGAGCCTATTCTCAAATTCAGAAACTTCCTTTCTACAATATTATCCTTGATAAATATTTTCACAGGTGCACAATAATATTAATACGAAGTTTATTGTGATATTATCCCATAACTTTGAAATATTGAAACAACCTAAGTGCCCATCAAGAGGGGAATTGTATATTATATATTTTAGGATCTTCATCATACAGAACATGATGCAACCGTTAAAAATATTGAAGTCTTTGAGAAACGACATTGAAACATTTCCAGAACATATTGTTCAACAAAAAACCAAGTCTCAGAACATACATATCATGAACCTATGTATGCTTAAAAAAAATAAGCTATTTGTGTAAAATGCATACACGTAAATGCATAGAAAGGATATTGACCAGTCCATTAACTGGACATGTCTCTTTGGAGCGGATTGTGTGAGGAAAAGAAAATGAAGGATATTCCATTTTTATGTCTTAAAATGTAGTGTGACTGTTATATAATATGAAATATATGTATTTTATTATTAAAATGGCAAAAATAAGTTCTTTAAGAAGTATTTCCACATTTCGAACTTAGAACTAAAACCTTCATTGATGTGAGAATATTCAAATCTTTAATAACTAATTACCCTTTAAGTCATATTATTTTTCTTACCAGAGAGCACCAGCAGGTCTCTCTGGTCATTAAATCAATTATGTAAATTAAATATCTGCTATAAAATACATAGCAAACACAAGCTTTTCAAGACAATCACTACTAATGTCTTATAGCCTAACTTGGCACGCATAGCTTTCCACTTGAAAGATTCTGAAATTCCACAATGATATTAAATTTAATTATAACTTAGGAATTTTGAAATTAAGAAGAGAAATTCATTTTATGTTCCTATTTCTCCTCTGTACTAGACTTTTAATTCTTGATCCACTGGCTTTGATTTCACTTTGAGGTTGTCTTCTTTCTCCTTAGCAAAGCAATCCGGCAGAGACTTAATTTAGGAGCACTTTCTCATTTTTCTTCTAACCTTCTTTGGCTTGGTTTTATATCAGTGGGTCTCTGATACACTCCTATGATCCTCTAAATAATTTATTGCTTTGCTTTGAGAAGTATTTGACTCTCCTCCATTTGGCCATTCCTTCTAGGCTAAAATTCAATATGTATCCAAGATGAAATTCTGCCTTGAGAAGTAAAACACCACTATGGACATCCTAGGATTACATCTCAGAAACACATGGTTGGGTTGACATTATATGCAATATTTCTATGATTCCAGAAACAGAAGAAAGAATTTCCTCGAGATTCAGCGTGACGAACAACGAAATAAAATGATTGTGGTGAGCCTCAGCCCAACGGCGACATCCCAGGAAACTGACAGAATTGAGGCAGCTCCTAGGACGTCAACGCAAAGGTTGACAGAGCCTGCCAAGGAGCCAGATGCTGCTGTCAGAGGCAGGAAAAATGGACCGCAGTTTGGTGTCTGTTTCCTGTGATTAGCATCAGCGGCACCCGTCACTCCCTTTTCTAGATTAATTAGTAAAATCTGGTGTGAAGAATTTCAGTAAAATGTTTGTTCAAAAGGGGGAAAAGAAACATCTGTTTCAGAGTTGTTTTTTTCCCCTTAGTCCAAGTCTGTCAAATGTGTGTATATGTGCCTATACTGTTTTTTATATTTTGTTTCTCTGCTTACAGTTTGGGACATTAAAACAGTGCTGTTTGCGTCTTATTTCAGGACACTTTTCCCCATATTAGATCCATAGATCACGATTCCATGGTTTCTGCTTTTCCTTTTCTTTCTTTCTTTCCTTTACTTTCTCTCTTTCTTCTTTCTTTCTATTCTTTGTCTTTTGTTTGTTTTAATGATAAAAGCAGCCCTTTATGTCCTAGGTCAGTTTTATTTAAGAAGCAACGCGTTAAGGACCAGTAAGTAACACATTCCGGGGCAGAAAGCTCAAATAGAACCCTGCTCTACTGAAAAAAGCCAAGGAGACTATGAGCTGAAATAACTTTCTTACCCTTAAATGAAAGGGCTGTTTGAAAAAATGCAGGTTTCTTTTCCCCTTCAACCCCTCATGTGACAATTATTGGTAGATTACAAAACAACAACAACAACAACAAACCTGAGGGGCTAAAGGCTAGTACACAACACAATGAAGGTTACGGTTGTTAATTAAAAACCCTGCTTATAGTTGAAAGTCTTCCTCCTTTCCATGAGAACACGATGAAGAGAATTCATGCTTGAATAGAGTTGCCCATTCTGCATGTACCTGTGAGGTCTATTACCTTACTTTGTCTCTCCGATAAAATTGAAAGATGAGGAAACGACATCATAGACTTCCCAAAGGCAGGTGGCTGAAAAGTGCCGGAATGGGGAATGCTGGGTTTCTTTCTCCAGTTCCAGAAATCTTTCAATTCTACCACCAAGCCTTCCAAAGAGTATCATCTACTAGAGAAAAATATATATCAAAGATGCATACAAATGTTGGTGTGATTGGTGTGACTATTTAGAAGGCTGGGTGAAATACCGTACTTTAAGAAAGAATGGTTAGATGAATAGACGAATACGTTATAACTGCCACCAGGAATTTCATTATCTTATTTTTTCTCGTTTGTTTTAAAGGATGTGTCAGACTGCATTAGGGTTATTTAAACAAGGATGTGCTATTTGAGTCACTAGTATCAGATTACTTTTGTATCCATCATCTCATAGGTTTTCGAGTCCTATTTGTATAAGAAGCTGGGCAAGCCATGTGCTCAAGGTCAGGTACGAGTGTTAGAGTTGACACACTAATGAGGCGTTCTTCTTCTGAGCCCGTTCACTGAACATCTCTATCACATTCATCTCTCTCCATCTCTATTCAGCTACTTATAAAATGTCACATGTCCCTCATCTAGCAAAATATAATTAACTTCAATAGCCTTTTCCTGGGAAAATTATACACATGTGTTTCCACTGCGTGTACAGGGGTGTACGTGGGCACCATCTCCATGACCTTAGATGGCCCCAGAGTGACCTCAGAGGGATTCTTGGTTCTAGCACTTTCAGATGCCTGTGCTTTGTTAGTCAATAGCCAAAGACGATAAACATCTAATTAGTTACAAAATTGGATATAATCTTTTCCAGTGTTAATGCATGCACAAATTACAGCTTATCTTAAAAGAGATGTCATCATATACTATTCTGAGAAAGGAACATAGCAGATAGTTAAAATATTTAGAAGTATTATTTCTTCGTAGGAGTATTGTCTATGGTTTGAAGAATTGCCTTATGGCCAATTTGAAATCTCTTTATCGAGCTTTCAAAGACAGCCCAAATCTCCTATTTGCTTCTCCCATGATTTAGTAGTATAATTGGGGGAATATTAATACATATTTTTCCTAATTCCAAGTCATGCCCATCTTTAGGTGGATAAGGGTCTACAGATGCAGAAGCCTCAGAATAGATGTGCTATTTCATCCTTCAATTAAAAACCAGACAGGGCCGATTTTTGTGGCTAGTGAAGATAAGTCTAAGAAGCCATGTCCAGGGCCTGAGAAAGAACAGCAGGCTCCGTGATGATCGTAGCCCTTATACTTGAAATTTTCAAGGTAAAGACCATGTGTGTGACAGCTGGAATTACTTTTTTTTCACCCTAATAGTTCATTTACCTAAATCATTTTGACATTCCATTTATAACTAAATTATTAAATGCCTAAGTATGGAACATTTAGTTCATTTTCATTTTAATGATATTATAATAAATATGAAGATATCTTAAATTTACCCCCAGTAACTGAGATATAAGATAGAATACATCAGGTGACGGTAAATCTGTCCTTACACTTACAATTGGCAACACCACATCACATACTTTGAAATATAGGGTTCATACATGCCACATATGCTGAGTATATGGAATCCAAATAACTAAACTTGAAGCAAATACGACACTGTGGTCACCTGCGAACCCAATTGTGTGCAGTTTTTTGTCTGACAACTTTCTGCATCTTCACGCTGAATTTAGTTTTAACAATTAGATTTGAGACTAAACTGGAGAATTTCATTTAATTTTTTAAATTTAATAATGGCCTCGCTGATTATTTAATTTTCATCTTAACTTTCTGTTATCATACCAGATAGGAGGTTTTAACCACCCAAGCAAAAGCTTTGTTACCAAAGTGAGTTGTCATGTGCTTAGAAAAAAGCCAGTGATATTTACATGCTGAAATTTTAAATTGTGGCACAACTTATCATGGAATCATTTTTTAAGGATGTATTTAAACAAACTTTGTTTCTTTGAACTGAATTTTAAGCACCATTTTACAGATAAAAAAGCACAATTGCAGGGGCGCCTGGGTGGCACAGCGGTTAAGCGGCTGCCTTCGGCTCAGGGTGTGATCCCGGCGTTATGGGATCGAGCCCCACATCAGGCTCCTCCGCTATGAGCCTGCTTCTTCCTCTCCCACTCCCCCTGCTTGTGTTCCCTCTCTCGCTGGCTGTCTCTATCTCTGTCAAAATAAATAAATAAAATCTTTAAAAAAAAAAAAAGCAGCACAATTGTGATTTTTAATTAGAATTATATTTGAAACACTTTAAGAAAAACTGACACACATACTGTTAAATATGAGTAGCTTTAAAAATGAACACTTTTCCTAAAGAACTATGTGCATATGAAAACCCACAATAAATCTGTCATATTTTTAGGGCACCTGGGTGGCTCATTCAGTGAAGTGTCTGCCTTCAGTTCAGGTCATGATCCCGGGTCCTGGGATCTAGTTCCACATCAGGCTCCATGTTCTGCAGGGAGCCTGCTTCTCCCTCTGCTACTGCCTCTCTCTCCCTCTCTCTGTTGCTTATGAATAAATAAATAAAATATTTTTAAAAAATCTGTCATATTTTTAGTACTACAATAACTGAAGGAGAAATTTTCATAAGGATTTCAAAATTCTGGAAGTTAAAATTTTTCTGAAAATAATGAAATATTTGGATTTTGAAATAAAATATGATGCAAAATGTTTCAAGTCTAAATAAAAAGATCTTAAAATGTAATTTGTAAAATTCCAATATATCAATTTTTGGAGAAAAGAAATTCTGTCATCAAGCACAATATTTGAAAATTAAGAAAAACATCTTGTTTATTTATTTGAGAGGGAGAGAGGGAAAGAGGGAGAGAAGTGGGGGAAGGGGCAGAGAGTTAAGCAGACTCTGCACTGAGAGTGGAGCCAGATCCAGGGGCTAGATCTAGGGACCCTGAGGTCACAATCTGAGCTGAAACAAGAGTCAGATGTTTAACTGACTCTGCTACCCAGGCACCCCCCTTTTTTTTTATTATGCTATGTTAGTCACCATACAGTACATCATTAGTTTTTGATGTAGTGTTGCATGAGTCATTGTTTGCATATAACACCCAGTGCTCCATGCAATATGTGCCCTCCTTAATACCCTTCACCAGGCTAGCCCATCTCCCACCCCCCATCCCTCTGAAACCCTCAGTTTGTTTCCCAGAGTCCATAGTCTCTCATGGTTCATTCCCCCTTCTGTTTAACCCCCCCCTTCATTCTTCCCTTCCTTCTCCTACCTAACTCCCTGCTATTCCTATGTTCAAGGCACCCCTAAAAAAAAATAAGTTTTGAGGAAAACAGGCAAGTATGGAAAATGCAGATCTGGTGAAACCTATTTGATACCATAGGAAAATGAATGTGTCATCAATTCATATATTTATTACCAATCCACTTTGAAAGATATTTTTCCCTATCGTTTTGTTTTTCTAGCTAAAAGGCAGAAACTAAATCACAGTTAAAGATGCAGCTTTCTATCTTCTATCACAATTGAAAAACTTTAATTACTATATAAGATCTCGCTATCAAAATGAAGTGAACCATTCATGTTTAATATGTTTTAAAAAAACATATTAATAATACTGAACTTGTACAATAATGTTTTATATTTACTTATAAAATGTTTTAAAAACCATTTCATGTTGTTAAACATAAAATTAATATAACAATTTTTGCAGTTTCAGAATGCAACTATACATAATTGTTCACATTTTTAAAAAAATATTTTAAAGTCAATAGAAGTATCTGTAGCATTCCTAACTATAAGGTTAGAAAGCTGACTAATACAAGCAAAGGTGACATTCTGGATCTTAAAGGGGTAAAATTGGAAATAGGATCTTGTCAATGATATGCGTGTTTTTTTTCGGATAATTTTTCAATTACAGTACTGTTGGAAACAACATAAATATAAAGTAATTGGGGTTTAGATTTTCCTATGAACTTCTATCATGACCATATAATTTTACTTCTGAAAAATTTTAATGATATGAAATTAAGGACAATAAGCAATCTTATGTCTTTAAATGTAAAGACACAACTTAGGTGTTGTGTATGTTTTCTAGTTTCATTTGTGTGTCTTTTTGAGTGTGTCATAGTTAAGAACAACTGTATTTTTAGTTTAGATTCAAATATCAGAAGAAGATGCAGTGAGATTTAAATAATGCTCATCTAATCTTAATTTCCTTTTTTTATATTTCTTTTTTTAAAGAATTTCAACAAAGAGCTGTCTTTTATAATGAGAATGAATTGTTTTTATATGAAATGTATGCCACTATCTTCTTAACCAGCCTGATACAAAAGAAAATCCTTGAGATCTGGCTAGGTTAAAAAAATGTGGGTTTACTTCTTCTTATATAATTTTACCACAGGTAAGACATCCTTCCTCCATCTTGTAATAGCAAAGAAATGGAGAACACACACCAGCTCTTAATGACCTCAAACTAGAAGTGACAAGGAGCATCCACTGGTGTGTACGGGTGGATACTGCCTGTGAAAGTTGGAATCACAAGGAGCAAATACAGATCTAAGGAGTTATATCCTGACATATCCATTGTAAGTTGAAAATGCATTAAATAAACCTAACCTATTGAACATCATAGCTTAACCTAGCCTAACTTAAACGTGTTCAGAACACTTACATTTGACCACAGTTGGGCAAAATCAACTAACAAAAACCAATTTAGAATAAAGTATTGAGTATATAATATTTATTGACTACTAAACTGAAAGTGAAAAACAGAAAGGTCATACGGGTGCAGATGGATGTAAGTGTATTGGTTGTTTATCCTCAGTATTGTGTGGCTGACTGGAAGGAAGCTGGATTCTGGCACTGCCCAGAATCACGAGGGTATTGTACCACATTTCACCAGCCCAGGGAAAAAAATCAAAACTCAAAAATTAAAGTACAGTTTATACTGAATGTGTATGGCTTTCACACCATTATCAAGTGGAAAAACCATGAGTTGAGCCATTGTAAGTTGGGAACTGACTGTAAATATTTGCCAAATGTTAACTCTATCTGGTACACACACTTATTCTATCAATACAGTATGGATTTAAGGTGACAAGTTTTCAACCTTGTTTAGTTTTCTAGATTAGCCCATTTATAGTGGGATCCCCATTATAGATCCCCATTATAGATCCTTATGTAACTATGATGGTCATCTTTATGTATCAATTTGGCTAGGCTATGGTGTTCAGTGATTTGACGAAACACCAATCTAGCTGTTGTTGTAAAGATATTGCCGTGATGTTGTTGTTTCTAGAAGTGAACCACATAAATCAGTAGACCTTGAGTAAAGCAGATTGTTGTCCATAATATGGGTGGGCCTTATCCAATCAGTTGAAAGCCTTAAGAAAAAGACTGAAGTCCCATGAAAGAGGAATAAATTCTGTTTGCCAGACTGCCTTTATCTCAATATTTCAAATTCAGATTAACTCAACTCTTGCTGGAGCCAACACTTTAAAATAAACAAGTCTCTCTCCCCCTCTCTCTGTCCTTATTTATATTTATGTATATATTTATAATTCTATATGATACATATATATATGCATATGTATGGTCTCAAAAAGTAGTAAATACTGAATTTTCTATGCGCCAAATCTCAATTCTGACATAGAGGTAAATATTTGAAAGTACAAATCTCAGAAAATCCAAGGTAAATAGCACCTCCAATAATTTTCCACTAGAGACAAAAAGGAAAGAAAGAAAGAGAAAGAAAGAAAGAAAGAAAGAAAGAAAGAAAGAAAGAAAGAAAGAAAGAAGGAAGGAAGGAAGGAAGGAAGGAAGGAAGGAAGGAAGGAAGGAAGGAAGGAAAGAAAGAAAGAAAGGAAGGAAGGAAGAAAGAAAAAAAAAAAAAGAAATGTCTGCAGGCATCATCTCTGAAAGGACTCATCCCTTTATTTCATCTTACCTCCAATTATGCCTCTAGTGATAATTTGTTTCCTTACAAAACTAAAGGAAAACAAAAACAGAGAAAGAAAATTGAAGTATATTTTATTCCATGCCAACCCTTAGTTTGTAGTTTTCCATTACAGATATGATTACCTATCTGTGAGAAAAGGGACCTGCATTGGTAAATATCTTGTGAGGTTTGGCAACTTTGTTTTATCTTTCCCTATTTTGGTTTATCTTTCCTATTTCCTCTAATATATGTCATATTTTTCCTGGCTAGGCACTGAACAGGCTTCCCAGGTTTAATTTGTGTCCAGTGGGAGCACTATGTTTGCTTGGTTTTGAGGTTGACACTTCTCTTTGGATACTTACCATATGTTTTTACAATATATATTATACCATGTTCCTGTTTTCTCAGTGCATATTTTTATATGTGGGGGTTAACTAGAGCAAAATGAGCAGATTAAATTATATTTCAGTCATAGTCTGGCTTAATTTTCACTTGAATTCATTTCAAACTAAATGTTTCATCCCCATTCATCTTTTTGCATTCAACTATATCCCATGGATGCTTGCCATTTACACACCTGGTACTTTTCCCTCCTGGCAGATTCTTGGACTTGTCCTAGCTTTTCTAGTACTTTGGTAGAATTAAGGACATTATTTTTCTCAAAGGTGAGGAGGGTTTTGGGGGAAATTTAATGTAACTTATTTCCTTGCCAAAGAGATGTTATGGGTTTGAGAGGTAAATTTCATAGCTACAACTCTCCCTCCAGGGTTCCATACTTGTTATGAATGTAAATCTTCACAGTGCATTTGTGAGGGCTTAGAAGGTGGAAGCAGCATAGAGTCATTGCCAAAAAGCACCAATAAATAGCAGTGCTTTCAATGTCCATCTATTAACTAAGAAGTTCAGAAGACTCAAAAATATAATTGTAACACAACATCAACACTGCATCTTTTATTGTGCATTCACTGGATGCATAGTTTAACAACTAAAGAATTATGAGTTTTAACCATATTTTATTTTCTCAAAATGTGACAATGTTATGTTACTTTTGTTCTTCCCATCAATGTCCATTTCTATCTTCCCATGCTATACTTTAGCAAAATTGTTTTGTATGGTTTTATCAAATCTCCCAATAAGTCCTACTGCAGTTTAAATGATGGATTAAGATCAACAATAATGGAACAAACCTACCAGCCTTTTCTATCTCCAGTAGCTGGCATGCCTACATTGTAACAGGGCCGAATTCCCTATTAGAGGTAGCCTTGACCTCAATATAGATTAGTTCTTTCTGGGTAAAGATTTCACACCAAACAGAGAAAGACAAGAGCAAATTACAAGAGGTTCTTCAAATAGTTCCTGCAACCACAAATGTAATATGATTGGAGTGGGAAGCATTGTTAATGACGCATGCATTTTCCCAGCCACATCCACACATTGATCAAAACCACTGTCAGTAGCAGTGTGTGTACGTGTGTGTGTATGCTAGGTATAAAACTCAATATTGAAATAATTATTAAGTATTGAAAAAATGTCCTAATTAAAGTAATATACACTTGGGGAAGTCAAGGTTACACTCTGATATCTGTCTTTTCTGTGTGTAGTGAACTAGACTGAAAAAGAGAACACCACTTTGCAAAGCACTAAAAGTGAATCAAAACTGTTTCCACCGTAACATGAAATCAAGTTAATTCAGTGACATAAAGAAAGATCTACCAAACTTTGGCTTAATACATGTTTCTAATAAATATTCTATGTCAATTTAATCTAAAGAAAAAATTATTTGGCAAAATACAAACAAAATACCTATTTGAATTACTGTTCCTCTTTCCACTTCCCATTTTAATTGATTTTTAGGGAATATTTTTTTCTTTCTCTAGGAGCATACTCCTGGATCACAGTTCTCTAACAGAAAATCTGTGATTAAAAATATCATAAATATTTGTTATATATAAGTTTGTTATATATATCTCATATGTGTGTTCATACATAAATATATATATACATAAATATGTATATGCATATGTACTCATACATATGAATAGTTTAGTGATTTATCAAACTGTGATCTCCTAGTTCCAAGGTATAACTTCATGGTTCCACCAAAATTTGATTCAAATTTAATTTCAAATACATCTAAATTTTGTACCATTTACAAATTGAATAATTAAAAATTATACACAAAGTAATACATATCAAAGTTACATGTGTCTATGTGTAAGTATCCATTTAGTATTTAACTTGAGTTATAAAACTATCCATTAAAAAACAAACAAACAAACAAAAAACCCCAGAGAGTCTCATTACACTCAGTTTGAGTTACCTGATATTTTAAGTCAATTTATTTAAGTAACTCTTTGGATTTATAATTACACGATTTTATTTATAAATGGGGTTCTACCTTTATAACAATGTTGACAATTTTTTTCTCTTCCTCATCATTTTGCATAGTATTCAGCAGAAAAACATATTTTCCACATAACTCTGAAAATCTTTTTTTCTCTATACGAAGAGAGTGATGTCAATAGAGCCTATTGGATGGGGAAGCTTTTATCTCTTTTGTTAGTGGGTTTTGTTGCCTTTAGTTTGGTGAAGGTTGGCTGCTAAGCTAGAGATAAGCAAAAGAAAAGTCATATCAAAAAACCCAGAATAAAGTCGATATATAATGAAGCTCAACTCACTCATGCTCTGTTTGTAAACTCAGATATAAACTTTAAATTCAATACTTCTTTAAATATACCAAAAAGCATGTTTAGATAGCCTAAAAGATCAGACTTAATGAAGTCCACTAAGTAGGGGAAGAAACATTCATAATTTTAAATAAGCTGTCACATTAGGGATCTGGCACTGTAAGATACAACTGAACTTTCTCAATCTTCTTCTCAGAATTAGATCCATTTTTGTACGTACAGATATATAATTCTGTAAATATTCTGTGAATCTATTAAAAAATCCTGAAAATATTCCTGTTTTCTTTCTCTCTGCCTTATAAATTATATTATTATATAACATTAAATAAAAGATCATGATAGTCCAGTTTCTCTGAGAAAGACTTTAAGGTCACATTAAATGTGCAATGATTTTGTTTGGAGAAATCTTCAAGAAAGAAAACAAAATGAACACAATAATAAATTAATTAATTAATTAAATTAAAAAATAAAGAATATAAAAGAGGAGCTGTGGAGCATTGGTACAATTGTCACACCACAGTGTAGATCTAACCTTGAGTGAAGAAGAGAGGGAAGGAGAGAAGTTGTAAATATTCTAGTCTTTGGAAGGTGTGGCAAGGCCATCAAGGAGTTCTTGACCTACTCAGTCATCTGGGGTATATTAAGTCTCCCAGGAACAAGCTTGCTCTAATATCCCTGATGTGTTCCGTCACTAGCTTGGAGCCTACAGGCAATGTAGGTTCTGTTCAACAAGCCAATGATTTTCTGTTCAATGCAGAGCCTTTCTCCATCATATTACCTCTAGTTGAAAGCCTGGAGGCAAATCGCCATTGTTGCTACAAGTTCAGATTGTTCTAGAAAATATCCTTGAGCCTTGCTCTCTTAGGTGTCAAAGTCAGATCAACCTTTTAGAGGAAGAGTAAAGATCCACAGGATGGAAGAAATTCCACAGTGTGATAGAGCACATAAAATTTTAAAAAATGAAATAAACCACAAGACAAGTGGTCATGTGGTGCTCAGTATGGGGGTCACCCTCGTCTCACTCATCCTCGCTTCCTTTCCAGTGTGGGAGAACGGGAGGGGACTCCAAAATTACAGGGAAATTAACTGAAAGTTCACTTCGTTTTGAAGCATGGGGTCACTAACATGGTAGATCTAATCAAATATCAGTGTTATTCTTCAGGAAGAAGAACATAAAAGGATACAACTAAATGCTTCCTGATTAAATTTACTCATCCTATTTGAATATCATCTTCCATTTGGAGTTGGAAAACACTGTTTTGAAATCCAGACTTTACACTTCTGAAACGATGTTTTAAATAAATGTCTTTCGTCATTTTGTTGTTAAGAAGAGCGGCAAAATTCACGGTGGGTATAGTATGTATTACTAAAATCAAGATAAGCTAATTCGATTAAACTCTATTACAAAAATACTTAATACTAATGAATAATGCAGAGCCCTGGAAAAACGTCCTTTGATATTTCCTTAAAATATTTGCCTTCCTGTTTTAAAGAAACAATAACATGAAGCTACCAACCCATGAGAAATTGATCTTCAGTACTTTAATGTAATTAGTTCCTAATTCCCCTTCTAGTTTCTCTGGATCTGCTTAAGTTTTGAAACCAATTCAAAGCAATGTTTTAATTATTACAACATGTAACTTAATGGGAGTTCTTTAGCATTTCAGTGCAAACACCTAACAAATCCCTTTCGCCCCCATCCTTCTGATGTCTGTATTTAATTTTCAACTTTCTACATACCAGGCATGCATTTGCCGCAGAGCAATGAAGTAAGATAATCACTGTTGCAGATTAACCCACATCCTGGGCCTGCCATTTTATGTCTTGGGAGAAAGAAGTAAAATCCTCCTGCACAGACCTTGGAGGTGGCAGCCACTAGCTATCCACTAGGATATTTGATCTATTTCTCCAGCACATTCCCCTGCTTTCATTCCATGTGATATTTTATTTTATTTTATTTGGTCATAATGAGAAAATTCAGCACTTAGAGCCTAAGTGTTTTTACAAGCAAAGAACCAGATCCTGTGATTCTGTCAGATGACACGCTGTCTTTTACGTCTGGTTCAGGTACTTCCCAAGGTGTCATAATTCCTTTGGGTCATAAGGGTGTGATAAATTACAGCTATACTTTAACTGGTAAGGTAGGAACAGAAAAGAAAAAGATTCTCCAAATGGACACATTAACTCATTTGTAAACAAAGGAAGATTTAATTCATTTTTCTCCCTCCATAACTAGCCTCTTGTTAGTCAGGCTAAATTCAGTCTTTTGTTTTCTCCTTTCAAAAAAAAAAAAAAATTGTGAGTACAAATTTAGCTGGGTACAACGTCTATCCCAAGGGGTGACATAGCCATTAGAAACTGGCAAACTGATTCTCACAGTCTTTGGAAACCAATGGTTTGTTTTTTTTTTTTTTTTTTTTTTTTTGTTGTTTTTTTGTTTTTTTGTCATTGCTAGGAAAAAAAAAAGGTTTCTAAGAGAGCTAGATTAAAATATATGTTTCACTAGAACCAGTGTCTCTAGTGAATCCGGTCTTATGTTAACATTAGTTGATCAACATTTTCTAAACCCCAATTCCCAAAGATTTAACTTACATGTCTTTTTGTCTGCTTATTTTTTTAATGAAGGGAATAGGTAAAATACATGCATTTGAAAATTACTAAAAGAAGTATACAAATTATAGTTGAGGAAAAGACTAAATCATGCACATAATTGCACTTAGACAAAAGCATATAGGGAAGGCCATGAGCTCAATTATAAGGTAGGTAACATGTACCCTCAGAGCCCTTCACCTGAGCCATCCAGGTACACTACTGCCAGGATCCCTGCAAGTTACTCCAGCCACAACTCTTGGTGATGGTTTCTGCCTTCTCCTGTACCTAGTCCTGCATATGACGTTTTCTACTTTCTCATAGCTCTAAGAATTAGAAGGGGCTACTTCAAAATAAGGTGTGACTCTTATTGATAGTGGGACATATCCTGGAGGTATTAAGCCTGCAACCTCTGGAGATATGCATTAAACTCAAAGCAAAGATGCAGCAATCATAAAATTCCAGGACTCGTACTAGCCCGCACTTAGCCTCTTGGGAAAGTAAAAGGAAATGCACATTTGTAAAGCACTTCCAATGAGCCAGACAGCATTCCAGACATTTAATCATTCAATTATCACAGAAGTTTCAGAAAGGAGATCTCATGATTTGTATAGAGAAAGTGAAACTTTCTCTGTATAAGAGAAAGTCTACTTAAATTGTCAATCAAACCTTCCAAACCACTGCACATTTTTTAAAGGTATTTATTTATTTGACAGAGAGAGAGAGAGAGAGCAAGCACAAGCAGGGGAACAGCAGAGGGAGAGGGAGAAGGCTCCTCCCTGAACAGGGAACCCAATGCAGGGCTTGATCCCAGGACCCTGAGATCATGACCTGAGCTTCAGGCAGATGCTTAACCGACTGAGCCACCCAGGGGCCCCATAAACTACTACACATTTTTAAATGACTCATCTTTAAATCCATCGTGTACTGAAATAGTAACATGCAATTTCTGGTACTGGATCATAAATTGGTGTCTGAAACCACATAAAGACCTACTCTACTTTGTATATTTTCTCTCCATTTTCATCTAATTCCTCCTCTCTTTTTCTAAACTGCTCCAATTATGTTCTCTTTCCACCTCCTTGATAGTACTTTCTCAGGTGCATACAGGCATTGATTAATTTCACTTTTCGTTCACTTTTACTTAGACCAGAAACTTTTAATTTGAGATCCAAAAAACCCTGAAATATATGTATATATTTGGGGAAGTGGGGAATCAGTTGTAATCTTCATCATATCCTCAAAGGGATTCTTGACAAACAGGTTACACACCTCTGTGTAGAAGCATTTCTTCAGCCAACATGGCACTGTGGTCCTTAACTGTTCTTTAGAACTATTGTTTCTTTCATTCTGACTCTAACACAAATTGTGGAAGTCCAGTAAAACTCTAGGGCTAGATTTTGTGACATTATTAAATCAACTGCATGTGGAAAAAATGCTTCAAGTGTTAGCTGCTTTGATCGACAGAACTCTAAAATGGCATCCCAAGATGTCCATTCTCCATCAAACCCTACTCTGCATAATTTCTGTGAAGGAATTTTGCAGATACAGTTCAAGTCCCAAATCAATTGACTTTACGATATGGAGATTATTTGCATGAGATGGAGGTAATCACATGGGCCCTTCAAAAGCAGAGATTTCTCCATCTGGTAGTAAAAGGGATTTGAAAAGTAAGAAGTGATGATGTAAAAGAAATTCTCTGTTGCTGAGATTGAGAAGGCCACAAGGCAGGGATCTATGAATGGCTTGTAGGAAATGAGATTGGTCCCTGTTTGATAGCCAGCAAGATAGCGGGGACCATAGTCTATTACCACGGAAGCAAATTCTGTCAACAACCAGAGGGAGCTTAGAAATATAGTTTTCCTTAGTCAGGACTCCAGAGGAGAACTCAGTTGGCTGACACCTTGATTTCAACTCAATAAGACGCTCAGTAGAGGACCCAGTTAAAATCTGATGGATTTCTGACCCAAGGAATCTGAGAGATAATGATTTTTTTTTTCACTTTAAGCCACTAATGGTAATTTGTGACAGAGCAATTGAAAACTCATACACTTGCTAATAGACATTGTCTTTAACTATCTATCTATGTATCTATCTGTCTGTCTATTTTTATGGAATCAGGATATCTATTTACCTAAATTTAACAAATTCAAAACTGCTGACATTTTAGTGATTTCCCTTTCCAGCAATAAGTGTTCTCTCAGCCAAAAATAAAATGAGATAAGAGAAAGAAAGGCGAATTATTAAGTTGTCATTTCCTACAAAAAATGTAGCTCAAACTGAAAAAATAATAATAATAAATTTCATTTCATTACCCTAAAGAAAAAACAAGGATGTTTTGAAGTTATAGGAAAGAAATGACCACTATAATTGTACTGTTTGTTAAATAGCCTCTGTCTAGTATTTGTTTTTATGTTTCAATTGAGTTCTCTGTGCTTACATTCCCTTTATGTAAACTTGTTATGAATCGAATCAATTGAATAGGTCTAATGTTTAAATAACCATAAGAATAAGTTTGGTTGTTTCTTATAAATAGAGATTTCAAAGTACCTTCAAAGGAAAATTATGACTCAGTTATCTGGGTAAATTCAAGTAATCTGTATTCTTTCACACCATTCCAAGTGATTTTATGGCCACAAATGTTTGGGAAACTCTGCCTTAGAATAATTGCAAACTTATTGGAAAATCTGACCTGGTTATCTGTAACATGTGGCATTAAAAGGCTAAGAATGTCAATGCCCAGAGGAAGTTCCCATCTAGCCTTGGGGAGAATAAAGAAGCATTAAAATATATGTAAATATACCATGTCACATATCGTAAATTAAGAGCAGAGCCAATGGAAATGAGCATTGGAATCCATTGGTGAAAGCCTTCACCACAGACCATTGTGGTCAGAGAAGATCTACTTTGTTCAACGAACCATAAACCATATTGTTTCTAAAGCATGAAACCAAGAAATTCTGAAGTGCATTCACCAAAATAACAGTTCCAGATAGCTTCCAGATATCATAGAGCATAATTGCAAAAAAATGGAGATTGCTTTTCATGTGTTCTTTTTGCACTTTGCATTCTTTGAGTATTTTGTGCCTCACAACCCTTCTATTCCAACTTTTGGGGGCATTCAACAATCCTTCTCAAAAGCTTGCTATCAGGAAACTTGCCCAGTATTCTTAAATTTTCATTCATTTTCCTTTATCGTTTTCTTTTACAATTTACTTTACCGTTTTAAATCACCTGTTAATTCAGACAAGATTTGCAGACCTAGTCATACCTATAGAGATAGTCTAATATTTTGGGAGTGAATTCTAAAGGGATTTTCTTTCACATCTATAAATAATTTCACAGAAAAGCATTTATATAAACCCTGCCAAGCTTAATGTCATTTCACTAATAAGCTCTAGTTTTTGATTTGACTGTTTTTAGAGCTCCTGCACATTCTATCAATCAATTGATAAACATTTATTGTAAAATTCTCAATAATTAACTTATGTCAGGTACCAAGGATAATACAGAAAAAATGTAAATTTATTCCTATCAAGATAAATATCCAGTTGTTTACTTTGTGTTTATTTTAGCATAAAGCACCATCTATAATGCATTTTAATGCTTAAAATTCCTTAGGTTTCTTTTTATACATCATTGTTGATGTTCGGCAATAAAAATGTGTACATGTTTATGCATTTTAAAGACGTGCATTGTTAAGAACAGATGCTGCAGGAGGACTTCAGGAAAAATTTGCCTAAAATATTTGGGCGAGGCTTCACCATTTCTACTTTGTAACAATCTGTGTATATTTCTACCCTTGTTTTACAGATGAAGAAAATTAGGTTCAAAAGGCTAAGTAATTTTCTCTAAATCACAATGCTAATATTTGAGAGAATTAGAGGTCAAATAAAATCAGTCTCTGCAAAAATCCTTTTTTCTATAACACAATAACCCCAGGAAAGAGTCAAAACCCTGGTTGTAACTGCAAGAATACATAGCACAGACCTAAATAAAAAATGTTTGTCGAGCAAACACACATGATGTATAGCTCATATTACTTTATACACACACACACACACACACACACACACACACGTAAATACAAAAATGTGTATGTGAATTCTTTAAATACAAAGATATTTCAGGGCAATGAGAGCTGGTGGCATCCTAACTTGGGTTTTTGTAGTTACATAATATTCTTTTGACAGTGTTCATTCAGAAACACAAAGCTATCTGAATTGTGTAAATGCATTCCCACATAATGAACGGAATACCAGTGAACACCTTTAACCTTTCTTATCAGCAGGACTAAATTTTATTTTTAACAGTGCCCACCAGGGGGTGCTGGCACATTGACACTGGACAGCAGAAACATTGGCTGTCCTGTCAGGTCAAATAAAATACTAGCAATTAACCCTCATTGCAAGAATCTATTACTGTAGATAGTTTTGAAGAATAGAAGTTATTCACAAATATTGGCTCAGAACAGCAGTCTCAATTTTTTTTTTTTTTTTTTTAGAATTGCAAATGATGGGTATTAAGGAGGGCACGTATTGCATGGTGCACTGGGTGTTATACGCAAGTAATGAATCATGGAACTTTACATCAAAAACTAGGGATGTACTGTATGGTGAGTAACATAATATAACAAAAAATTACTATTAAAAAAGAAAAGAATTGCAAACCAACTGAAGTTTTTGTATTTTAATCATATTTTTTATAAAAGTACCTGGGCTCTAAAAGTAGATTTGGTGAAACAACTTTAACACAAAATGCTTTTTAGCAAGAGTGGTTTATATCTAGCAAGAGTGGTTAATATGGCCTTGGTTTATATCTACTCAGCTATTAAGTATCACAAAACATTCATGTTTTAAATTACCTATATAAAATGCATACATAGGGGTGCCTGGGTAGCTCAGTAGGTTAAGCGGCTGCGTTTGGCTCAGGTCATGATCCCAGAGTCCCATGATTGAGCCCCACGTCAGGATCCCTGCTCAGCAGGGAGTCTGCTTCTCCTTTTCCCCCTGGCCCTCCCCCTGCTCCTTCTCTCTCTCTCAATCTGTCTCAAATAAAGAAATAAAATCTTTTAAAAAATGTATACATAAAACCCTATTGAAGATATTTGGAAACTGGTTTCCCTTGTTCTTTAATAATTTACAAGGTAAAAATATAGAAAATATTTTTAATAAAATAAAATGTTAAACAAAATATGAAATATTATTTTATGCCATTTCCTGATAACTAATCTATAACTGAATCATTTCTACTTAAAGAAAATGGTCAACTGTAAAATACTATGTTCAACAAGTTGTTAGGTATTTTTTATGCAAAACAATTTCAAAATGAACTGAATTTTATTGGGAGGGGATGCATTTTGATGGTATAAGTTGGACAAAGATTTAAATCAGCAGTAGAAATACTCTCCCTTTTCTCTTCATCAAAGATGCTTTTACCAATGGAATTCAAATCATTCAACCAGGAGGAAAATCTATATTCTTCCATCTGTGGGTAAAAGCTATTTGGCTATAATGTCTCTTACTTCAATGGTCTCCAGTTCGGTTCAGTTGATCTGGGGCTAAGGACACTCCAAAGCTGTGCCCTTGATTCTAACAGCAATCTTCCCAAACAGAGAAGAAATGTTCTTTGTTACAAGGTCCTTGAATAATCGTGCTTTCCTTCTAAATACTTGTCCTTCACTGAAAATGTATGAGAAATGACAGAACCACTATCTATTCAGAACATCATTAAGTTCTTAAGAGGGAAAATGAGGAGAATTTATAGAAGGATGTTGTTTTGTTCCATGACGTCAGACTCAAGTGGGTATAAGATTGTCTCCAAATGTATATGGAATTAAATTATATTAAATTCCATTCTGGATATATCATTCATCAATTTATCTCAATTCTTCTCAAGCCTTCCTATACATTCAGCCTACTGTGCCACTTTTGATCCAAAGGTGTATTAACCTTTTTATCATTAGTCCTATTACCTTCATTTATTCACAATTGTCTCTTTCAAGTTTAAAGAGATCTTCAACATACTAATAATCAAGTATTTAATGAGGACATTTGCATTCACTCAATTCAGAGCCTTCAAAATCTCATAGACTTTAATCACATCATTTACCCTTCATTTTTCCAGATGAGTCCTATGAAAAATTCAGCCCTATTATCATATGCAAATTCCTTGAGTCTATTGATGTTGTAATCAATCAACAAATATTTATTAGGTGACTGCTTTGTCATTAACATTGCACCAGGAGTTTCGGGGCATAGAAGAAATGGTTCTGCTTCCCAGGTTTTCCCTGCCCCACTCCTTCTTGACTCCAAAGGTTTTTGGTGCAAGCTCCATCCAATCATTGAGCCAATCACAACAAAGACCGGCATCGGATTACCAAATCTTTTCCTCAACAGCAGGTGGGATTTAAAATCAATCTACTGTCTCATATTCATTATGGCAGGGATGAGTTCCAATTCTACCTTGGTTTTCGTTGATCTGTCAACAGTATTAGTATCCTCTTTCTTTTTCCTTGTTTCCTTCCTTCCTTCTTTTCTCTTTTTTTTCTTTTCTTTTCTTTTTTCTTCTCTTTCATTCTTTTTTTTTGTTTCGAGTTTTTATTTAAATTCTAGTTAGTTAACATATTGTGTAATATTGGTTTCCAGAGTAGAATTCAGTGACTCCTCACTTACATATAACATTCAGTGTCCATTTTTTACTTCATAAAATACACACTTCTTTGCCACATGGTTTCCAAAAGTCCACACTCTGTTTTTTCTCTTACTTCATGAGGTACTCCTTCTCAATCTTCTTTGTTTTACTATTTTTCTCCTACTTTGCCTCTAAATATCAGAAAGTTTAAAGGATTGAGACAAGACCCTTTATCTTTACCATATGCCAATCCATGAATAAACTCAGAAAGACAGATCTGGAAACAGGAAGCTTCTATTTACCTGGCCACAAAAATCACTCCTGCCTAGAGGTCTCTGCCTCCATATACCTGATGTGGCCCTGCTAATTCTGGGGTACACAACACATTGTACCTTATGTTGGGGACTATTCATTGATCATCCTTTTCAAGAAAGTGACCTTGCGGGGCACCTGGGTGGCTAGGTCAGTTAAGCATCTGACTTTGGCTCAGGTCATGATCTCAGGATCCTGGGATCCAGCCCTTCCTTGGGCTCTGCGCTCAGCAGGGAGTCTGCTTCTCCCTGTCCCTCTCCCTCTGCTCCTCTCCTGCTCCTCCTCTGTCTCTCTCTCAAGTAAAAAAATAAAATCTTTTAAAAAATGAAGAAATGTGGTTGTATTTTTATTTTTATCCTATGTCAACCCACTAGATTTAAACGGATGATAGATAAGTAAAAAGATAGATGACGAACAGATAGATAGATACTCCATATAAGTACGTCTTTTTAATGTACATGAGAATACATATAATAAAAATTCTTAACCAAGCAATAGAAAACTTAAAAGGAGATTCGAGTGTTATATTGGGTAGACCTTCAAGCTGATTAATGTTGCCAAATTCCCATTTCTGAGACTCATCACAAATACCCATACTGGCAAGAAGTATACCTCACTCAGAACTTCAAGGCTTTAGAAATTGAAAAATAGTTTCTTCTCATAAAAAATGCTGAGGAACTTCTGGAAAAAGTCTAAAGTGCAATGCTATGGAAAATGCAAGTGATACAGAATCTGAAATCCTGTATTTGATACTTCATTTTAATGCTTACTGCTTAACCTTGGACAAATTATTTGCTTGCTCAGATGGAAAGTTAACAAGAAGGTGGATTCAAATTCACTTCATTACTTACACGTTATGTGACTTGGATAAGTTATTTTTCTTCTCTGAACCTTGTTTCCTCTATGGATTAAAATACTAATACAAAAACTTAAATACAAGACTATTATGAAAATGGAATAAAATTTTATAGTTTTGTGTGTGATGTCTCTCACATAATATGACATATATATACACACACATAATATATATTAGTTTTTTTTTTATTTCCTCAGTTTCTGAGTCAGATTCATTGGGATTTTAATGAAAGCAGCTAATGATTAAATCCTCAGTGGTTTGTGGATGAGATAATTCATATTAGAGTTGGCCAAATTTTAGTGCTAGTTTTATCATGGAAATACTAACAATCACTACTATTACTACTAGAACAACCCTTGTAGTATAAATAGGGATTTGAAAAAAAAAAATGCTTAACTAGGAATAAGGAAATTTGAGTTCTAGGTATACTTAGCTATTCACTTATTATCAAATGTTGGGGTATAGCATTATTTGGAGAGTTCTGTTCATCTTCCCTGGCACTCAGTTTCTTCATTATTATATTTATATATATAAAACCATATTCATATCATTTTAACCCATAATTATAGCCCATAAATTCTCTTTGAATTCTGACATACGGTAATTATCAGTAAGGCATTTGCTATGACTGACATTTGACAACCGTCAATGGCCAGTGGTCATTAGGTGACCTTCCTGAGCATGACAACTGCCCCAAAAGAGGCATGTCTAGTCTCGGCTCACTCAGTTCCAGCTGTCCTCCTTTGATGCTAATTAACTCCCAACCCAGAAACTACTAGGCCCACGCAAAGGCTTCTAGAGAGTTTTTCTGGACCAGTTGACTTTTTTCTTTCTGAATCCTAGTTTAAAATTCTTCCTTCTTGACTTCTGTGCTTTTTAAATTTAGAGAACATTTCATGTTCTACTGTATACAGGAAAAAAAAATCAGTGAGTCTACATCTTTCTGATATGGTAATCTTTTACAATTTGCTAAATGCTAACTTCCCATTTTTCTCATGTATATTTGCAATGTTCTGGGATACTAGATTATAGGAAATGTCATGCAATTATAATACAGCAGGAATACCCTGCCTCTACAGTTACCAGTAAGTAATGCAAGTTAATGCCATCTTGTGAGATGATCCAGTGTAGTCTTTGTCAGCACTTTCGCTGAAAATCTCAATTTTTAGCCATTTATAACATCAACAAACAGGACTTCAGAGGGAGTAACACCATCTGTTATTATGAGGAGTGACATTGCCCAAGGTTAGGCCAGACATGCAGAAACCCTTTCATCTTCAGTATTTCTAGCTTTTCTCTGTTTACTAGGAACTTGTCTAGTTGAGTTGATGAAAAGTATGCAAAGATCATTTTGGATTGAATTCAAACTAGTGCAAATGCTGTGAATCAGCTGAGGGAAGTACTGATTTACCAACTCTTGTTCTCTTCGATCTGTAGTGTGATAACATCATGTATGTACTTAAGAATTTATCATTGTAATTTCAAAACCTGTAAAAGTCTTATCCACCCTGAAAAAACTCATGCAGTTCCAATCTCCTTATTCATGTTCTAAAGTAACTAACCCCTAAGAAGATAGTCAACAATTCGGAGACTGGGACAAACTAAACGTAGAAAAAACACAACTATCTGTCACATAAAGAAGTAAGGAAGTAGAAATGATATATCCATAGAGTTGGATCCATACATTAAGCAGAAAAGAAGCCATAAAATAGTAAGGCACAAGTATCATGCTAGCTTGAACTATCATTTTATAGTCTTGGAAGAGAGTGCTACCAGAAAAAGCAGCTAAATCAACTCATTAGGATACAAACATAAACTATTACCATGCATTGTTGTTATCACTAATAACATTGCGTGTATCTCAGAACACGCTTGAAAGTACATTAATTTTCACATTTTTCTTCCAAATTTTGGAAATTTATGCTCTGCATAACTACAATGAAAAAATATTTAAATGGCTTTAAAAAGTAAAATCCCCATTGGAAATCTACAGGGGTAACTCTGTTCGAAGCATTGAAAGTATGGATTCTTATCACCATATGTCTTCTTCCCTTCTCTCTTCATTTTTCATTTTTATTTCTTTTCCAGGGTCTTGCCCTCCACACTCATTAGTCCTCCCACACATTCTGAGATCTTTTTATGTAGCTGTTCCTCAGATATGTCAGCAGCATCTAGTAATAACAGCTAACATCAAGGCTAAAGGTGTTTTTAATTCCTGTCCTAATAAGCAAAAGGTTAACTTTTTTAAAGAAAGTCCACTCATTGTTTTGAGAATCCTAGCATACAATTTAGCAAATGATTGTGTCAGAATAATAATTTACAGTTATCTGGTGCCTTAAAATTTACAAAGTGCTCTTACACACAAAATGTCATCTGATCTTTGCCACAACCCATTGAGAAAAGTTGAAATAAAAGTCCCTTGCCGAAGTCACACAATTGACACTTGACAAGTTTTAAATATAAAAACTTAAATTTAGAAATCTGAATTCGAATACAGTATTTTTTTTTTTGACCAAACGACACTAAACTCACATTAAGCACTATCCTCTGTATCCTGTGAACATTTTCTTCAACCATAAAACATTATTCATTTAGTACCAGAAAATGTTTTCACTGGAGCAGGGGGAGTAAGGACTCATCCTAAATTAATAAAAAAATTATTGCAAATGATAATGTAAGATATTTATTTATTTAGTAGGAGCTCAGTAAGACTACCTTGTGATAATGTTTTCCTTCAAGAACAACAACTTGACTTTAACTGTAGTTCTAAGGTGAGATCCATTAGAAAATTTTATGTAATAGTAAACGTTGTTTTGTTATATTTTTAATATTGGTGATTTCAACATTAACTCATGTTTTCTTTGACATTGACAAGGTGTAGATTGGGCTTAAATGCACAGCCATTTCAGTCCTTTTGGCAGAATTGGTAAAAACAAGTCAAATAACTTTTTAAAAATAGACACACATTTACATTATTAAAAATTACACACACACACACACATATACTCATATATATTTCAGTTCCCATTTCTTCCAATCAATTCTTCCCTTAGTGAATACTCATTTCTTCTTTATATATTACAGAGTTTATTTATACCTATATATGAAATTTTGACTATACTCTCCTCAACAGGGCAAAATTCTTATTTTGTGCTTTCTTTTTTCACTTACCAGTCAAGATAACTGTACTCATTTCATATTAGTGTAGAAAGACCTTCTACTTTTTAATAGCTGCCTAATATTCAGTTACATAGATGTGACAAAAGTTATTAATTGAATCACTACAAAGGGATATTTTTAAAAATCTTTTGCTCTTATAAAGTTATGATGAATACCCCCGTAAAAACATTGCCTATCTGGGTGACTAAATCTGCATGACAAATTCTTATAAGTGAAAATTGCTGGGTCAATAGAGTATATGCATTTGTAAATATGATAAATATTGGTACATTGCACTGAATGGGAGCTGTACAAATTAATGCATCCCACAGCAATACAAGAGAATGCTTATTTCTTCATAATTTCACTGACAAAACTGACTGTTAAATTCTTGAACTTTCACAAGTCTGATGTAGAAAAGTTGTGTTGTTTTTATTTACATTTCTCTTTTTTTAACGAAGAAGTCTATTTAATGAAATAAATACCATCAATATTTAAATAGTATCTATACTACTTTAAATAGTATTTAAACACTATTTAAAATACAAATAAGTCTTTTGTATTCACTATTCTATGAACTCTATACTTTTTCCAATTTTTCTATGTAGTAACTAGTCTTTTCCTTAGCAATTTCTAAATACTCTTTATATTAGGGACTTTTTAATGAATTGCAAATATTATTTCCCTTTCTTATTGTTTTTTATTATGTATACATTAGCTTTATTTGCCATGTATAAGATTTTTTATTTTATGGAGAAAAAGTATCAATCATATCTTTCATGACTGAGTTTTGAGAACCAGAAAGACTTTCCATCTATAAAGCTTATAAATTAATTTGCATATTCTTTTTCTGATACATGTATGGTTTCATCTATGCATTTAAATATTTGACCCATTTGGGAACTTATCCTGTACATTATGAGATACGAATCTAACTTCATTATTTTTTCACATGGCTACCAGATAGTAATAGCATTAAATATTACTGAGATCTGCCTTTCATCAATGATTCCAGAGTTCTCCTTTTTAATATTCTACATTGTTCAATATAATTGAATTTCAAGCTTTCTTGCTATGTTTAACTGTGCTATTAGCATGGAAAAGAAAAAAAATTGTTTTAATAGTGAACATTTTTTTCATATGTTTTAAAATCATATTAGGCACAGGGCATCATCAAGCTGCCTGGCAATTCATTTATTTATTTACACTTTTTAATTTGATAATCTTTTTTTAATTTTAAAAGAGTTTTAGGTTTATGAAATCCTTGGAAAGTAAGTACAGAAAGTTCCTGTATGACCTATAACCGATTTCCACTGTTATTCACATCTCACATTACTGTGAAACATTTGTCACAATTAATTATCTGTTATTATTATTACTAAAGTCTATACTGTATTCAGATTTCCTCAGTTTTTCCTAGTACCCTGTTTTTCTTTTCCAGGATCCCATCTAGGATATCATATTATAGCATTAGTCATGTCTTCTTAATTTCCATTCTCCTTAATTTCCTCTTGGTGGTGAGTGTTTCTTATACTTTTCTTATTTATGATGACCTTGACAGTTTTGAGGATATTTTAGTCCATCCCTCAATTAGGATTAGTCTAATGTTTTTCTGATGATTAGACTGGGGTAGTATATTTTGTGGAGGAAGAACACAGAGATAAAGTGTAATTCTCATCACATTATACCAAGAGTACACACTATCAGCATAATTAATCACTGTTGATTTTAACCTTGATCACCCAGCTTAAGGCAGTATTTTTGAGGTTTTCCTCCTGTAAAGTTATTCCTTTTGTATTCCCCCTTTATACTATAATTTTTGGAAGGAAGCACTATGGGCTGCCCAAATTTAAGGAGTGGAGAGTTATGCTCTTCTGTGAGAAACAAATATACTGAGTAGAGTATGGTGCTATGCATAGTTCCTTTTGCCATTAGACTTACAGATTCCATTTTCTAATTTAGTATGTTATTCACCAGCCCTTTCGATGAAATTCTTTCATTCATTTGTAATACACTTAGAATCTTTTGTCACATTCTAGCTTTGATCAATAAAATCCCCCTACCTCCTAAATACTTTCATTTTAATTAGCACACCTTAACACTTACTGTATATTCTGTAAAGTTTTATGGATTTTGACAAATTCTTAATATTTTATATTCACCGTTATAGTATCATACAGAATAGTTTCACTCCTCTAAAATATTCCCTCTACTTAAGTTATTCAACCTTCCCTTCCAACCCATCAAACCCTCAGCAAAACTCTACAATATCGCCTTTTCCAGAAGATCATATAATTGGGATCATACAGTATATAGCTTTTTCAGACTGATTTCTTTCACTTAGCAATATGCATTTAAAATCCATCTACATCCTGTTATGGCTTGATAGCCCATTTCTTTTTACTGCTGAATAATATTCCATTATATGGATGTTTCACAGTTAGTTTATCCATTCACCTATTGAAGGACATCATGGTTCCTTCCAGTTTTTGGTAATAATGAAGAAAGGTGCTATAAACATTCATGTATAGATTTTTGTGTGGAAATATGTTTTCAAATCAGTTGGGTACATCAAAGGAGCATGACTGTTGAATCAGATAGTGAGATTATATTTAGTTTTATAAGAAAGTGCTATAACTGTCTTCCAAAGTGGCTGTACAATTTCGATTTCATACAAAAATGAATGAGAGTTTCCCCTTGTTTTGTCTCCTTCCCACCAATTGTTATTGTCCTTTTTTCCCTGGTATTTTAGTTATTTTAATAGGTATGTAACTGTATCTCGTTATTGGTTTGATCTGCAAATCCTTAATGACAATTGATATTGAGCATTTTTATATGCTTATTTTCCATTAGCATATCTACTTTGATAAAGTAGCCATTCAGATTTTTTGGCCCCGTTTTTAATTGGGCGGTTTATTTTCTTATTGTTGAGTTTTTAGGATTGTTTCTGTATTTTAGATACAATTTCTGTATAAGCTATGTATTAGAGTCTGTGGCATGTCTTTTCATTCTCTTAACAATGACTTATAAGACAGATATTCAACTTTTAGTTAAGTTTATCAGTTTTTTTCTTTGATGGAGAGTATTATTGGTGTATTTAAAAACTCAATACCAAACACAAGATCGTGTAAAACTTCTTCTCATGGTTTTTTTCTAGAAGTTCTACAGTTTGAATTTGCATTTTAGATCTATGGTCCATTGTGAGTTAATTTTTATGAAAGATATAAAGAACGGATCTAGATTAATTTTATTAATTTATTTATTTTTGCATATGAATCTCCAATTGTTCTAACAGTATTTGATATCCCTGTTTCATTGAATTGCCATTACTCCTTTGTCAAACATTACTATTTTTGTGTCTATTTCTGGGCTCTCCATTCTGTCATATTGATCTATCTTTCCTTTCACCAGAACCTTTATATCTCAATTACTGTAGCTTTATAATAAGATTTGAAATTTGTTAGTGTAAGTCCTTAAACTTTGTTTTTCTTCTTCAGTAGTAGATTGGATATTCTTGATTTTTGATCTCCAAATAGACTTTAGAATGTGTTTGTCCCACAAAATAGCTTGCTGGGTTTTCATTGGGATTTTGTGGAATGTATACAACAAGTTGTGTTGAGAAGAATTGGCATCTTAACAATTATTATTATAATCCATTAACACAGAGTATCTCCGTATTTATTTAAATCATTTAAAAATTTTTCATCAGTGTTTTGTAATTTGCCATGAATAGTATCTGTATATATATTTGTTAGACTTGTACCTAAATATTTTTAAAAGATTTTATTTATTTATTTGAGAAAGAGTGAGAAAGAGAGCACAAGCGGGGGGAGCAGCAGAGGGAGAGGGAGAAGCAGACTCCCCGCTGAGCAGGGAGCCCCACTCAGGGCTTGATCCCAGGCCACTAAGATCATGACCTGAGCCAAAGGCAGATGTTTAACCAACTGAGCCACCCAGGCACTCCCAGATTTATACCTAAATATTTAATTCTTTAGGTGCTATTTGTTCTCTAGGTACCAGTTGTTTATTGTTGGTGCACAGTCTCTCTCTAGTCATTTAGTTCCAAGATTTATTTTTTTCATTGATTCTCTGAATTTTTTCACAGAGATACTGTTTTCATTTCGAAAAAAAGAGAGATTTTTTATCACTTCAATATCCAGACTGTTTTTTTCTGTTTTTTGTTTTGTTTTGTTTGTTTGTTTTTGTGTTTTCACTATCCAGACTTCCAGTAGAGTGTTGAATACGAGTGGTGAGAGAAAACATACTTATTTTGTTCCCAATCTTAGGGGAAAAGTGCCCAGTCTCTAACCATTAAGTATAAAGTGAGTTACAAATTTAAAAAATATTTGTTATTAAGTTGAGGAAGGTCCCCTTCATTCTTAATTTGCTGAGAGTTTTTAATCATGAAAAGATTTGAATTTTTTTCAAACGCTTTTTGGTAATTTTGATATGACTGTATAAATTTTCTTGATATATCATATTAATTGATTTTTAAATGTTGAACCAGCCTTGAATATGTGGAATAAATCCCACTTGGCAACCATCTATTGTTCTTGTTCTACATTGTTAAATTCAATTTGCCAATATTTTGTGGAGGAATTTTAAATCAATATTCATAAGGAATATTGTTCAGTAGTTTTCTTATCTGGTAATGTTTTTAGCTGGATATATTTTATCAGGTAATAGAAATTGAGGTAAATAATCTAGTATGAGGATTTACATAAATCTGGTCAGGAGTTCGGCTTTGTAGTTATAAATATCAGAAGCTTTAAATTGCTCTACTACTTTTGCTATTGTCTCTCCTCTTGACTTTGAGCTTCTCTACTGCTATGGACTGGATTGTTTCTGCTGAGATTCATATGCTGTCTAATGTGACTTTATTTAGAGTAAGGAATTAAGGTTATTGAGGTCATTAAGGGTGGAGCCCTCATCTAACAGGACTACTCTCTTTATAAGAAAAGAAATGGGAGACCTCACATTGTTTATCTCTGCCACATGAGTACACAGCAAGAAGGGAGCCATCTAAAGCCAGAAGCGAGTTACCAGAAACCAACTGGCCAGCACCTTCATCTTGGACTACCCAGCCTCCAGAACTGTGAGAAAATAAATTTCTTTTATGTAAGCCACCTAGTCAGATGTAATCCACTACTATACCGGAGACTAGATGGTATAGTGGTAAGACATGGTGGAGGGGAAGCGTTCTATAATCTTATGATTTAATCCCAGTCTTAATAGACCTGAGTGTCTCATCTACTACCTCCACAAGTGTTTTTCTTATATAATGTCTCCCCTTCCCCTTTGGGAGCCTGGAGATTAAGGGGGATGGAAAAGACAAATGTCCTTCACCCATGGCTCTTGGACAGAGCTCTGATAAGTTATTTTGTCCTGTGGTATAGGCCTTTACTATGGAGAAGGTTTTGCATGTATTTCAAATTTTTTGCTCTTCCCTTTTCCCTGCCAGCAACAAGGAAACATCTGAGGGGATGATTTTCAGATTGTGCCCATGAGAACACATGGGCACCTGGTGGGAATTCAGGAAGAAATCTCATGAAAACATAGGGGTCGTCCTAAGACAGTAGCCATGAGAAGTTTCTCACTCTCCACATTCAACTTCTAGAAATTCATCAAAATAACCATTGGAGTTTTCCTACCAGTTTGTGGCCTCAGAGTCTTCTACGCCAGGTTAAGTAAACTGTGACTCTATGGATTCACCAGGCTGTTCAGATTTCTGAGTAGCAAGCCTTTGATTTTCATTTTGGACAGTTTTTTTTGTTTGTTTGTTTTGTTTTGTTTTGTTTTGTTTTTTCCTTTTATAAGAACAGCAATGACAAGTTCCAAGTTCCTTTTATAAGTAGAAGCTAGAATTTCAGTCTTTTAATTATTCTATTTGAGTTTCAGAACTAGTCTTTCCAAATAACAGACACAGACAGTGTTTTTACTTGTATCCCATTATACTTACAAAGTACATTGACACTTTTATGATTCTGAGTCTTTTAAAACAAGAATGTAGTATGCCTTTCCATTTATTCAATTTCTTTCCTTTTTTTCTTGTTATTTCTTCAGTAAAGTCTTTGTAAAAGACAATTCTTGCATGTTAAGTTCATTTCCAGATATTTTCTTTTTAATAATTATTTATTGTTATTATAAATGGATTTCTTTATTACATCATCCTACTAGCTTTTTAAAATATATTTGATTTGTTTCTTTATACTAATTTTATATCCTATCTTATCATACAATTATATCATTTGCAAATAGAGATAGTTGTACCTCTTCCTTTTCAATTTTTATACACTTTTTTTCTTTTTCCTGTCTGATATACGTGCTGTCAATGTTTAAGATTTATGGTCAACTTGGCCATCGATTTCTTGTTCCTGACTTTAGTGGGACTTGATCAAGTTTTTTCTACGTTAAGTATGTTCTTGGTTTTGTGTTTGAAATTGGGGCATTTTTGTCATGTTAACAAATATTCATCTATTCCTATTTAAAGACCAGAATCCACTCCCAAATTATTAGAAGTTATAGAGCAATTCATTAATGTGGAGGGATACAAAATCAATGCTCAGAAATCAGTTGCATTTCTATACATGAAAAATGAGACTGAAGAAAGAGAAATTAGGGAATCCATCCCATTTACAATAGCACCAAAAATCATATGTTACCTTGGAATTAACTTAACCAGAGACGTAAAGGATCTATATTCTAGAAACTACAAATCACTCTTGAAAGACATTGAAGAAGACATAAAAAGATGGAAAAATATTCCATGCTCATGGATCGGAAGAATTAACATAGTTAAAATGTCCATGCTACCCAGAGCAATCTACACTTTCAATGCTATCCCAATCAAAATACCAATGACATTTTTCAAAGAACTGGAATAAATAGTCCTTAAATTTGTATGGAACCAGAAAAGGCTCCCTCACACCATACACAAAGATAAACTCCAAATGGATGAAAGACCTCGATGTGAGACAGGAATCCATCAAAATTCTAGAGGAGAACATAGGCAGCAACCTCTACGACATCGGCCAAAGCAACCTTTTTCATGACACATCTCCAAAGGCAAGAGAAAAGATAAAATGAACTTGTGGGACTTCATCAAGATAAAAATCTTCTGCACAGCCAAGGAAACAGTCAAAAAAACTAAGAGGCAGCCCACAGAATGGGAGAATATATTTGCAAATGACACTACAGGTAAAAGACTGGTATCCAAGATCTACAAAGAACTTCTCAAACTCAATATACGAGAAACAAATAATCAAATGAAAAAATGGGCAGAAGATATGAACAGACACTTCTCCAATGAAGACATACAGACTAACAGGCTAACAGACACATGAAAAAAATGTTCAAAATCGTTAGCTATTAGGGAAATTCAAATCAAAACCACATTGAGATACCACCTTACACCAGTTAGAATGGCAAAAATTGACAAGGTGAGAAACAACAAATGTTGGAGAGGATGTGGAGAAAGGGGATCTCTCTTATACTGTTGGTGGGAATGCAAGTTGGTACAGCCACTTTGGAAAACAGTGTGGAGGTCCCTTAAAAAGTTAAAAATTGAGCTACCCTATGATCGGGCCATTGCACTACTGGGTATTTACCCCAAAGATACAGACATAGTAAAGAGAAGGGCCATATGCACCCAATGCTCACAGCAGCTTTGTCCACAGTAGCTAAATCGTGGAAGGAGCCGAGATGCCCTTCAACAGATGACTGGATTAAGAAGTTGTGGTCCATATATACAATGGAATATTACTCAGCTATCAAAAAGAACGAGTTCTCAACATTTGCTGCAACATGGACGGCACTGGAGGAGATAATGCTAAGTGAAATAAGTCAAGCAGAGAAAGACAATTATCATATGGTTTCTCTCATCTATGGAACATAAGAACTAGGAAGATCGGTAGGAGAAGAAAGGGATAAAGAAAGGGGGGTAATCAGAAGGGGGAATGAAGCATGAGAAACTATGGACTCTGAGAAACAAACTGAGTGCTTCAGAGGGGAGGGGGGTGGGGGAGTGGGATAGACCGGTGATGGGTAGTAAGGAGGGAACGTATTGCATGGTGCACTGGGTGTTATTACGCAACTAATGAGTCATCAAACTTTATATAAAAAACCAGGGATGTACTGTATGGTGACTAACATAATATAATAAAAAAAAATTAAAAAATAAAGACTAATGGTTTTTAAATTAATAATGATTATTGCATTTTGTCCCTTGCCATTTTATTATTTTATTAACAGATTTCCTAATGTTGATATACACTAGTATTCCTGGAATAAAGCACACTACTCATGTGTTTTTATTTTCATGTTCTACGGGATTTTTCTAGTACTTTAAGATTTTTATTAATAGTAATAAACAAAAATTCTTTTAATTTTTGTATGCTTAATGCTGGAATCAATGTTATACTTGTCTCATACATAGAGTTTGGAGGCTTTCCTTCCTTTTTCTATGTTCCGAAATAGTTTAAATAGTATGAGAATCATCTTCTGTTTAAATGTTTGGTAAAATTTTCTTGTAAAAGACGACTGTGGCAGTATTTGTTTAAAAGTAGATCTTTAATAGTACCTGTTAGAATACATTTCTAGGCCCAAGATGGAGTCACCTCTGCATGGGGTGTCACATCAGCAAAACAGAACTTATATAACTTTTATATTCCTGTAAACATTCTGCTTAACATAAACATAATATACTCAGTCAGCCAATCCCCAAAGACAAGCTAACTCTGGGTCTTGTCACCCCAAACAAGGTTGACCCTGTGGCCTCAGCCAATGGGTGTTTTCTATGTTTTTCTTCCTTGTTCTTTATTGTTTATCTTATAAAAGCTTCCTGCTTTCCATTCCATTTTACAATTCTCCAAAAGGAGACTATTCACTTCATGAAGTGTTATAGTTTGTGTCACATAAATTGCTTCTCTTTAATCATTTTTTAACACACTCTCCATGGCCACTTTGGAAGTTTATCTTTCTTAGACTTTTAATCTCTTAGCAGGTCAATTTTGATAATGTATAGTTTTCTAAAATTAACCATTTTTTTCTTTTTTTGTAGTACTCAGTATTCTTAATCTCCTTACTTTATCCGTTTTTGACCATTTTTCCAAGTTTATTTGCATTGTTCAATGTAGCATTCTTATTCTTTTAATTAACTTTTGTGGTTTAATTTTTTTATTTGGTGATAGCTGACACACAGCATTACATTTGTTTCAAGCGTACACCATAGTGATTCAATATCTCTATACGTTATGCTCTGCTCACCACAATTGTAGCTATCATCTATCACCATACAATGCTATTATAACATCACTGGTTATATTCCCAACACTGTACCTTTCATCCCATGACTTATTCATTCCGTAAGTAGAAGCCTGTATCTCTCCCTCTCCTTCACTCTTTTGTCCCATCCTCCCATCCCCCTTTTTTCTGGCAGTTATCAGTTCTACAAATCAATCAATGCCATACACTACATCAACAAAATGAAGGATAAAAATAATATCATCTTAAAAGATGCAGAAAAAACATTTGACAAAGTTCAACATTCATTCGTGATAAAAACTCTAAAAAAGAGGGTCTAGAGGAAACATACCTCAACATAATAAAAGTAATACATGGAAAAAACAAAGCTAACCTCATACTCAATGGTGAAAAACTGAGAGCTTTTCCTCTAAGATCTGGAACAAGACAAGGATGTTCACTTTCACCACTTTTATTCCACATAGTACTGGAAGTCCTAGCCGTAGCAATCAGACAAGGAAAAGAAATAAAAGGCATCCAGATTGGTAGGAAAGAAGTTAAACTGTCACTATTTGCAGATGACATGGCACTGTATATAGAAAACCCTAAAGACTCCACTAAAAAACTATTAGAAGTAATAAATAAATTCAGTAAAATCTCAGGATTTAAAACTAATACTCAGAAATCAGCACTTTTCCATATACTAATAACAGAGTAACAAAAAGGACAATTAAGAAAATAATTCCATTTGAAACGGCACCAAAAAACAAACAAACAAAAAACCCAAAACAAAGGAAGCAAACAAACAAAAAAACTAGGAATAAACTTAATCAAGGAGGTGAAAGACTTGTACTCTATAAACTATAAAACGCTGATGAAAGAAACTGAAGATTACACAAACAAATGAGAAAGATATTCCATGTTCGTGATTATAAGAATTAATATTGACTAAATATTGACTGAATATCCATACTACGCCCAAAAATCTACAGATTAAATACAATTCCTATCAAAATACCAACATTTTTCATAGAATTAGAATAACATTAAAATCTGTATAGAACCACAAAAGACCACAAATAGTTTCTTTGAGAAAGTACAAAGCTAGAGGTATCACGATTCCAGATTTCAGTATATACCACAAAGCTAATCAAACGGTAAGGTACTAGTAAAAAACAGACATGCAGATCAATGGAACAGAATAGTGAGCCAGAAATAAACCCACACTTATGTGGTCAATTAATCTAATTCTACATTTATTTTAATGTTAGTTTTAGACTTAAACATTTTTCAGATGTCCAATGTCAGTTCTATATTTAACTCCTCTAGACATACCTTTATTACCTGTAGTTTATCTTAAATAGTGCTCTCACAAAGAGATCATGGGGAAAATTCTCCTTGATTTCTAACAGGTACAGAACTCTCTACAGGCTTGATAGCTGTAGAAAACCTGGTCTCACTATATACTCCATGGCTGATACATTTTTTCCCTTAATATCTGATTGATCTTCCGTTCTCTTATGACATTAAAGGCTACCAGAAGAAACTGACCAGACTGATAATTTTGCTCCTCTCTAATGATACACATTTAGTGCTCCACATATTTATATTCTGTGTGCCCTGGGGCGATGATGTATTTTTCTATATTATTCCAGTTTTAGCATGTATCTATAGAAATAGGCATGCAGTTTTTGAGTAGATTTAATCAAATTAAAACCATCACAATTTTCTGAACAATTAAGATACAAGCTAAAAATGTCATATGCAATTGTTATGTAACTGAAGTTCCCTAAAACACTTTTATTTGAAGTATGCTAGAATAAACTGGTATATCTCTTTCCAAACTTACCAGATTCACACACACTGATGAGATCTACAAAATTTCAAATGGTCTCACCTATACTGTCTTTTCCCATTTAGTACTGAGATCTCCTTAGATATAATACTAATATTTACCAAAGTATTGCTCCATTACATGTCAGAAAAATGCTACGATTATTTTGTTTTCTATTAAACATAATGTTATATCTACGATTTACATTCATAGGGAGAACACTAAGACAATTTTTCTTCTTTCTCAGTCTGGTCTGTAATTTATAGCTTATTTTGTCAGGATTTTGTAGATCTAATAACCTATACGTTGCAAGATTGTGATAAATAATTTATATTCTTTTAGCAGTAATTCACTGAACACATGCTATCTGCCAGGCACTATGCTACACTCTGGGAATATGGGAAGGAACAATGCAAATAAAGCCAAAATCCCCTGTCATGAAATTGGTGCCACGTCAGGTAGAAACACAGCTGTGTCCCCCTTGCTGGCAACATCAGGTGCTACTGGTTCACAACTGCATCCATCCTCGGGAACTGCTCTTGGCCACAGGAACTTCTTGATCCAATGTCACCGCTCCTTCCCACCCTCCAATCTGCCCTCAGTAGAAGCGGCCACTCTGAAAGGTCATCTCAGCTCCAAAGCTTCTCATAAGACAGCTAAATCCCAGTTGCAACTGCATTCCTAGTCAGTTTTGCCCTGTATTCAGTCTTGCCTTCCCAACTTTTTTAGTGGTATATCTCTCAAAAATATTGCCAAATAAATCTACAAGTTACCGTTCATCTCAGAATCTCTACGAAACCCAGTCTATGACCTCCCCATGATATTTACATCTCATTTAAGAAACAAGATAATAAACAAAAAGGCAAATTACTGGTAGTGATAAATGTTAAGAATAATTATGAAGCATCTACATGGATTAAATTCTTGCTGGTGTGCATTTGTATTGGTATGTATGTGTGTCCCAAGAGTGTGTATTTTAGACTGAAACATATGTAAATAAAAATCTTGAAGCTCCCATTATCAGCACAGTCTTAATAGCTTGTTCGCTGCTCTGAGCTAAGCAGATGTTACACATGCAATAAAATTAGAAGACCCAAATGAGAAAAAACAGGGAGCACAGGTTTCTAGTTTGGAAGTGTCTAACTAGTGATAGCAATAAACTTTGAATAATAAAGTATCTTGTCAATATGGGAGTGCCCACAGCAATACTTTACTAACGTAGTTTTAATATAATTTATGTTATCATAAAACTATGAAGCTGTAAGCTGGAGCTATGGAGCCACGGGGATGAGTATTCCCCAGATATCCTCTGCATCTCAGCTCACTCTACCTGAGAAATTCATGCACAGGATTCCCACTTAGCAGAGCAACTTTCTATTACTTCTAAAGACAGAACCAACATGAAATTTATCAACAGACATAACCTTATATGTCTGCCCAATTTTAGTTTTGTTTTGAACAGTTGCACCCATCCAACAAGTTGGAGATCAGTGAACACATAGTAGTGTAATTGTAAGGTCTTAAAAACTAGACGATTCCTACAGAAATGCATCTAGTCCTTCCTTTACTGACATTTCAAGAGGGGCCCTTATAGCAATTCTACACCCCAGTACTATCTCAAGGGCTGACTAAACACTTTAATAGTCTGTACTCACTCTCCTATCATTACTGTTCTTTGGAATTGTTGAATACGTTTGATATTTATAAAGTTGAATTTTTACTGTTTTTAAGTACATTCTCTTGAGGGGAAATGCACACATCAGGGCTTCACTACTTGAAATCTAATGCCTGTGAAATTGGCTTGGCTACAATTCACTATTTTTCTTTTTTTTTATGAAAAAAATATTAGCAAGAGAATTAGTAGTTTAAGGACATTTTCAGTTGGTATGCTTAATATATTTAAAGAAAAGGTCAGTGTTAAACACACTAGGAGTCATAATTAAAGACGTGATAATTACAAGTTACTCATTAAAGTAATTCTCTGAATCATTGTTTTATTTTTTTAAAGAGTTTTTTTTTTATTTATTTGACACAGAGAGAGAGTGAGAGCACAAGCAGGGGGAGCTGCAGAGGGAGAGGGAGAAGCAGGCTCCCTGATGCACAGGGAGCCAGATGCGGGCTGGATCTCAGGATTCTGGGATCATGATCCATCCCGGGATCATGACCAGAGCCGAAGGCAGATACTTAACCGACTAAGCCACCCTGGTGCCCCTCCAAATCACTGTTTTATATCATGTTATAACATAACAAAAATGCTTTTAATATATGCATTATAGAATCAACATAAGTCACTAAATCACACTAGTTTACTCCCCCAGTTCCTGAAAACATATTAGAGGGGGCACCTGGGTAGCTCAGTTGGGTCGGCTTTTCACTCAGGTCATGATCCTAGGGTCCTGGGATCTAGCCCTGAGTTGTAGTGGGGCTCCCTGCTCAACGGGGAGTCCGCTTCTCCTTCTCCCTCTGCCCCTCCCCGCTGCTTGTGCTCACACATACTCTCTCTCTCAAATAAATTAAAAATCTTAAAAAATAAAAAAAATTGTACTAGACATTACATCATATGACTTTGTTAACAATGTTGCAGTTATGTGTTAACTAATCGCTGAAGTAACTAGTAAAAAACACATGTGCTCATCAATTTCTACTCATCTTTCCAGATAATATTGAGAATTTGCCTGGTTACAGACTTATCTCACCAAGGTATATGAAGACTATCATTTAATTGGCCTGATAAATCTATGTAATTTGCTGACATGTCTCCAGCCAATAGAAGTTCTCATGGGTTCAACCCTAATAAAAATATAATAGTAAATAATACAAAACTATTTATAATATTTAAATTAAGACATAAAATCACTAATATTTTGCTACATCATAAAATCTCCTTTAATTGATAATCAACATGAAGCAGCAACTTCACTTATTTCTACAATTTTCATATCTCAAAATGGAGAGGTATTACTTCTGTTAGATTTCTCCAAGTCTCCACAGCCTTGGTAGAAGCAGGAAGGTTCATCTGGGGACACATGTCAATAGAAACTTGAGAAAATTTTCCTTGAGGAATAACACGCTGCCTCTTTCAGGGTGGGCCTCCTGTAGAGACTCATTAAGCGTGCAATTAACAAAAAGGCATTAACAAAAGGAAGGCTCTTCTATTCAAATAGAAAAACTCAATGAATTTCCACCACGGGGTAGTTTTAAAAGTGAGACCTAGATGAGTGCATTTTTAAAAATATTTAGAAAATTGCTTTATAAATCACATTTTAATGTGGCAAGTTTCCTTGGCATATCGAAAACCCAGCTACTTGAGTAAACCCAGAAATATAGTATTATGGTATTTTCCATATTCCTCAGGCTCATCACTATGAAGGTCAAAATTTTTCTAGGCTATGGTGGAGATGTCTTCAGGAGATCATATTTTCCCCTAACTGGATGGCTTGATTTTATTTCTTACATTTTGTTTTGATGTATTTTTCCTCTTCTATCACTGTCAGATTCACTGTTGCTTTTCACTGCCCCTGGGGAACCTGCCTCTACCTTCTCTTTCCGATTTTTTAATTTAAATAGTCTGTATTTTATAGTGACCTGCATTCACTTATCCATCTATGTGATCTATCAAGGATATATGTATATCAAGGATATATATACATGTATACATATTTGTATCTATTTTGTATCACATCAAAATATTGATGCTTTACTTTTATATTTATATAGCATTTTCACATCTTTATATCATTATATTTATGAGCTATAAATATGAAGTTTTTTATGTTTATAATTCATAAAACAAATTATTCATGAAACAAATGCAATGAGACAAAAAGTTAATGCATTTCTAATATAAAACGGATAAACATTTCGAAACTACAATAAAAAGACAAGTTTCCTGTATAGTACATGATAAACAAGCATAATCACTTTAATAGAAAGGGTTAGCTACTACTGGCTTTCCGTACCTTGTTCTACTTTTGTTCCCAACAGTTCTGCCTGCTCTCAGCATTAATCACATCAATGGCCCTCGTCCAGTGGGCTGCTGCACTGTTCATTTTCCCGGGCTGGATCACTCAGAACCAGTACTTCTGGGAAGCTCTTCTGTCTTCTGTCATTTAATTTCCCTCCCCACCAACCTGGGAGAGATGCCTCTAGTTTCATCTTTTTTCTATGGACAGATCCACCTACTTCAGAGGTACTACTACAAGATCCAGCAAAAGTCCTTCCGTGGTTGTGAGCAAGATGAGAGAGGAGGTTGGGAGGGATTTGTGGCTGAATGATAGTGTAAAGAGGGTTGTGTTCTTAGCGACAGTGAAGAAGGACAGAAGTGGCAAAAGAACCAAAGTCTTTCATGTCAAATAGAACGACTGAGGCCACTCATCAATGTCTAAAATAAAGCTCTTGCATAAGCAAAAATACTGTCTTTCTAAAATAATAGAATATTCAAACCTGGTGCCATAATTTTATAGAAAACAGATAACTAAAAATAATAAAGAATCATAGGACATGAGTTAGATCCAGAGGTACTTTCCTATGAGCAAATTAAGTTTAGGGCTGACATCTCTTCTGATTCTTTAAGACTTTTCGTTATTCATTTTCTGGTTCAGTGTATGAATGTGTCATATTATTGATGAATGGATAAGTGAAATATGACTATTGCATAACACAATCTGAAAATATAATGTAAGAGTGAGGTTGTGTTTTTTCTGAGTAGATTTAAGTTCAAGAATAGGGAGGGCCAGGGGCGCCTGGGTGGCACAGCGGTTGAGCGTCTGCCTTCGGCTTAGGGCGTGATCCCGGCATTCTGGGATCGAGCCCCACATCAGGCTCCTCCGCTATGAGCCTGCTTCTTCCTCTCCCACTCCCCCTGCTTGTGTTCCCTCTCTCGCTGGCTGCCTCTATTTCTGTCGAATAAATAAATAAAATCTTTAAAAAAAAAAAAAGAATAGGGAGGGCCATCAATTATGAAGCAGAGTTTCTGGTTTAAATTTATAAACAGTTGTTGTTATTACCTACTCTACTTACACCATGAGATAAAATGGGTAGAACTCCAGTTTGACTGCAGAGCAAAATCCTCCTGCCAATGTGATTTCCTTTACCTACGGTTTACTTCTACCCCTTTCTCCATCTAAATGTCCTTGGTCTCCTTGAACTGATTATACATCTAGTCCAAAAATGGCCAAATATCTTATTTAAAATTTTGGATAAGTCATTAAAGTCCCTTTAGTCTGAATCTCTACAGCCAAACTGTTGTAATTTTTCAGAACATTGGCTCAATTCCAATCTTCTGGTTATCCACAAATTCCCAATGAACACAACTAGATAATTTTCCATTTTGTAATTCGTTACTAGGGATTAGAAATACCCAATCCCACTGCTCTTCAAGCTTATACATACAGAACAGCACTGGTTACTCTTCGTAAAGTGATCTTTTTGCTCCAGGAAGAGTATGTATCATTTTATTTTATTTTTTAAATATAGCACATATAGAGAAAGGTACACAAATCACACTATTAGTTGATAATTATTGAAAAGTAAACACATCTGTGTAACTAATACCAAATTGAGAAAAAGAATATTATAAGCTTTCCAGAAGACTGCCTCAGGCCCATCCCAGGTGTTATCTCCTGAAAGACACAGCATTCTGACTTTTGTAACCATTGATTGGTTTTGCCCATTTCATTTTTACATGACAGAAATCACAGAGCATTTATTCTATCATTTTTTTACTCAAATTTGTGTCTGTGGGATTCGTGAGTTTAATTGGAGTTTAATTTGATAATATTATTAATATATAGAATGGGTTTAATTTGATACTATTGAGTTTAATTTGATAGTATTATTAATATGTAGAATGAGTATACCACAAATTATATCTACTGTTCTACTCTTGATGTGCATTTGCCTTATCTCCCTATTGGAATATTTATAAATAATGCTTCTCTGTGCAGATCCATCAGTGATACATTTATGCATCTATGTTGAACACACACACACACAGAAGTGTACTTATTGGGTCTTAGGGAATGCATACATTAAAATTTAGAGCAGAAAACAATTTACCAAAATGGTTGTATCAACTGGAATTTCCAAGTAACAGTTGTATGAGAGCTCTTGTAGGGAATGCATCTTTACCCATACATGGTGTTTTTTTTATCTGTTTGACTGGTTTTATGGAGTTTTTAAGGTTTTTTATTTTTGTTTTTATCTATTTGAGAGGCAGAGACAGAGAGGGAGAGAATGAGTGGGGGGAAAGCCAGAGGGGAGGGAGGAGCAGACTCCCCACTGAGCAGGGAGCCCAACAAGGGGCTCCATCCCAAGACCCTGCGAACATGACCTGAGATGAAGGGAGATTCTTAACCAACTAAGCCACCCAGGCACCCTATACATTGTGTTTTTAAGTATTTTATTTTACTAGTTTTGTTATTCTATTATTTAATTGGGTATATGTGAGAATATTTCATTCTGCTTTTAATTTGCATTTGCCAAATAAATAAAGTTGAACACATTCAAATATTTATTGGGTATTTGAAAATACTTATGTGGAGTGACTTTTCAGTCCTTGACTCTGAATTATTTTTTGTTTTTTTTTTCTTAATGACTATAATGATATCTTTATACATGCACATCTTTTGAGAGACACATGTATTACAAAAATTTTTTCCTACTCTGTGGCATGTGTTCTGATCTTTTCCACACTGCTCTTTGATAAACAGGAAGTTTTTACGTATTTAGCCAGAATTTCCAATCTTTTCCTTAATAGCCAGTTCTTTTCATGTTCAGTCTAAGAAATATTTGTCCACTGAAAGTTATTAATATATTTTCTTATGTTATCTTCTGGAAGTTGGGTATTGTTTTTGCATTTTTGTTGTTTTATTTTTCATGTAAGTTAAAGAGCTATCTTCAGTTCACTTTGTGAAAGGTATAAGATGGGAACCATGATGATGATGATGATGATGATGATGGTGATTCAGTTGTCCCAGCACCATTTACCAGGGCATTCTATTTTCATTGCAATGAAGTGACATCTCTGTCACATATGGAGTAATTATGTATGTGTTCTCATTTCTCTAAACTCTGTATTTGGATTCATGAGTCTATTTCTATCCTTGTGCCAGTACCGTATCATCGTGATTTCTGTTACTATATAAGTCTTGATACTTGGTACTGTAAATTCTCTAACTTTGTCTTTGCTGCATTAGCTCTCCGAATTTCTGTATAATTATTGGAATCAGTTTGTCAAGAGAAATTATTGCAATGTTGATTGGAATTGCAGAGATCATTTAGTAATTGACATATTTACAATAGGAAAACCTCCAGTAAATCTGTTCATTTATTTGAGTCTTTTTAATTAGTCTCAAAAATAGTTGCAGTTCTCTGTACACACTCCACATGATTTTCAGTCAATTTATTGTTGAGTATTTGATTTTGATTCAACTATAAATGACACTGCCTTTCAATTCCTTTTTTTTTAGAGAGAAAAGTTTGGGGGAGGGGCAGAGAGAGAATACTCATATTATCATCTCAATATTTTTAATGTATAAAATTTGAAGTATGCTTTTAAAATGTTGAATTTGTTAATTTGTGTATTCTCATTTTACTCATCACTTATTGTAGCAATTTTAATATAATTTTATAAGAAAAATTTTTTGCTTGTTTTATGATTTTTATTGTACATTTGCTATATATCTTATTTTTTTCCCTTTTTTCTACATTCATTGGGTTTAATTTGTTAATCTTGTTCTACCTTCTTTCTAAACCTAACTCTACCTAAATCTTACAGGTATTGATCCTTTGTTGTTGTTTGTTCTTTCGGTTCTTTCTTGGTTTATTCAGAAATTTATGATTTAATTTCCAAATATTTGTGTGAGCTATAATTATGTTAATGATTTCTTGTTTGGAAGGTTAGTTAAGAGTTGCTCTGTGTCCTTTTCTCTAGCCTCAGAAGCACCTGGGGGTGAAGCTTGCCAGAATCCTTTTATAATAATAAGTCAAGAAATTTATAGGAGCAAACTGAATCCATAAAAAATACTCTGCTTTGACTGAGCACCTGTACTTTATTATTGAGATTGTTTATTGAGTAACTTGTAACTAGTGAATTTGAGCTACTCTGAACAATGGGAGAGAGACACATATCCAAAAATTGTTTAAAAACATACATCAAATTTTATACATTAAAAATATTGAGATGATAATATGAATATTTGTATGCCCTATATTTATGATAAAATACAATAACCATGGATGATGTAAGTAAGAAATATCTACCTTTACAATAATATATATGGACCCAAAAACATGAAGTAGCTTTATATTAAATAGTAAATACTGAAAACTGTCCTTTTGAGATGAGAAACAGAATAGTCACCTTCTATGCAACATGGTACTGGAGATCCCAGTTATGATAACAAAGTGAGCCAAGTTTAAATATGTAATCAGCATGTTATAAAAGCTAGAGAAACCCCAAAGAAGCTAGCTTCTCTGGGCTGAAGTGGTTTCACACATACAGCTCGGTCTTATTGCCATTCATATCCCAAGGGCATACTGGAGACATGGTGGGTACTGTGTCTGACACTCCTACTGTGCTTTTTGCCATTCATGCTGCAGTGGATATCTTGTATCTTTTTTTAAAGCTAAATACACTTGGTGGCAGGTAAAGTCTATTGTATGGCCATTTTGACTGACACTCAAACGCAAGACCAGTGAATTTTGTCAAGCTAAGTGGGCAATGTTTTTAAGATTCCTTGAGATTTGCTTTACAACCCAGCATATTCTCAATTTTGTAAATGTTCCACATGCACTTGAAAAAACAAATGTGTGTTGTGCAGTTTGAAGATTCAGGGTTCTATATATGTGAATTAAGTCAACCTGGCTTATTATAAATACCTTGCAGAATCTTTGTCTGCTTGATCAATCAGTGTTTAAGGAAGGTGTTTTAAGATCATCCATTATGATTGCAAACATATCTATCTTCCCTTTATTTCTGTTGGTTTGTTTCTTTTTCTTTCATTTTTTGAGGCTATGTTATTAGATGCCTATAAATTTTAAGTGCTGAATTATTTCAGGAGACTGACCATTTTATCTTTAGGAAATTTATTTTTTGTAATATATATTATATCTCAGAGCTAGTTCTTCTGGTATTAATATGGCTATTCCAAGTCTCTTTTTGATGGTACTTGCAGGGCATGTCTTTTTTTTCCTTTAAATTCCAACCTCTTCATTATAGAAAGTATGATTTTTGTTTTTGTTTTAATCTGATCTGGTAATTAAGAGTTAAAGACTTAATTTAACCTTCTTTGTTTCTACTGAAAGACTAGCCGTCAGTTTTCTTATTGTTCCTTTAAAGCCAGTGTGTCTTGCTTTTAAAGTTTTCTCTTTATCTTTGGCTTTCAGCAATTTTGGTATGATAAACCTCAGTGTGGTTTTACTGTAAATATTTTGTTTTGCATTAATACATCTTTGAGAATCTGTAGTTGGATGTCTTTCAATGATTTTAGAAAAAAAAATTCTCCAAATAATTTTCAAATATTGTTGTATTCTATTTCCTTTTCCTTCTACTTTAACCTCATAGAGGCTGAAATGTTTCACTGTTTCATATGATTCTCTAAGCTCTTTTCTGTACTTATTTATTTAATTTTTTCCCTCTTTATCAGTTCAGGTATGTTTTTACTTAGATATGTTCCAGTTCACTACTTGTTTTTTCATTGTTTCTAATTTGTTACTTAGCTCATTAAATAAATTTTGGTTAATATAGTTTTGATTCTAGTTTAAAGTCATGCTTTTTATGTAGATTGCAGTAATCTGGGAAAACTATCCACATTGTGTTTTATTTTCTTGATCGCTTTTTTTTTTTTACAGTTATTTTAAAGTTCATGACTAACTCCAACAAATGGAAGGCCTGTCCGCCCCTATTGTCTGAACTTTGGGTTATTTGTTTTGAATCATTTCTTCCTATCTTCAGGCGTGCCTATAATTTTTTAAATTCTGGACTGAGTGTATGAAACATTGTAGTCTCTAGATATGTTTTGTTTTGCTTTATTCCCCCAGAGAGGATATCATTTTCTTCTGGAAGATAGCTTTAATTCAATCTATAATAGGATGATATCAGTCTAAGTGAGGCCTGGTCCACTTCTGGTGCCTTTACTCTAGTAGTCATTTTTCAGAAATCTGAAATAAAATCCAGAGTTGTTTGCCAGGGTTCCTTCTTCTCAGTGGGCCCTACATTTCTGTTTTTCTCCCTGTAACTGTGACTCAATCAAAATCTTTGCTTAGACTTTTTGCTCATTACTTGCCATTTCCTTGGCTTTTAGAAGAAAGCACTGGGGAGTATCAGACTCCTCATTGTGCATTTCTCACCATTCTAGTATCTTGTGCCCTTGAGTGCTGGCTCCTTGAACATCTGCAGATGCCTTCAGAGAGCTACACTTTTGAAAAGTGTTATCCATGATTGGATAATGATAATAATATAAATGGGTTAATGATCAGATAATCCATACCTATGATTCTGTAATAGCAAGATATATGGCTGAATGATTGGATAATTCATGACTGTGATTCTAATTATCATAGTCAGATGTAGATGTTTCAGAAGAATTATTCCTACCTGTGCAATTCATTTTAACAAATTTTAATACTTTTCACTCTTTCACATTACTGTGATGTACTTACATGGGAAAAGGAGAAGAAAGAAGGAAGTAGATAAAATATCTAATGCTTGAAAAATATTTATTTGAAGGACATCTATTATATAGCAAGTATTTCAAACACATAAAAATACTTACACCCAAGAGCTAATCTACATAATATCAAAAAAATATATGTTATGATACTAGGAATTATAGATTTCCCTTCCATAAAGCTAGTATACTCAGTATATGGAGTGATCTTTTCAGAAATGCTGAATGGTGTTTCAAAGGACAAAATATTATTGGATTATAGAGGAGAAAACAGACCTCTAGCTATCATTTAATTCTCATATCATTGAAGATTAAACCTGTACCCCTGGCAGAGAGCACCTGGCTGGGTAATTTCAAAACACTGGCTACAAGTCATGCCTAGGGACTCTTTGTCCCTTTCTATTCTCATGGTTATGCAGTCCCTCCTGATAGCCACCAGGACCAGGGAATAAAGCTAGCCTTGGAATTATACACACTTTAAACCATTTCAATGAGAATAAAAAGAAAGAAAAAGAAAAAGGAAACTCCTAGCATTAGAATCCTGATAATTATTTCTTACATGGCAATGAGGTTTATTTAACCTTTAGTCATGTGATTCACAGGTTTATTATACCCATTGTTTAACTTAGGGCTCTAAACAAGGTCTTCAAAAACGATTGCACATTAAAAAAACTGATGGGAATGGGAATAAATAGGCCCAAACTGTGGCTGCACACCAGTATTACAAGGAAGTATGTTTGCCTTACCGAACAGAAATGAGCCCGCTGCACCAAGCAGAGGAGAACATCCAGTTGAGTGCTAAGCAAGACATATTTTCTGGCAGGCTCCCACAGGTCATCTGTCAGCGGTCACTGTCACATGCAAACATGTGTGTTTATCTGATTGCTTGGACAGTGCTGGGACTTGGCATGCTGCCTTTTGTAGTTCTCAGAAGAGTTAGGCTCATTGAAACCTCTGGGCAAGTTTTCAATTGCCGATTTCATTTTCTTTGCTAACACTGACATTTCCAAATATTTCTCACCAACCTGTGACTGAACACGAGCCATCGTGACCCACCCCAGAGATGCCTACCTAAGAAACGAATTATGTGGTATATATATTCGGATTTTACAAAGTCCTCAGGGATCACTCTTGATGTGCATGAAAATTAGTGCCATTATAAAACTAGCTCAGGACTTGATATCCAAAATAATAAATCTAATTTCTTGATGAGTATCAGCTTACAGAGCAATAAAGAATGTGCTTCTTTGGAAACAGAAGCCTTAATACTGCAATTGTGTATCTGAAATAGCTACCTTTCCACATTAGAATCAAGTGTATTTTTAGTTTTTTTGTTGTTGTTGTCACTATTAGAGAGAGTGAGAGAGTGCACGGGGGGGGGAGGGGCAGAGAGAGAGGGAGAGAGAGAATCTCAAACAGACTCCCCACAGAGTGCGAAGCCTGACGTGGGGCTCGATTTCGGTACACTGAGATCACAACCTGAGCTGAAATCAAGAGTTGGAAGCTTACCCAAATGAGCCCCCCAGGTACCCCTAAAATGAAATTATTACAGACATCTAAGGAACGTGATTTTGTTTTTAACCATTAATTGGAAAAACAAAGGTTTGTTTAGCATGACATACATAAGATGCCATATACCAAGTTCTAGGATATGGCTTTCAACAAGAATGATGTGGCTTCATGTATGGTAATTCAGAGTTTAGTAAAGTAGTACAAATACCAGTAGACTGGCCGTTGTAAGTCCTGACCCTATCTTGGGTATCGCACTAGTGAGTAGCACAGCATGGATCGTTGCTCTCACATTTATTAGGAAGCAGTACTCTACATGGGGGTAAGAGGTGGGATTTATTTCTCACAATAAAAACTGATGAGAATGGGTCTTATGTTAATTCTCAGTTTTCCTTCTTTCTAGCTATGTAATCTTGGGCATATTATCTTACCTTAATTTCATCACTGGGAACATAAGAATGATAATAATAGTATCTATTTGTTAGGATTATTATGGGGATTAAATGGCGTTGCATCTATGAAACACCTACAGAGTGCCTGCATACAGTATGCTTTTGGTAAATGTCAGCTATTATTTTATAACCAACACAGTTGTTATATTTTAGCACTTAAATGCAGCAAACATTTATTAAGACCTGACCATGTTTCTAGTATATATAACACAGGACACACTTCTTCATTCCTTGGAATGCTCACTATCTGGGGTGAATGGAAAAACTCTTAGCCTTCAAAATAATCCATTATATTGTGATAAAAACAAATAAAGATATATGCATTGTGATGTATGTGCAAAGATATCCAAGAAACCAAGTTTACATGATAAATTAATAATCATATTATGAAAATGTAAATTTGAACTGGATGGATGAATCGTATTCTCACAGATAGAATAATCTGTAAGAATTTAATTTTATAATATATTCTAATTCACTCCAAAAATACACTTTCTTTCTTTTATATACACACACAAGCACATATGTACATACCCACACACAGTCATACTATGTCATACTATAAACATTGGATAACATACAGAATTTACATCTTAATGCCATCTCATTTTTTCCAAGTTAGGCATTATAGATTACAGGGAAACATATGGCTATAATTAATTAGCCTTGGGTTTGATTTCTGGCTCCTGTTATATAGCTTCCTATCCCCCTAGTCCTAATTAATCTAAAGAACCTGCTATATGCTTACTCGTGCACTAGGTTTAAGTAATTGGTGCAAAATACTCCTACAAATTTCTGTGCATTTACAAGACTGGATGGAATGAAGGTAATTTTCCAGGAGCATTGTTCAACAGATGCAAATGTCAGACTTGCCTCAAGTCTCTCCTGTACCTTTGGAAAAATATGAAATCTGTCTGTACTTCTGTTCCCGAGCAGTAAAATAGGGGAAAAATAATAATAATATCTTTATTGCTTCATTTTTTGGAGAACTTATTCAACAATATTCAGTAAGTATTTACCAGGTGCCTAAAGGGCACTATTCTAGATACTAGGATGGGAGTGGTGAAGAGGACCCTCAAAACTCCTCCTACTTTAAACTGACATTTCAGAGGTAATATATACAAAGTGCGATCCCAAACTGTTCAGTCTTAAATAATATTAACTTCAATCAACTTTAGCATTATTGTCACTATTATTTCAAGATGAATCCTGATGTTCTCTATAACAAGATTTCACCTCTATAAAAAATGTTGGGCAACTGGGGATTGAAATTACAAAATGTCTTTCTTGTGCAAAATATAGAAAGAAATAACAAAAGCATATAGGAGAGAATAAAACTATGAAAAAGATATAAAAACAAAACAAAATTATTTCAATTAACTGAATTTCAGTTGGCATACATTTTCCTCTTCTGGTAAATACACAATTTCAGAAAAGATTATTTGCAAATTATTTTCTTTTGCAACTTTTTTCCCCCTTGAAACAAGATTGGAGAATGTAGAAACATAAGAGTATAAGGAGGTACTGTGCTTAAAACCAGTGCTAAAATGATTATTGGGCCCAAATTTAGTACACTGAAGGAAATAAAGAGCATAATTAAATTAAATAGAGAACAAAAAGGCAATAGAAAAGATAAATGAAAGTAAGAGTTGGTTCTTTAAAAAGATAAACAAGAGCTGCCTGGGTGGCTCAGTTGGTTAAACATCCAACTCTTGGTTTTGACTCAGGTCATGATCTTAGCATCGTGAGATTGACCCCCCACATACTGAGGTCATAGATACATGGAACAGACTGGCAGTTGCCAGAGGTGGGGGTGGTGAGTGGGAGAAATGGGTAAACTGTTTTTTGTTTTTAGTTTAAATCAATTAAATAAAAATATACTCAATAGATACTGAAGAGGCATTTGATAAAATAAAATATCAATCCTTATTTTTTTTAAAGTTAAGTATAGCAAGATATTTCTTAGACATGATATATTGATGACATTTCTAAACTTAGAGGATTTGGAAGAAATCATAGAGGACATTTTACAAATAGTGTCTAGTTTTCAAAAAAGATCCCCCAAATTAAAGGGGAAAATCCAAGAAAATATATTCGAAGTAAAAACAATAAACAAGAGTTGATACCCAAGTTTAAAAAAAATGACCACTGGAGGGGCGCCTAGCTGGTTTAGTTGGAAGAGTGTGCGATTCTTGACCTCGGGGTTGTGAGTTGGAGCCTCATGTGGGATGTAGAGATTACTTAAATAAATAAACTTAAAAAAATGATCACTGGAAAAGGACCACCACAAAAGGAGCAACAACAAGAAAAAATAAAACACTTCGGTCGTCACCTTCATAATTTCATATGGATTAAAGAATTGAATATGACAATGAAATCATGTGAAACTGGGAGAAAATATGCAATTTTTTCCAATCTCTATACTATAGACTCTAGAGAAAAAATGATTAATAAGCACATAAAATATAATTTTAAAAATCATAAATTTTATTTCAAAGGATCAGATTCCATTCCATAATGATCAAGACTATCTACATGCCAAAAAATAAATACAAAAAGAATAAAATCAAAGGAGTGTATTTGCAGCACAGGTAGCTGAGGGTTAATACCTTTAATGTAGATAAACTAAGAAATAGCAATAAGAAAAGCACTGAGGATAAAAAGAAAATGATATGTAATTTCCCAAGGAAGAAAAATAATAGAAATACAATACATGAAAATTGTTCAAATACTATAACATTCAAATGATTGTGACCTGAGTTATCCAAATTCAATAAACACTCACCCCTGCCAGAGCTGCAAAGTTTAAGAAATGATAGTACAAGCAAAAGAATAGCTTTTAAAAGTTCATGCATCAAAAACTTAAATTGTTCTTACATTTTGACCAGGAATTGCATTTCTGGGACCCAAGCTTATGAAAATAAATGAAATGGAGAAAAACTTTCCTTCCTGCAGATGTTCATTTCAACCTTATTTTTAATTTTTATTTATTTTTAAAGATTTTATTTATTTATATGACAGAGAGAGCATAAGCAAGGGTAGTGGCAGTCAGAAAGAGAGGGAGGGAAAGTAGCAGACTCCCTGTTGAAAAAGAAGCCAGATCCCAGGGTCCTGGGATCATGACCTGAGCCGAAGGCAGATGCTTAACAGACTGAGCCACCCAGGTGTCCCTCAACTTTATTTTTAAAAGCAAAACCTCAGAGACCACACATTTCAAGGTCCATTCACCAAACAGAATATTATAATATTGTTTCTGAAATTTCATTATAAATGTGTATATGCTATAATGATAAAAAAGTGAACATGAAAGTTATGTATGAAATATCATAGACATTACAAGAAAAACTGTCCCATGTAAAAAATAATAGCCCTGAGGGAAAATACTCTGAAGTGTAAATAGCATTGCTTTGAGTTGATTGAATTGTGGGTGATTTTTTTTAATTTCCCTATTTTCAAATTTCCAATGATTAAGTTTTTTAAGTCACAAGTAACATTTAAAAGATTAGTAAATATAGCAGTCAATAAATTATCCTCTAAAAACATGATAGAACATGATGTGGTATGTATAATGGTGGTGTGTGTGTGTGTGTGTGTGTGTGTGTGTGTGTTCAAGGAAATAATCATAAACCATTAGTTTTATGCCAGATTCTCTACTTTACCCTGGAGATCTGTTTACCAAGACGGCAGTATGCATCCAAGGGCCCTTACACTAATTATGCTGGCGCATGCTGAGCTCACTTTAAAATTCTGTTAATTCTTTATCAGTTTCCACATTTGTGGATTTCTGTGTTTCTCCTCAGCTACATGGGGCAGTGGCTGTATGACAGATTTGCCTCACAACTAAAAGTTTGAATAAAAAAACAATTTCTAGTCAACTTGTTTAAACCTACTAGGAGGTCTATACACACACATTCTGGGCATAAAGATGATGATATGCACTTAAAAATAATTTGATGATGACATTCACAGAAACTTAAAGCTCCAAAGCCATTCAATTAGAAGTGTTCTGTCCATGCACAGGGTAAGGGACATGGTGGGAAGCCTTTTAGGAGGCTAGTGTTCCCTTGTAACAGTACGAAAGAATGTTCAGATCATTTCCCTAAACAATCTTGATAAATGCAAAACAGTGTTATTATCAAGATTTTCTTTCTTTCTTGTCTATTTCTAAACGACTCATGGTTTGTATTGGTTCTCAAAATTAACTAGCTTAATTGTAGAATAATTATGTCTATGTAATTTACTGATTCATGTTAATGATGTCATTTAGAAGATTATAAAAAAATATAACAATCGTAATAATAGGAACAATGATTTAGAAAGTGCTGTTAAATTTCAGATAGCACCCAAGAGATGTAGGTTAATAGAAGATAGGTAGCTTGCTTGATGCCATAGAGCAATGATGGCCTAGGTCAAGTACTCAAATCCAGTCCATCCACTTGGAAGAACTGTGCCTATGATGCCCATTCTATAATGTCTAAATCAACCGTAGTATAGTCATGAAGGTCATACTAATAAACAAAATATTGGATTGTTGACATGTCACCAGAGAATCAGCCTGTAGCATATGACTGAATATTTATTATTTCTTAGGAATAGTTTATGGCTTCTCACTCAAAATAAGTTTAGCCACCTTTGCAAAAAGAGAATCCAAATCATGAAGAGATTAATATTTCTTCTAGCCCTTCTCTCCACTAACCCGAGCATAGCTATGAAAAAATGCAAGTATAAAAAATGAGGAGGAGAGAATTCTTTTGGCATATCATTCCCCTTAATTAGTCTGCCAGCAAATATAAATGCTAGTTCTACAAGCCTGAGTAGCAGTTAACCCACAGAAGCACAAAGTACTAATGCAAGATTTTGACCTTGATCGCATTGCTCAAAATCTAATAGGTGATGACAATGCGCTGAGTCCTTTGATGACATAGATTGTTTACTTACAGTCCCTCCACCAATGACTTAACAACGCTGTACAGAATTGCATAAAGTGGTTTGCAGCCCTGTTGTCAAAAAAATAAAATACACTGTCCACCGTGTCCTGGAAAACTGTTAACACATTGTTAGTAGTTTCCAAGCAAGGACATTGTTAAACATATTTCATATTAATGTAGTCTAGCTCAGTGGCAATTTTCTTCTACTGAAGAAATATGGGGTTCCTGAAAGGTTTAAGCAAATAATACAGAGTGCACTTGAAACATTCACAAGTCATGCATCGAACTTTCTCTTCTTGTATCTTAATAACCCAATAATACATTCTGTACCTAATTACAGAGTATATTTTTATGTTGACTTCCAGGGGTTTATATATATATTTAGAAGTATTATTAAGAAACCCATAATGTAGAGAGATACAGCTATTTTATGTACATTTGGCTGGAAGTTTTTAAGTGAAGTTAAAATGCTAGAATGTGATTACACGTTCATTCTACAGTGAGCTGTTAATCAGAAGAGGTTAATAAGATTCAATTAAGGATTAGATGCTTGTGAGAAATTTAATAGTGTGTTCTTAGGAAAAAATAAGAGTTTCTCTGTAACAGTAGTATAGAGATAAATAGTTATCAGGCCTCAGGCACCATGGAGTAAACTAACCAGCTATCAGACTTAAGAAGAAATTTCCTTGGCAATGCTATATCTCTCAATTAGGTGCATCATGGTGAGTTTATGGCTTTCTCCTAAAATATCCATCATTAGACCCAGTAGGAAGCAGGATGCCTGACTGGATGGACCATTGGCCAGTTCTGGTGTGTAAATTCCTGTTTGGAATCTACAAAACTCTTCAAATTCTAAAAAACAACAAGATTTCCTCCAGGCTCTGGAAACTAAATCATCTCTCTGACTAAAAGAGAGATTTGTGCTGTTGAAAAGGAATGCATATGTTGGAGCAAAGGAGAGAAAATCTAAATGGCCTGGAGAGGGTGTTTTCACTGTATATATCAGTGATTTTAACCCACTACATTATTTTTCCCCCAAGACAGTTGGTTTGTACTGTTGCTAGTTTGTTTCATATCACATTTATTTGAAGGCTGATTTTGTTTGGGGTTCATATATAACATTGAGTATTTAGCCCAACTTCTGAAACTTCAGAGAGAATACATTCCTTCCAGTATAACTATTCAATAAGGCACAACACTGATTTACCATCCACTAAACATTGGAGAATGGGTAATATTTGTTAGGGAAATGACACAATGAGGGAAAACTAAATGCTTACATTAAAATGTTCATATTAAAATCTAGCATTCTCTATAAAACAGCCATGCCTTTTCTGATGATTAAGATTGAAAATTAGAAGTAAGAACTTGTATCCTGATTCAGTAGAGATCCATTAACTATTATATAACTGATAGAGCCTCAAGAACATTTTTAGAAGGAAAAAGCACAACAGCAACGGCAGGGTACATGTGAAAATTGGGTATTTAAGAAGACAGTAAATACTCTTAAAACATTATTTTTCTATGAAAAATGGATAAAATCTAAGTGTTCAAAGGATCGGAACAGTGACCACCACTAAACTCCTCATCCGGAGTTTGAATACCCTGGTGACATCATTCATCTAACATGCTCTCTGACATACTCTGATGTGTCTTCTAGAATTGTTATCTCTTACTGAGCAATACTTTTCTATTAAAAATTATCTACATGCACAAATATCCCATTTCTTGTTGAGATAACTTTATTGTAATAACACTGTATATTAAGGGAAACTTTATTTCCCATGGCTCCCATTCATGTATTTCTGCTCTCCAGGCCACTGTACCACCTCTAATCCCTCTATCATGTACATCCACTTATTTTGAGTGTTCATTATGTGCCAAACATTGTTCTAGTTGATGGGATTTATTAAAAAAAGAAGTGAAAGAAAAGAAAAGAAAAGAAAGAAAGAAAGAAAGAAAGAAAGAAAGAAAGAGAGAGAGAAAAAGAAAGAGGGAGGGAGGGAGGAGAGAAAGAGAGAAAGAGAAAAAAAGAAAAGCACATGAATGAGTAAGACAAGTCCTTGCTTCTGCTATGGCTATGAAGTATATCCCTCTAGTGCCTTCTATTGAAAAAGCCTAACACTGTGCCTGTTGACAAGGGAGAAATGTTTGTAGAGTACAGCTATCAAATCACAAAGATGGGGAAATAAGGTGAATTTGAAGTGGAAAGGTGATAAATTGATAATTGTCACAGATGGAAAATAAGAGTAAGAAAAATCAATTCAGAGACTGTTACAGTAACAGGAAAGGATCAGTTCAAGCCAAAGCAAAGACAGAAAACATATCAGTGTGGTGAATGAAGGCCAGAGATATCTCAATGATAAAATATGTAAGACGGGTGTTGGCTTTCCTGTATGGGACCAATATATATTGAAAAGAATATGAGTTTTGGAACTAGTGAAGTGAGATTGAACTTGCAAGTGAATCTCAGCTCCACCACTGGCTGTCTGTATAAACAGGAAAAGGCAACAATTTTTCTCCTAACCCGATTCTTCCCTATAAAATGTGGTAAATAATATTGTAGTTCTAATGTTGAAGTGCCTAGCACAAAACCTAGTATATAATAGCTACTAAATAAATGATATATATCATTATGTATTTTAGTAGAAAATTTTTGCTTCCCCTTTTAGACATTATTTATGGTGAAGAATATCTATATCTTGTTTATTCTTTATCTTTCTTTATAACCCTGCTAAAAACCTACCTTTTATATCCCATTCTGCCATGCTGTACTTATTTACACTAATCATTAATCACAATGAATCAAAATTATGAGGCAGGATCAATAAAAATTAAATATTAATTACTAAAAAATTATTGATTGAGGCAGTCTTATGCTATCACAATCTACAAAATAGAAAGAATGTGCAATAATTTTCCACTTACTATGAAAGCTAGTTATAAAAATTGTTTTCTAAATAAATGTTTTACTACTTATCACAGATCTATGTTGTAACCAAGAGGCTCATTGTACCATTATTCTAGGTTTAATATTTCAAAAATAACATTAATTCTGTACAGTACAAAGAACACTTTCTTTAAAATATGTATTTAGAGAGCAAATGGGGGGAGCGGCAGAGGGAGAGAATCTTCAAGCAGACTCTCTGCTGAGTCTGGACCCCAACACGGGGCTTGACCTCACAACCCATGAGATCACGACCTGAGCCAAACCAAGAGTAAGTATGATACTTAACTGCCTTAGCCACCCAGGTACCCCAGAGAACACTTTCTATAGAGAAAGAGTTGATATTTACATTTCAAAACTCTTTTTGGACTTACATTCTTTCCATGGTCAATGGAATTCAACTAGCACACCATTTTCCAAATGACCACATCTTATGGTTGGAGCTGAGTGGGAGGATGAGAAATACCTTAACTATGGATCACCAGGAAATTCCTTCAGGATTCCATCAAAATAGCTCCCCAAAATGTCTTCCTGAAAATCCCATGATGGGATTAGTGATCCTTGTCTGCCTTTGGCCACGGCTTGCTTTTACTTATCCAAGGAATTTTCTGGGCTTCAGCACAAATTTATTTCAAAGTGAATTAGTTATTATAATATAAAATCAACCATTTTTAAGCTCTGGTTTTTATCGTCCAAATCCAAGCAATTCAGACCTTACCTTAATATATTGTTTGATTCAGTAGACATAATTTCTTCTTTCTTTTGTCTTCCTTTGGAAGTAGTTTACACCTATCTTATGTCACATTATATTTTGCCTATCACTGCAATTAGGTGACATCTGCCTTTCGATGCCATATTTTAAACTCTTAAGGCTTGTGCCCCTTCCTTTTCTCATACAGTTTAGTACTGTATCTTGTAAGTGCAGGGGCAGAGCAAATGTGTGGTGAATTGAATTCATCTGAGACAAATCGCTTTCCATGGCAATGTACATGGATCTTCAATAGAAAAGTGACCTTGAAGAAGCTAAGTTAAACAAACCATTGAAAAAGACCTTAACCCTGATCATAGTTACTCCCCCTGTGATGGCTGTTGTTGTATGTCAACTAGACTGAGCCACAGATTGTCCAGATATTTGGTTAAATATCATATTGAGTACATCGGTGAGTGTATTTATGAATGAAATTAATATTTCAACCAATAAACCGAGTAAAGCAGATTGTACTCCACAGCTTGGGCAGGTATCATCTATCCATTTGCTATAGACTGAATGTTTGTCCTCCCCCTAGTCCAGTTAATATGTTGAAACCTATCTGATATTTTGAGGTGGGCCCTTGGGATGAGCGTCTTTATACCGATCGCTGTGGGCTCCCTTGCCCTTCTGCCATTTACGGACACAAAAACAGCCATTTGTGAACCATGAATAAGGCTGCCATCAAACATCAAATCTACAGGAGATTTTGATCTTGTATTTCACAATGTCCAGAACTCTGAGAAACAAATGTCTGTTGCTTATAAGCTACCCAGTCTATGGTAGTTTATTTCAGCAGCCCAAATAGACTAAGACACCATTGAAAACCTGAACAGAACAAATGGCAGAGGAGGGGAGAATCAGCTCTCTGCCTGACTGTCTTCCAGCGGGGACACTGATCTTCTGCCTTCAGGCACAGACTGGAACGACACCATCATCTCTCCTGGGTCTCCAGCTTGCTAACTGCACATCCGGAGACTTCTCAGCCTCTATAACCACATGAGCCAGTTGTATATATCCAACTGACGCTATTGCTTTGGAGAACCCAGACAAATATATCCCTATAACTGTGTGTCAATCTAAGAATGACAGGAAATTGTACATGAAATGCATAGGTCGCATAGTCCCACATTCTCTTCTCTCCATCGTCAAGCTAAAGTGGCTGGAATGAGAATAAAAGACTGCTATGGTGTTCAACTCATAGATTGACCCTAGATAGGCGCATTCAACTGACACAAGTAACACAATTTTCTTTACATGGCGCTTGAT